>NC_135734.1:45112500-45446500 GCF_041903045.1 Epinephelus lanceolatus
ACTGCCACAGGGCTAACTTATTGAGTTATGGGCAAACGCATGTTTTGTGAAGTCACAGTGACCTTAACCTTTGGCCCTCAACCATCAAATTCTATTCAGTTCATCACTGAGTCCAAGTGGATGTCTGTACCAAATTTGAGGAATTTCCCTCAAGGTGTTTTTGAGATATCACACCCACAAAAATGAGATGGAATTAAGGTCACAGTGACCTTGACCTTTGACCACTGAAATCTAATCAGTTTCTCTGAGTTTATGTGAACATTTGTGCTAAATTTAAATAAATTCCCTCAACGTATTCTTGAGATATTGCATCCATGAGAATGAGATGGATGCAAGGTCACGGTGACCTTGATCTCTGACCACAAAAATCTACGCAATTCATTGTTTAGTCCAAGTGGATGCTTGTGCCAAATTTGAGGAGGTTCCTTCAAGGTGTTTTTAGATATCATGTTCACAAGAATGAGATGGATGCAAGGTCACTGTGACCTTGACCTTTGACTACCAAAATCTTATTTATTTATTTATTTATTTATTAACCTTTATTTAACCAGGTAAATCTTATTGAGATATAGAATCTCTTTTTCAAAAGCGACCTGGCCAAGAGGCAGCAGAATTTTATAGTACAAACAGTAATACAAATAAATAACAATCATACAATAAAAAATAAAATTATCAGGGATAGATTAAAAGAAGTGTAACATCTGATTTAAAAACAGTGACAAAGCCCAATGCTTTTGAGTTCCTTAGTTTTAAGAATTTTAACAAAGCTCTCCAGAGGGATCAGGTCCGGCAATTTTAATTCATCTTGCAGAGAGTTCCATGCAGATGGAGCAGCAAAACGAAATGCCTTTTTCCCCAGTTCTGTGAAAACACAAGGGACAGTCAGAGTAAAGAAACCAGTGGATCGTAGGCTATAATGTCCACGATCCCTAACAAGGTGAATTCCGAGATAGGATGGGACCATACCAAGTAGAGCCTTATACATTATACACACCTTATACAAATAAAAGTCAACCAGTGAGTTATCAGTTGGTTGACATATACGTTTATCCTTGAGTCTTGAGTTTATCCTTGTGCTAAATTTAGTGAAATTCCCTTAAGGTGTTCTTGAGACACCGCATTCACAAGAATGGGACAGACAGACAGACAGATGGACAGACAGGCAACCTGAAAGCATAATGCCCCTGGTCTGACATTAACCAATAGCCAACTGTTTCTAGACACAAATGAACTCCATGAGTGAAAAGTGCACAGGGTACCCGAACTCACCTTTTGTCCTCGACCTCCCTCCACATACCTTTAATATTCTTAACAAGTTTCTTAAACAGAGCAGCAGCAGCTCAGGCAGTCTGAGAGCAGACGATCAGAGAGAGGGAACTCTTCAGGCGTGCTCCTTTTATTGAGGATTCCAAATGATGATTGGCCAGCTGGAAGCCTGAGGGAACCAATCAGCAGACTGACTGATTGGTTCCCTCAGGGGTGGAGGAGTTAAAACTCTGCCGTGACTGAGGCTTTGATTCCCAGCAGCGACACCTCCAACTTGATCATGTATTCCAAAACCTGTGTGAGTTTGTGGGAAGCCAGTGAAGGATCTCCCTGTTGCTCTGTCTTCTCTCTTCCTTTACGTCTACTATTCATTCATATAACTCCACATGTGCATATGATGAAATACCTTTACATCCAAATATATTGATGAACATTTTGGCTACACTGATTTTTTCCCCCTCTTTAAACCTTTTATTTGGTTTTATTATACCCTTCATTAAAATGAGAGACAGGAAACGTGACCCAAAAAACACATGCAGGTTTATAAAACAGTTTTTTTGACAGTAGACTTTAAATGCTTTTTTAAATGTAGAATGATTTGTTTGCTATCACTTTGTGTGTCCATGGAATGGTTTATATGTGTAGTTGTGTATTTGTATATGGTGGTGGTGTATTTATTGAGGTGGGACGACTGAAAAGAAGATAGAGTAAAGGCTGAGAAAGGTAGCGTGTTTGTGGATTTTGTACCAGAGCTTATCAGTAAATGTGTCATATGAAAAGGTCATCTCAAGAAAATTAAACTGTCATGTTCAGCGGAGGTGAGGCTCAGCTACACGCCAAGACAATGAAAATCTCGCTCACATGCCATGCATGCTGACATGTGTATAATTTGTTCCTTCTCTCTGTGTGAAAGTATGTGTGGATTTCCATGCTCTCTACTGCAGTGATGTATTCAAAGACATTCACAGATAAAACCATAAAACAGAACCACTGTGTTTGATCAGGTGTTGGTTTAGTCTAAGTGGTCTTTTTATGGTCTCATGAAGCAGCACAAATACTATTCAGCAATCACAGTTTTTCTTTCCTTTGAATGTCTCACAGGAAGACACCAGTTTTTCATAGAAAATAGTATTTGTATTTGCGAAATAAAACCAAGCTGCAGCCTCCAGGGCTGAAAAATGAAGCCAAAACAAAAGCGATATACACTGCAGTTCCTTGAATGACCACTTGAGGCTGGCTCCAAGAGCAAATCAGTCCTCACGGTAACCCGGTCTCATTCTGAACTTATCAAATACTGGTGCTAGGGAAGTGACTTCTCTGTCAGACACCGACGAAAAAGACGTCCTTTCATGTCAGCATGATATGCAAGTGGGTGTTTTCAGTGTGTAACGAACCCATGATGGCGTCATGGGGAAGACAACAATGTCAGGTAAGGGGGCAAAAAGTCCGAGTAGGGCGGATAGGAGGGTTGGATGGATCTAATAATCAGGGACTTTCACCCAAGAGGCCGGTGTTGACTTGACTGTAAAGCCAAATCCTGTTTTTTTTTTTTTTTTTTTTTTATATCTAACTACACGCTCTTGTTGCCTGTACCTAACCATGTGTGTGTGTTGTTTAAGGAAAAAACATCAATTCGTCATGTTGTATCATCATAGTAGTTGCAAGAGACTGTATGCAAACTTTGCATTTCCTGTGAAAAACGAAGTGTATTTTGGTCAATTGCATGGGAGTAAATTTGTATATATTTTACACAACGCCCCAAGCATGGGAGTTTGAGTATCTCGGGGTCTTGTTCACGAGTGAGGGTAGAATGGAGCGTTAAATGGATCAGCGGTTTGGCGTTGCATCTGCAGTGATGCAGGCGCAACGCCAGACTGTTGTGGTAAAGAGTTGAGCCAGAAGGCAAACCTTTTGATTTACTGGTTCATCTACATCCCAAACCTCACCTATGATCATGAGCTCTGGGTAATTTTTTTTTTTTTTTAATTTTATATACTTAATAATACTTATTAATCCCCGAGGGGAAATTCAATTTTTCACTCTGTTGTCAATTACACACAGGTCCGAACACACACGTGCACAAACTGGACCTATACATACGTGGAGAGATGTCAGAGAGGGCTGCCCATGACAGGCGCTCCAAGTGGTTGGGGGGTTCGGTGCCTTGCTCAGGGGCACCTCGGCAGTGCCCAGGAGGTGAACTGGCACCTCTCCAGCTACCAGTCCACACTCCATATTTTGGTCCGGACGGGGACTTGAACAGACGACCCTCCGGTTCCCAACCCAAGTCCCTATGGACTGAGCTACTGCCGCCCCCAGTGACCAAACAAATAAAGCAGAGGATACAAGTGGCTAAACAGTTTCCTTCGAAGGGTGGCTGGGTTCGGCCTTAGAGATAGGGTAAGGAGTGCAGACATCTGGAGGGAGCTCGGAGTAGAGCTGCTGCTCCTTCGCGTCAAAAGGGGTTAGTTGAGTTGAGGGTCAGGCATCTGATCAGGATCCTCCTGGGTGCCTCCTGTTGGAGGTGTTCCAGGCACATCCAAATGATAGGAGGCCCCGGGGCAGACCCAGAACACGCTGGAGGGATTATTTATCTCATCTGGCCTGGGAATGCTTCGGGGTCCCCCAGGAGGAGATGGAAAATGTTGTTGAGGAGAGGGACATCTGGAATACTTTGCTCAGCCTGCTGTTCCCATGACCTGGCTTCGGATAAACAGTTGAAAATGGATGGACATTAAAGCTATGTATAATTAAAGGCATGGGTGCTTTGAACGACAGGTGGGTGTCACCTGTTGACAAGTCGTTACCACTACGACAGTGTTGGTTAGGCAAGGTAACCATGGTGTAACCCCAGATTCACAGAGTATTGGTATAAAAGTAGCTGTCACTATTTGTAACATTTTGGTTGCCTAAAAATATCTTGCCCAGCATTTGGTTTTGCTAAGAGACCTCAAAGAAGTCTGACACTCAGTTGTTCTGTAAGATCATTTTGTTTGAATGATTTTTACCTGCTTTTCACTCATGAAAATTAGCATTAGCATTATCATAGTTAACCATAGCTGTAAACACACTGTGCTAACCAAGCTAACAGCTAGCATTAGGGTTAGCTCAACCCCCCCCCCATTCAAATAAAGTCACTTCTGGCTCTAAAAATCCAAGATGGCAACGTCCAAATTGCCAAACTAGAGGCTTTAAAACAGTGTCCACAAACCAGTGGATGAAGTCAGAGTGGCTACATCCATTATTTTGTACAGTCCATAAATAAAACAGGTGAACAGGAAAAACATGGAGCATTAAAACCACTAGATCAAAAAATAGGGAGGTTTCTTACTGTAATATTGTAATATTGTAAGATATACTTGTGCAAATAGGAGAGACTATTTTCAAATCAGGGCCTGGTTCTGTCTGAAGCTGGGTTAAAAATCTGAGGCTGGATAGTAGATACGTTTGTTTCCATCATTTGCTGACCTAAATGGCAGAAGTTGACAGGCACACATATTTCACACATTTCATCTGGTGGTCATTACAGTATGACTCACATGACCTGACACATTTATCTTACATAATTTTAATAGTTTTACTTTCTGTGTGCTCATATAGCCTAATCAAGTATAAGTAAAACAACCACTAAATGTTCCATGTTCAGTTCTGTATCAACATCCCACTGGTCACAATCCCACTCCCCCTGACCAGCACACATGTTCCCCCCAATTTATTTTCCCATCTAGCACATTGTTTATGCCTTAATATATGACTCTTTTCCTCCTGGCTGAGAATCTTAAGTACCTCCCACATCTGTTACAACTAGCAGAAGAAATTGACAGTAGGGTATTAAGGTGGATTAAAGTCATAAAGACAGAAACTATCCCCACACCAGACAAAGCCCACTTGCTTACACAACACATCCTCAGCTCATTAAGCACCAAAGTTGCCGTCCCAGCCATTATTTCTGGAGCAGCAACTTGTTAGGAAGCTTTTCGGGGGCGAAAACTAAGATGTAGGATTTCCTTCCTGATCTTCACAGTCTGTTTAAAATTTGCTAATTGGGGCAAACTAAGGAGAGAAGGTAATTATTTCTCTTCCTAAATCTGTTGTGGTGTGACTGCGAGATCTGTTGTGTAGCTAGTGCCGGGGTTAGATAAGGTATGGTAAGTAAAGAATCTTATAACACAAAACTTCTGGTTTAAAGTGAAAAATCACAATTTTGAAATATTTGATATTCCTCTCAAAAGCACAAAGAGTGTTAAAAAAAAACTTCAGTTTGGGTGAAGAAGTAAAAAAAAAGTACAGATTTAAGATGAAGTATGAAACTAGGTATTTGGGGAACCAAGGGGTAATTCAGGTTGAGACCATTTATTGCACATGAAGGGGTAAACAAAAACTTTTTGAACTTTCTCAGAGTTTTGATTTCAAAGGTGGAGGGACACATTTAGTAAAGGCACAAATCCTCAAAAGGGCTTTAGTTTTTCAGATACCCCGACCTGAGGTAGAATGATACACCTCCATGTTTTTTCATAATTTTGGTATTTCCCCTTCATGAAATCGATGGGCATAACAAAAATATTTTGTACAGCAAAATGCAACAAATAGTGATGAAAGTGACTGATATATTGATGATAGGCTGTTTATTATAATGGTTGTAGCTTCCATGACGTCACCCATTAGTTTGAAGCCGCGAGTTTGGCATTTTGGCCGTCACCATCTTAATTTTTTGGAGCCATATTTGGATGTCACTCAAACTGCCCAACCCTTAAATATGCATAACCTTAAGCCTTGTTGAAAAGTTATAGGATGAGTGATAAAAACATTCACCCCCTGTACAGTTGTTATGAATGATGAATTCAGCTACAGAGGCCAAACCCATTTTTCATATCAGGCTGTAAAGATGTTTATTTCTGCTATAAAGTTTGGCATTTTAACATGGGGGACTATGGGGATTTACTTGATCCTGGAGCCAGCCTCAAGTGGCCATTAGAGGAACTGTTTTTAGCACTTATGCATTGGCTTTATTTTTCAGCCTTGGAGGTTGCCGCTTCATATTGACTCACTCATTAGGTGAAACGTGCATAACAAGAGAAAATTCGCAAAAACCACAACTTCAAAGGCAAACCTTTTGATTTACTCCCAACCCAATCCTCACCTATGGTCATGAGCTCTGGGTAATGACCAAACAAATAAGGCAGAGGATACAAGTGGCCGAATAGAGTCCTCCGAAAGGTGACTGGGTTCGGCCTTAGAGATAGGGTAAGTAGCTCGGACATCTGGAGGGAGCTCGGAGTAGAGCCGCTGCTCCTTCGCTTCAAAAGAGGTTGAGGAGTTGAGGGGTCAGGCATCTGATCAGGATGCCTCCTTGGTGCCTCCTGTTAGAGGCCAAAACCATTTTTCATATCAGGCTGTAAACATGCTATAAAATTTGGCATTTTAATTTAGGGCTCTATGGGGATTTACTCTGTCCTGGAGCCAGCCTCAACTGGCCATTCGATGAACTGTTTTAGGCACTTCTGCATTGGCTTTATTTTTCAGCCTTGGAGTAACCGACTAACCGACTGACAGAGCGAGCTATACAGTAGAACTGCTGGTAGCAGCAGAATATACCACTCTGGAAAGAGCACTACTTGCTTAATCACATGTGATTTCCTCTAGTGCTTGATTTAGTTCAAATTTGCCCTGATATCTGCCTCACACCTCACAGCAATATGACTATTAAATATGTAGAATTTTCATTATAAAATTAGAGGCTAGAGGTTTTTAAATACAACGTCATAGGCAGAAACTTTATGTTGCTTTTACTTAAAGTGATATATATGATGTGTGTTGATTAAGAAAAACAATAAAGGTGGTATGGTAAAGCAAAATGTGTAAAGTGAAAAGTGAAATGTTTGTTTTTTGCATGTTAATATTTAACAAATTGTTTTTGTAGAAGCCATTAAACCCTGTACAGCTCATGATTTGAAATGTATCTCCACTTGCAGTGATTAATCCAGACAGCCCAGGCTCCACCATGATAGATACTGTTACCACTATGAAAGATTTTCTACAGGCTTTTGAAATTTTTTGAAGTTTTCAACTATTTCTCATTTCCACACTCTCCACTCATTCATCAAGTGTCCTACAACTTATTAGACAGAAGCACAATTTCAACTAATATAACAGTAATTTTTGGACTGTTAACAGTGGAGGGGACCAATACTGCTTTCTGGAGACCTTTGCTGTTGTCTGACTTTTCAGTGCCTTTACGGATTTGATTTTTCTTCTGTATTTGGTTTTGTTGTCTGTTTTGGCAGCACGTTTTATTTTATTGTGCTTGTGTTAAATTGGTTAAAGGTTGGAGGGGCTGGAGCCTATCCCGGCTGACACTGGGTGAGAGGCAGGGTACACCGTGGACAGGTCACCAGACTATCACAGGGCTGACACATAGAGACAGACAACCATTCACACTCACATTCACACCTACGGACAATTTAGAGTCACCAATTAACCTGCATGTGTTTGGACTGTGGGAGGAAGCCAGAGCACCCAGAGAAAACCCACGCTGACACAGGGAGAACATGCAAACTTCGCACAGAAAGGCTCCCCCACCCTGGAGTTTGAACCCCCCAACCAGATAACGAACCAGGAACTCTCTTACTAATTGTCATGTTTTTGTTCTTTGCAATGGGGTTTTTTATGCTGTCCATGTGTTTTGTCTGTTTGCATGTGCTTTCTTGAGTTGCAGTGTTTGAGCCGTCATAGCCAAAATTACATGGGATCATTCCACCCAACTGGCAGAAAATGTGATATTTTGCCAATTTTCATGTACACCTGCAGAAACTACAAATTTAACTGACACCCACAGCTGTTACGTTGGACAGTGAAATGTACAGTTGTCTCACAGGACTACAACGCAACACCTGCCCCATCTGCTGCTTCATGCAGTAAAGTGTCATTTAAAGCAGGCGGAGGACAGGAAGAGGCGTCTTTCTTCATGAAGAATATCTGTTTTTGAACAAAACTTGAAATTACTTTTCATTTCTTCACGTTTCCGGACAGATGTGCCTTGACAGACAGGCGTTAGCAGCTGCTGGCAAAAAACAAACCCACAATGGTTTTACTTGAGATTGATGGAGCCCAATGTTGTTTTTCACCCAGATTTGACTTCAGTAAATGTCATTTTAGAGAGGTTGTTTTTTTTAAAGAGTGGCAGAACCAGTTGAAAAGAAATTATTGCTTCAAGTTTATTATTAATATGCAGAGAATCCAGACCATCTGTAAACCTACTACTGTCATTATAAATGAACTACACCCAAACCATAATGTTTCCGTAACCAAGTCATGTTTGTTGCTAAACTCAACCAAACCTTAAAGGGATAGTGCACCCAAAAATGAAAATTCAGCCATTATCTACTCACCCTCATGCCGATGGAGGCTCAGGTGAAGTTTTAGAGTCCTCACATTACTTGCGGAGATCCCAGGGGAGAGTGGGTAGCAACACAACTCCACCTAATGGAGGCTTATGGCGCGCCAGACTAAAACGTCCAAAAACCACATAATTGAAACCACAAAATATCTCCATACTGCTCGTCCGTAGTGATCCAAGTGTCCTGAAGCCCCGACATAAAAAGTTGTTTGGAAAAACGTCATTTGAACTCTGTTTTTAGCCTCATTGTAGCCTGTAGCTCTGACTGCCTCTCTGTACACTGCGCTCACATGTGTGCTCTTGTGTGAGACCGTGAGACATAGACACCGCCTACATGTGTGTTCACATGCTTTCGCTGGTCTCATGCGCAAGGGCGTACACGTGAGCACGGTGCACAGAGAGGTTCAAATGACATTTTTCCAAACAACTTTTTATGTCCGGATGGAGACATAAAATGGAGATATTTTGTGGTTTCAATTATGTGTTTTTTGGACGTTTGAATCTGGGGCGCCATAAGCCTCCATTAGGTGGAGTTGTGCTGTTACCCACTCTCCCCTTGGATCTCCGCAAGTGATGTGAGGACTCTATAACTTCACCTGAGCCTCCATCGGCATGAGGGTGAGTATATAATGGCTGAATTTTCATTTTTGGGTGCACTATCCCTTTAACCATCACACTGTCACATCAGTAAACGAGTGTAACTGCTGACTAGGGCGTCAAATCAGAAAACTCTTCCATATGTAGTTTCTGGAGGGCAGTTACAAACTAACTAACTAATTTTCTAAGGATTTGTTGGAAACACCTGTTAGTTAAACAAATACACAAACATTCCCCAAACATTTAAACCTCACTTTCTTCATAACTGAACAATACATTTGAAAGTCACCAGCAAGATACACATTAGAAGAAGTCAGATTAATATTTGGAACACAAACTTGTTTTTAAAAATCTTGTATTGGTTTTGTATTTATGCAGACAAGGTGGGGATTTTCATATTCATTTCAAGTTTTTGTAATCTGATAGTGGCCTTTGGAGGATCTGTGTCTGAGGGCAGTTCCACAGTAGCTTTAACATTTGGCTCATGTTCCTCATGTGTGGTCTAATGGGGCAGTAAACCACGCATAAAATCGTAGTTTAGATTTTCCCAATGTTGCATCACAACGATCCGATCACAAATGAGACAAGAATTAGTTGCTGGCCAGCCCACTGTGGACTGCTTCCCCGGGAGAAGAGCAGGCAGCAGCTTTGGACATGAACCTTTGGTCGGCGGCTGTAGCAGCTGGCTGGTGACCAGTGGCAGTGCCAGGACTTACTTGCGTAATGGCAGCAACAGAAAGTTTGGTGATCCGCCATGGAATCGAGGCTGTCCAGTTCCTTGGAGCTAGGGTTCACGCTGGCTGAATTCAAGTTGCAGCAGCTGCTCACTAGGGGTCCATCTCCAGAGCTGCTGCCTGCTCTTCTCCTGGCAAGGTGGTCTATAGCAGCAGGGAGTGAGGCAGAGGACACACTGTGATTCGAAACTCTTGTAACAGTGTGCACTTCTTCACATGGCGACTGTAAGTGACCCAGGCTTCACAACTGTAGAGACGGGTAGTGATACAAGCAGCTTGATAGACAGAGATGTGGAGATGTAGATTCTTGTTTTGAAAGTCCCAGTGCCTGAGTCTTTTTATTCATGTCAATAAATCGTGTTATGAAATCAGTACCCATGTTTGGTGAATTACGGCTTCATAAAACAACCCTTCCAATGTGTCTGTGTGTCAAAGTTGTTTTCAGTTTGGGTGACACTTGATCAGAGTTTTAAAGTGAGACATTTTTTAAGAACAGTGACATTCAGATCTCTCTGCTCTCTTTCTGCCTCCATATGACTTCACTTTCAATCCCTCTTTTAAAGTAAGCTGTTTTATCCAGAAACTCTCTCTCTGTCACTCCTCCAGTATTTCCTCTCACCCCAAAAGGGAAACAGCTTCAGATGAGCAGCTCTCTTTTTCTTTTGTGCTTTAACATCAGACTTCTGACTGAAGAAAATCAAATAACTCTCTTCCGCGCTGGCTCCCGCTGTTTCACTGCAGCACTGAGGGAAGGAAAATAATTTAAGGAAAAGGAATAAGTTACAAATTATGGGAGACTTCAAAAGTTAAAACCTTCTTCTCTGTCTCTTTAGTGCCTGTGACATCTCATTGACTCAAATGACAAACATTTAACTTATACAGTATGAAAAACATACATTCTATTGTTCCTTAAAACGGGATGTTTTCGTCATACCCCCTGCAGTACAGAGGCAACTGACTGGACGTTAGGTTGTATTCGGATTCCATCAGTCCAATTAAAACTGTCTGCTTTTATTCTCTACATGAACCTGATTGTATAAACCACAGGGGATTCGCATCTTTTGTACTTGTGTTTTTCTTCTTCTCTGTCTGTCTGATCAGAGACTCTGGAATCTTTCTCTGTCTTTCTTTCTCTTTGTTTGTTTCTTCCTCGCTCACCCTCATTTTCTCGGCTCGTCTTTCTATCCTTGAAGGAGAAAACACAGAAACAAGCAGCACAACAAAATAAACAACCTTGCTCCTCTCTCTTCGCATACTGTCTCTTTTGAACCGTTTTCATAGATAACTGTGTGTGTGATATTGTGTGTGTGTGTGTGTGTGTGTGTCTGCACAAGATTGGCCCTTGGCTTTTAAAGAGTGTCAAGAGTTTCAAACTTCAGAAACAAACAACTTGATGCTCTAAGTTCATAAAGTCTTACCACAACTTTATCGCTGCTGTGAGAGGTAAAAATTTGTAACAATACAAGCATGAGGACGCTTACTGTACATGGTCAGAGCACTGGTTGTTGATGGGAGGTATCACTGTTGTGTGTCAGCTATATTTACTGCTCTTTCTCAAACAAACTGGTCTCTAGATTATCATTTTATTCCCTCTCTCTGGTGCTCACTTTGTGTTTGCTTTGTATATGTTAACTGGTATCTGATAGCTTTGAGCTACATTAAAAAAGGTCTTAACATTTGACGATACATGTGAAGAAACCTGGCTTTTTTACCCTAATTTAAAATCTAATTATGTTAATGTGTCACGTGCACAATCAACCAATTGCCAGAATAAATATCGGCATTAGACATTTCTGCGAACAAGGGAAATGTTACAATTGTCAACCCTGTATAACTCCAAAGTCATTGAAATCCAGTGCTTGGGCAGTGACTTCCAGCATCAGACACCAACAAAAGAAGTCGTCCTTTCACGTCGGCATGATACGCGACCATTCGCTGTTATAGTTTAATGGATCAACCCATAACTCTGAATAGGATCCATCCGTCTCCAGTTAAAACCTCACCCATGTCTGGATCAACCCTGCCCCTTCTGAGTACAGATATGGATACAGGTAATGTAGCTGGTTGGGCAGATACAGACACAGATCTTCTCATACTATATAATGACGAAAACTCTGTCTGTGTGTCTGTTCCACGTTTTTCTCCTCACTGACTTGGTCAATCCATGTGAAATTTGGCACAGTGGTAGAGGGTCATGGGAGTATGCGAATGAAGCAATATTACATCACTTGGCCAAAGGGGGGCGCTATAGCAACTGATTGAAATTACAAGCTTTGAATGGGCATATCTCATGCCCCGTATGTCGTAGAGACATGAAACTTTGCACAGATATGCCTCTCCTCATGAGGAACACATTTGCCTCAAGAACCCATAACTTCCGCTTATACAGATTTTCCGCCATTTTGAATTTTTTGAAAAACACTTCAAATGGATCTCTTCCTAGGAAGTTTGAGCGATCTGCATGAAACTGGGTGAACATAATCTAGCGACCAATATCTAAAGTTCCCTCTTGGCAAAAGTTGGAAAACTTACTAAAACTGAGCTTCTATAAGGCAATGAATATTGTGGAGGGCGTGGCTCATCACATAAAGATGTATAACATCTCAAGGGTTTCACCCATCACCACGCAACTTTGTAGGCATATGACCACACATAATCTGAGGGGACCCCTCCATTATTGACCCCATCAAACAAAATGGGGGCACTAGAGAGCTAATTTCTTATCTAGGCCTAACCACCATATGGATTTTGACTAAACTTGGTAGATATGTAGAACAGGACGCCTCAAGGTAATTTAACTCTAATTGGCAACTGGGTGGCGCTATAACAACAGAAAAATGCTTAAAAATGGCTAAAATGCGACCGATCGCTGTGGCTCCCCCTGTGGCCCAGTCTTGTTGTTTTTGTTTTGTTTCTAATTTTTGGTATGACTAAGTCATGGTATGGTATGCTGTACATAATCACGGAAACTGTCAGTGTGTCATTCTGTCAGTCAGTCATTCTGTCAGTCCCACGTTTTTCTACTCACTGACGTGGTCAGTCTATGTGAAACTGCACATAGGCATTGAGGATTGGCATAGGTAGAAGGTGACAAAGCTACCAATGGGTATGGACTAGTAATAATGTATTTGTAGAAAATGGTATATGAAACAGAATAAGTTTAATAAAGTGGTGAAGTGGTTAGGACTGTCTCTTCACAGCAAGAAGGCCCTGGGTCTGCAGCCACAGGCCGGCAGGGTGGAGTTTGCATGTTCTCCCTGCATCTCCAGGCTCTCCGGCTTCCACCCACAATCCAAAGACACGCAGGTTCGGTTGATGGTTGTCTGCCCAATGCCAGACTATGCCACATGTCATAGTCTGGCTATCTGTCCAGTGTTTACTCTTCCTCTCACCCAGTGTCAGCTAGAATCAGCTCTAGCCCTCCCACGACCCTCAAGAGGAAAAGCAGTTACAGAAAATGGAAGAAATACACTCTTGAAGAAAATATTCTTCAAAAAAGAGAACAATAAAACAATATATCAGCAAGTTTCAGAGAAATCAAACTGTTAAAGGAAACAGTATAATACATGCAATGTATGACAGGTGGATAAATTACAGTGATGAATAATGAATTATTTGTAATGAGCTCACCTGTTTTTATTAACATTTTTAGAGGAAAACTGTCAAAACGTTATACGAATTTTCTTATTTATTTATGTTTTATTTCAATGCATCAGACAAAATGTTCAATTGTACACATGTGACAACCCTTACTGCCAACTTCCTCAACAAAGTTCATCGTGTAACGTCCCTACTGTCCTCTGGAAAACCATTTGAAACTATTACAGTGGCTCATTACTCAGCTCCCTCTCCTACTATAGAAAGAAGCACTACTGTGCAAAAAATACTTACAAAACCAGAATTACCACCTTGCGATTGTATGCCTTCATGCATTAGTGAAGTTGCACCCACAGTTTACATGGATGCTTCACACACATAAGATCTATACAGTCAGCACAGTTTCAAGGTGGACCCCAAAGATTAGTGTCACAATTCAGTATCTGACCAAATGTGTCCCCTTCAGTTCCTGAGTTATGACATCAAGTAATGGCCAGAAAAGTGCTTCATGCAGAACATCATGGCGTCACAGTGAAGTTGACCTTTGACCTTTTGAATATAAAATGTCATCACTTCATCATTTTATCACAGTAGGCATTTGTATGAAATGTTGTCATACATGGCGAATGAATTCTTAAGTTATAGCCAAAAGCATGTTTTGTGAGGACACAGTGACTTTTGACTTTTGACCTTTGACCATCTAAATCTAATCAGGTCATCGTTGAGTCCAAGTGGACCTTTGTGCCAAATTTGAGGAAATTCCCTCAAGGTGTTCCTGAGATATCGTGTTAATGAGAATGAGATGTATGCAAGGTCACAGTGACCTTGACCTTTGACCACCAAAATCTAATTGTGTCAAATTCCCTTAAGGCGTTCTTGAGATATTGCATTCACAAGAATGGGATGGATGGACCGAGAACAAAAAAACATTATGCCTCCAGCCACTGCTGTCGCTGGCACGGAGGCATAAAAATGTATAAGGATAAACAAACACTGTTTTTGTTATTTGATTTAACCTTTATTTAACCAGGAAGTCACATTGAAATGGAAAATCTCTTTTACAAGAAAGACCTGGCCAAGGGAGAAGCCAAACAAAACACATTTAAAATGTAACAAATACTACATATAATGCAAAAATACACAGTAGAATAACTATTCAAACGCAGTGGCCTCTCAAGAAAAACAAGCACGTCTCTGTCATCACATTCTTTATGATACACTTTCTTTAGCCATTCCTGCCTAAGTGATTTAGCAGCACGTGCTGAAGTTTAATTCATTATCTCAGATCAATTAATACAAAATTGGATAATATGAAAAATACAGTGTGAATATTAGGTCACTCACTTTATCTTCAAGGGAAAAAATGCACATAAATCCGCTCTAAGAATGTATTACTGGATTCTGGAGAAAGTCCACACGACTGTCTTTGAGATCACAAATCAAACTAACTAGGGAGGGTCTTGTACTTAGCATGATACTATGGTCTGTGCTGATGATGGAGTGCTTCTCAGCCAATCTGTGAAGGCAGCAATGAGCCTTTCTCAGTTTTTTATATCTAATATATTATTATTATTTTTATACATAATGGGTAAATAACTGAAAATAGCTCTTTTTAAAATGCTGGAAATTCTTCTCAGAGGAAAACAAAGTCTTCAAAGAGAAGACAGACAAACAGTTGTTGTCTCTTCCTGTTGTATTTACCACAGGAAAGAAAACTTAATTGACTGTTTATCACCACATTGGCAAAGTCCTTCAGTGTGTTTGCCTGTGATTTTCATACCTATCTATCTGTGTAGTTACACAGTTGCTATGGCAAGCCAAGCCGCAGCTTATTAGCAGAAATTCCTCCTCACACCACTCATATATATAACTTCTTCCTCTTAGCAGTGACTTGCAGAGGAAGTAGAGCCTATATTCTTTATCTCCTCTTTCCACTCTTTCTGCCTCTCTGTATCTCATTTTTCCTCACAAACACTGAAGCACCCTTTGCTAGAGACTCTTCAGCAATTTACCCAACTTCTGTCCTGGCACCCACAGAAATTCAACATGACATATTCTCAATTCTGAGCAAGCAGCATGAAAATATCCTGGAGTAACACTGACTCCACTGAGAATTCCCCTTAATGACTCCCGGTTGGCACGCTGTAAAGAATGGCAGGCTGACAGAACTCTCTCCCACTCCACTGTATTAATTCTCCAGATTCAGCTGTTTTAACTCGATAGGATGCTGTCAAAAATACGGAGGGGGATAAACTCAGAGAAGCTAAAGGTGAAGTGACCACACAAGATCAGAGGAAAAGATGCTAACCCACCTAGCTATGATGGACTCGAGACTAAAGCTAGCATCAACGTAAGAGAGGATAGTCAGAGAAGATAGATCACAAAGAAGTTACTTTATTTAATGTATATCTTCCACCAAGTCACAACGGACAATCAACGTTGCTGATTTTGCAAATTGCAGGTCCCTATTCTTTAAAACTTTCTATAGCAAGCTGGAATTCTTCTTTCCAGGATGTCTGAAATTTACTTGAGTATTTCTTTCTCTTAGGCCCAGTTCAGACCACAGATTTGTGAAGAGACGAGTTGAAACAGGCAACTACTTGCAATGTGCCGTTCTGTAACAACCTGAAAACCTGCCAGTTCACACCAATGCAACTACATGAGATGGTGTATCATCTCTATGCAACAACTCTGTACGTCTGTTCTGATTTCCAGCTTTTCAGGCAGCGAGCAACAGCAGTGACCCACCATCCGACATCGGCACACCGTGAGGACAGAAACAGTGGACTCAGCAGGGACGGAGCACCTGCAGCAGCAAGTTAGCACACCATCTTCGGCCATTTTAACTTGACTAGCGGACTACAAGCCAATTGGCTGTAGAAACAGGTGACGTGCTTTAAAACCAGCAGCTGGCAATCTGACCAGCTGAGCTCCAGGTGACACCATCAACCGGCTTGAGTCGAGCTCAAACTGGCCAGTTCACACTGCTGCAACTTTTCTCTGTGATGTTCTAAAACATTTTGGTCTTGTCTCAGATTATTGGTCTGAACTGGGCTTTTGTACTTGTCATTTTTCTCACTCAGTGATGACAAGACGCCAGCAGGGCTCTTCTGTATCATGTGCATGTATGAGGAAACAATATTTAATGCAACTATTACTGTTGGGTGGAAACAGAAGACTTTTTGAGTCCAAGGGCTTAAACATGCTGTATGATTTTGATTTAATTTAATTTAATTTAATTTTAATTCCAAGTGGCTTTACTGGCATGGGAAACATCCATCCATCCATCCATCCATCCATTTTCAACTGCTTATGCAAAGCCAGGTTGCAGGGGCAGCAGGCTGAGCAAAGTATTCCAGATGCCCCTCTCTCCAGCAACACTTTCCAGCTCCTCCTGGGGGACCCTGAGGTGCTCCCAGGCCAGATGAGATATATAATCCCTCCAGCATGTTCTGGGTCTGCCCCGGGGCCTCCTACCAGTGGGACGTGCCTGGAACACCTCTAACAGGAGGCACCCAGGAAGCATCCCTCCCTCGCTTGAGGCTGCAACTCACTCTCAACCCAGAGGACAATCCACTGTTTCCTGGCATAA
Source organism: Epinephelus lanceolatus (assembly GCF_041903045.1). Lineage (NCBI taxonomy): Eukaryota > Metazoa > Chordata > Actinopteri > Perciformes > Serranidae > Epinephelus > Epinephelus lanceolatus. The sequence goes on from NC_135734.1 coordinate 45,129,683, forward strand.
ACACACACTGACATTGCCAAAGCAAGTGTGAAATAAAAACAAACATTCAATGTACAACAGGTGAGAATTTGTTTTTTGAATACATGGCACTGCTGATTGGGTAACACCTTCCACCTTTTCCTGGAAAAGCCCATTGTGCACTGTTTCTGGAATTAACCACATACTTTTACAAATGCATTTCTTACAGTTATACAAAGAATAAACATATATTTTTTAAAACATCTTTTTCCAACAATTACATAAGCTGATCTGCAGTGAAATGTGTTTTACGCATGAAAATTATTGACATTATCTCTTTGGATCACGTGACTGTTACATCACCTGGATGAGCGTTGTTCTTAACATCTGATTGGCCAGCGCCTCTGTTTGAATGGAGGAACCCGCCAACAGACACACAGGTGAGTTAACATGGAGTTATCGAGCATAATGCAGACCTGCAGCCTGCTGCTGACGGTGATCCACTAAACTGTTTGATTAAGGGCGGCGAGTAACGATGAAATTAACAAGCGGGATGCGAAAGGTGACCGAGAACGTGCGCTTTAAGTGTGTGTGTGTGTGCGCTGCACTCAGTGATCACACTGCTGCTTCAGAAGCAGAATTAATTGTATCAGGCTCAATTTCTGTTGTGACACCAAAATATATAATAGCGTAGTTTTATATAGACTCCATGAACAGCAGCAGGCTGTATTGCGCACAGGTGTACACGTGTGTACCTGCAGTCAATTACCTCTCCAAAGTACCAGCTACAACAATCAGGCTTGTTCATTAACGTCATTTTTGGATGGGATGCCCCTTTAAGAGCCTTTCTGGCTCTGTGTGTTCGCTCTTTAGCCAGGTGCCAAATTACGCACGGAGCTCCCAGCGGCCGCTGTGCTGCCCGGCCTCCCCCTGCCTGTCAGCGCTCAGTGGTTCGCTCCAGTCGGCGTTCTGCTGCTGTTCATCACCGCCCCACTGGCCGGCGCGCAGTCGGAGCTTCAGCCCGGTAACCGAGCGCACACTGAGCCTCACCGCCTGCCCGCTCTTCTCCTCTCACTTCAGTCTCTTTGAGCGTTTTTGCCTCCTCCGCTGGAAGGTCAGTGCTCTCTTCCTCTTCTTCTCTTTCTTTCTTTGTTGCTGATTTGGTTCCCTCCTTCCTATTTTTTTTTTTTCATTCTTTTTTTTTCGCCGAATTTCAGCGGCTGGTTGGATTTCTCTCTGTCTTTCTGTTGTCCTGCGAATATTTACCGGAGCTTTTTCCCGCTGCTTGTTGCTGGATGCAGCTCATCCTCTGCCTTTTTGTGCTTATTTTGAGTTCTTTTGTTTATTTTTTGTGATATTTTCTCGCTTCCTTCTCTTCTCATATTGCAAATATGTCTTTTCTCTCTGTGATCTTAAGAGAATTATTTCATTTTCATGTATTTAATTCTTCAGTTTGCCCTCTTTTATCTCATTCTTGCAGTTTCTTTCTTTTTCTTTTTGTTTCATTGAAGCCAAACGGGATTTACATTTCTCTTTAACTTGAACGCTGCGCATGCAGAATGCCTGAACGCATCGAGGATGAGGATGGTGATGGTGATGGTGGTGATCATGATGGGCAGCTGTTGCACGGACAGCTGACCTCCATCCACGGAGCTGCGTGCGTTTCTGTTGGGACTGTTTTTTGCCTGAACGTTGATCTAAGTTGTGAAGCTCGGTCTGTGTTTACAGCCACGCACACACTTCAGCAGCCTGTTTCACTGTCGGTCCTCATGAAGCAGACCAGGAGGAGCTGACAGGTCGGGTTTGTTACTCTGTCATGTCCTGTTCTGCATCCCTGATGTGTAATAGCAGCAGACTGGCTGTTGCCCCTTGCAGATCTGAAGCTCACTGCATGCTGAGAATATTTTCATGACATGTCTTCAGAACCTGCATGAACTGTGTCTTACTATGTCAAGATTTGTTTTGGCATTTCATCGAGCAGACCTAAAAATCAGATTGAAAGTCTGATTTTAGACTAAATCAGCGATCAAAATTTAAAGGAACGCAAAGTTTGAGTGAAAACTGATGCATTTAAGTACCAATTAATTTCTTATATGCAGCTAATACAGTGATGTTTTGCAGCAGAGTCATGTGTGACATGTGGTGAAGCTTAAAAACAACAGATGAAATGTGTCTTTAAAATGTGACAGAATTTATCTTGACTGCTCGGAGGGAAATCCTCCTCCATACAAACAATGTTCATTTAAAGCCTCAGGCTGGACTTCATGAATGAACAAGAAGTTTACCATTCCCCATGAATAAATTACATTTCAAACAGTCAAGTCACATGAGAGCTGGTGATTTATGTGAGTACAGCTGTCAGAATAATGGAAGGTCTTAGCTTGTGGGAAAATGTTTTCAAAAAAGCAGAATACAGTATTAAAAAAGGGCATGCGAGTGAAAAGATGATTGCCCCTCTCTGCCTCACACGGCACCATACTATTGTGTGAAATGCACTCTGTGGCGTGGAGCTGGTGGTGCGCAGTACGATGCAGCTACAGGCAGGACAGCGAGGCTCAGGGGAGGAGAAGAGTCTGCAGGATAAGATCAGTGAAGCTGCAGGCTGCTGCTGTGGACTGTTGGTTACTTGACTCTGTGAAGGTGTTTCGTCTATATTATTCCTACAAAGCCTGTGTAGAGGATTTATGAGCCTGCTGTGTTTGTTCATGACTGTGTGTGTGGATCAGTCCGCCTGTTGCTGATGAGAAATGTGTGCTGTGTTCAGAAGTAGATGTGATGTTTGTGGTGGAACAAAGCTTAATTATAAAATATGTTTCAATTACAGATGTTGCCAAAACCAGTAATTTGGAAAACACAGATATTTTTATTCCTCTAGTTTTCCACACTCTAGTTGCACATATAGCTTATCCACATATTCCACTGCTTAGCAGAACACTTCAACCCCAGCTGACCATTTCTATATGAGTGAATAACTGTGATTATTTTTGTTCCAGTGCATTGTTCTGCTGGGAAACCTTTGGTTCTGGCATTCATGTGGATACCACCTGACATGTTCCACCCACTCAAACACCGTTGCAGACAAGTACCCCCCCCCCCCCCCCATGGCAACAGTACTCCCCAATGGCAGTGGCCCCCCAGCAGGATAATGCACCATGCCACACTGCAAACATGGCTCAGGAATGGCCCAAGGAATGTGACAAAGACCTCAAAGTGTCAACCTGGCCTCCAAATTCCCCAGATCCCAATCTGAATGAACATCTGTGGCACGTGCCATTAACCCACCTCACAACCCACTGGACTAAATGGATCTGCCGCCAACGCACTGGTGCCAGACACCGCAGGACACTCCCAGAGATCCTGTGTCCACGCCTCCACAGGTCAGAGTCAAGTCTGATCCAAGGAGGCCCCACCTTGGATTAGGGTACATCTGGGGTACCCGCACATCACAAGAATCCTTGAGCAGATTGGGACCTGGGAAATTTAGAAGCCAGGTCCACACCTTGAGCTTTTTGTCACGCTCCACAGGCCATTTGTAATGGGGGTACTTAGTCTGCAACAGTGTTTGAATGGGTGGAACATGTCAGGTGGTATCCACATGAATGCCAGAACCAAAGGTTTCCCAGCAGAACAATGCACTGGAACAAAATAATCAAAGTTATTCACTTCTCCTGTCAGTGGTTTTCATGTTTTAGCTGAAGTTCCGAGTATACGACTCGTAAAATGAACACATGGACCCCTATGAATTCAATACATCAACAGTTTTCCCAGTTTTTGGATTTTTCGTTCACTGCAGGCATGCAAGAAGAAGCAGGTTTTCTTCAGGAATTTAATGTAACTCTGGGTGTGTAACTGATATACAAATGGTCAATTGGGCGGTGACGTGTTCCTTTAAAGCTCCACTACCTGATATTTTCTGTATTATAAGCCTCTGCTCGTTTAGAAGATGGGCGGAGTGATAGCTGAGCTGAAAAATTCAGCCCATGGAGTTACATGCGAACCTTTAAGTCTTTTACAAGCGAGAAACCTGGAGATGCCAACAGTGATAATGTAATATGTGGTGGGAGCACAGTAGAAGCAGATGCACAGCTGGGTGACGATAAATACTGTCTCAATGAGAACCACAGCGCTGTGGAAAAGAGACACTGCGCTCTCTGTTCACACAGTGTGTTCATCACTCCCAGAAGCTGCTGTACTGATAGAAAAAAAGAAAAATGAAAACAAGTATAAATAAATAATGACTTACATTTAAACTTGGTCTTGTTAATTATTTAGCGCCTCTGTGCTGATAATGAATGGATGCTGCTGCACTTTGACTCCATGTGTAGAAGCTCATTAGTGTTTGTGCTCTGCAGCCTTGTGTGTGTGATTTAGTTTGGCTGTGCACGCTGAGGCCAGCGAGGCACTGTTGTTGAACATGTCGATCCAAAGTTGGAGAAAATTGATTCTCATATTGATTTCTGTTACATATTTATAGCTTTCTACAAAGAGTGAAGTTTACTCAAGGCCATATAAATTTCACTTATACTCACAGTAACAGAGGGTAAATCAGTGGTGCGTGTGTTTGGAAAATGATCACATTTAGTGCTGAGAATCAAATCTCATTTTATAACAACGTAAAATGTGTCATGTTGATGTTTAATGTCTGCTCAGATTCATCATTTGATTCACATTCTTTGATTTTATATCTCCTGATTTCAATCATATTTTCGATAGTAGGCATTTTCTTGTTTGTTGTGCAGCTGGTTGTTGAGCCAAAATTTAGCATTTGAGAACTTCTGCTTCTTTTGCTAAAATGATTAAATGATTTGTTACAGTAATATTTACAAAATGTATTGATTTGGTATCTGATGTGCCGATCACTGGCACATTGCTTGAAGTAAATGTAATAATATTACATGAAATCCCAACCTGGTCTCATTCCGAAGTCGTTGAAATTCCGCGCTTGGTCAGTGACTTCCGATTTCAGACACAGATGAAAAAAGCTGTCCTTTCACGCCAGCATGTTACGTGGCCAGTCGCTGTTATTGTTTAACGGCGCCCAGCCCCAGATTAAATTATCACGTCATGTCCTCCGTGCCAAAGAGGAAAAGGACCATCCAGATTGTTACACCTCAAAGTTCAAAGCCAGCATCTGTGATGGTGAGGTCTGCCCATTGGTCCGACATCCCATTGGTCCGACCATATTAAACCCATTGCTCCGAAGTCCCGTTGTTCCGAAATCATCATGATGCCCTGTGGTTAAGGTCTGGTTAGGTTTAGGCACAAAAACCACTTGGTTAGGGTCAGGAAAAGATCATGGTGTGGGTTAAAATGAAAAAGAAAGTGGCAAACACATAAGCTGTGAGCCTGCTTCGCCTCAAGCCTTTCCCAGCTGACCCAGAGCTGGTCGCAGCGCGCCATCAAGGTAGAAATACGCCCGCCAGGAGCCGTTCAGCACCGCGGAGAGCTCCCCACACAACCCCGACCCCAGAGTTAATAACAGGAGGTTATGGTGTTTCATTCTCTCGTCTCTATGACACTTGTATCTCGACCAGTATCCTACTTTTGTTGCATTTGCTGATCCTCTATGGTACACAAATACAGTCTAGCCTAGTATAATCACATATCGGAACAACGGGACATCGGACTAATGGGCTGTCGGACCAATGACGTGGACCCGTGATGGTATGGGGGTGTGTCAGTGCCCGTGGCATCATGGGTAACCTGCACATCTGTGAAGGCAACATGAACGCTCAAAGGTACATACAGGTTTAGGAGCAACATATGCTGCCATCAAGACGACGTCAAAGGGCTGTAGGTCGGAATCGAACTTAAAGGATGTAGCCTTTTCTTTTTGCATAGCAGTTTTAAATATCCTTCAAATGTGTTTGACTCATAAAAAATGTCGTTGTCATCTAAAGGGACAAAGAACTAGTTGACCGTATTTTATTTTTTGAAATTATTTTGTACCCTGGAAATCCAGAGTTCTTGCGAGAGCACAATTTGAATTTGCTCAGCAAGTCACTCTGGCAATCAGTAATGATCCTCATTACTCATGCCCTTGGAGCCGAGCTGCACCAATCACATCGGTGTATCTGATATAGGCGGGCCAGAGGCGAGCTAAACAGATGACGACAGCGCTGCGACGACGAAGTGCGGAATCAGTCAGTAAACATTGCAAGATGGCTACGGATGAACACCAGTTGTTTGAAACGGCTTTGGCCGCTACAATGAACGAGTTAGACTTGGCTTTTTCTCTAAAAGAGGAACAGAAGACGGCGCTCGAGTCTTTCCTTTGCAAGAAGGACGTTTTTGCTGTTTTGCCAACCGGATACGGCAAGAGTCTAATCTACCAGTTAGCTCCACTGGTAGCTAAGCTCTGGATACGTCACCCCGTGTATTGTTCTGATTGGTTGTAGTGTTATCCAATTGCATGCAGTGATATTTACAAATGCATGCTTGGTGCCGCCCCTCGAGTTGGGCCATTTGCATTACTCATAGCCAGACCCTAAATCTTTCTAGATTTGGGTCTGGATTTCCAGGCCATGAAGTGAGATGAACAGATTGAAAACTTTATCTTATTAGATGAAGTAACAGCTGCTGACAATGTTTTCCTTTGGGGACACAATTTACAGTTGAAAAAAGGTATTAAATCACAATATATTTCATCGGAATACTCAGCTTTTGCAGCGTATTGTTATTATTGTAATACTGTATCGTGGATCCTCTGGTGATTCCCACCACTAATGTGCAGCTGTAAATCTGGCCTTCATGTGTGACTGAATGTGTGGAACACAGTGTGTCTGTACCTCCTGGAGTACATCAGAACGTTTAGACATTTCCATGTTCGTCCTTCAGCCTTCAGCAGATGCTTTTACCTGAAGTGACATGCTTTGTGTGTGTGTGTCTCGCTCAAGGTCACGCCATCACAATATACAGCAACTGATTTACTGAACGTTTATGTTGTGGCTCAGCGAGTCCTTGATTCAATTCACAGTTCATCAAACAAGCGTTTTCCCTCAAACCTGACACACTTTGTGCCGAGAATATTTCACTGCTGGTTTACCTCATACTGTTGTAAATGATTGAACGTTGCATTGAGGAGGTGTTTCCTGCGCAGACTACAGATGTGTCACTGCGAGTCCGGCGTCTCCTCTGATTCTCAATACAGCTGCAGGGTGAATTCGTTATGGTTCAGTGGGCTTCTCTCTCTTTCTAGTGCGGGTTGGGTCACTCCAAATGTTCCTCTCAGGGGGGGATCCTGTAATAGAAATGTGGATTGTAAAACTTGGGCTTGCGGTCCTTTTGCAAGTGGGAGATTTGACATTCTTTCATTCCACCTTCCTGTCCTCAGCAGCAGTGGTGGTAATTTCCTTGTGGAGCAACAATGCAGAATGAATAATGAAGGAAACACCAGGTGGTCTCTTTGAAGAAAAAAACAGAATCATTGCTGTGCTGTGTTGCATCTGTTTATGCATCTACTTATACGAAAAGGCACAGTTTGTATTATAAACAACAAATATACAATGTTTATGATTATGTTGATTTGGTGGAGATTTAAATGTTAATCCAGAACCACATGTTTACAGTTTATGATGTTCTACAATGCTAATGACAAAACCTCATCAGAGGAACAAATCTGCTTCTGAGTTTTACATCTCATCCATACAGATAAGTTTAATTCCTTTGAGAACTGTACAGTGGTTTTGCATGTTTACCGCCCATGGCACTTTTCTAACTTCAAGAGCATCAGTGTGAGCCTCAATGCTGAAAGTCCATCAGAATTCAACAGATTTTCTCCAGTACACTATTCTTTATCATTCACCTTTTGATGATGGACTGTATGTAAGGAAGTCTCCTGCATGTTTTGATATGAATGTAATTGTTAAATGATATATTTTGGTGGTTTGAGTTGAAGGTGTGAGAAAGAATAGTATCAGTAACATTGTTAACACTGTGCTACATTACAGAGAAATACAAAACCGTACTAATGAACCTTCATTAATATAGGCCTATATTTTATCTACAAGTGCACGTCACACACTGAGCGACCCGCCTGTTAATGACGCTGTGGGCTAATGGGCATGTAGCTACTTCCATGTTTCAGATGATACGTCATGTTTGTAGTCGACCAATGAAGATGAGTTTACATATCACCTTGGGTTCGTCCTTCACCTTCTCAAAATGATCCCACACTTTGGATTTCCTGCCCGACATGTTATTAACTAGCCTGTGGAATAACCGCAGGTACCAGCCCTGGAGATTAACCTGACTCCTGTCTGACTGCTGAGCGTGGACACTTCCTGTGTCTGTCCTTTCAAATTAAATTCCCACATGGTCCAGTCATATAGGTTTTAATTTATTTTGACAAGGCGCAGCTCCTAATAGAGTTTTTAAGTGACCAATGAAATCTTCCCGAGTAATGACCCTCCTTAAGGCCCATTTATGCTCCCTTTACGTACGAAAATATATACGTCCATTTCAAACAATGTTACCGTCACTGCCCACATACTTCCATGCGTCCTTTACGTTGGCATGGATGGTAACCAATATATCCACCAGGGGGCAGCCCAGAGTCAAAAGTTTATGACAACAACAAACTCAAAAACAAACATGGCGACTGTGGAGGAGATATTGATAATGTACCCTATCAGCAGTATCATCACTACCGACCAACTCACATTTACTTCCCTTCCAATCTCCTCCCAGCATGTGTAGCATGTGTTTATCCCGGTGTCCAGTAGGGATGTCCCGATCCGATATTCAGATCGATATCGGCTGCCGATACTAGCAAAAAACGGGCATCGGATCAGACTACATGGAAAAATGCCGATCCATGAACTCCGATCCAGTTTTTCACGGACTCCGTGCCACGTTTTCCGGCCAGCCCAGCGCTCCGCAAGTCAAGCAGTCCATTCCAGTGATCCGCTCAAGCTCTTACTATCAATCCACCAGGCCAGCATGCAGACGACAGATACACAGAGGGTAGGAAGAGTAGCGGTCAATTTAGTTAACTGACTATTTGTTTTCTGCTCTGGTTTTTTGAGAGTGATATTTTTATTTGGTTTACACTCTTACTGTTTAAGTAAAGAGCACTGATGGCACTGTTTTGGGCACAATTAGTGAAATTGGAGCCATGAATGGTCTACAAAAACACTACTAAAATAACTGAAAAGGAAAGGCTGCATTTTTTGTTAAATGTCAACAATGTCTTGTGGTGTTAATCTATTTTTTATTTATTAGGGGGCCAAAGCACAACTGTGTGGAGTCTTGCTGCTATTTTAATTTCATTGTTAGACATTTTAAAGATTTCTTGTGTTGATTTATTTTCTATTTATTAAGGGGCCAAAGCAGCCAAAGCAAACCAGCTATATTTTTTATTTAATGTTAATGTTCAAGTTTAAAGTTTGTTTATTTAACCCTGTTAACAATAAACGGGTCAGTTTCTCATACCAACTGTTGTGGACCATTCTAACTAACCTGATTAAGTAGTTGTTCTTGTTAGAGTAATATTGCTTGATCAAACCTTTTCTAACATGACTGACAACAAAATAAGTGAATATGTATAATACGCGCTTGGATCGGATTGGTATCAGTTTCGGCCAAAACTCAAGGCTGTAATATCGGTATCAGATTGGAAGTGAAAAAGCTGGATCGGGACATCCCTAGTGTCCAGGAGAAGTAACATCATAGAGATGTTTATAGTTTCTAACTAACTCGCACAACCTTTCCTCAAAAAGTTCCGCCATTGTTATTTCTTCTACGTATCGGGTAGTGACAGCAACACTGCCCCCACGGTTTCTGGTGGTACTGCTCCGTTTGGCCCGTATCCGTAAGCTTTATGGAAACGTGCAGAAATGCGGATGAAATGAACGCGGAGCACGAACAGAAGGCTCCGTCCGTATCCGGATCCGTATTTAACGTTGAGCATGAATCGGCCTTTAGACACCACATGATGACAGCAAAATGGATGAAACATCAGTTGTGCATTGTGAAAGAACAGTTGTGCATTGTGTACAGTTTTGATGCTGCCCATTAGGGGTGTAAATCACTAGTTGCATCACAATATGATGTATATCGATTATTTGGACAACAATACAATATTTGCTGATATCACAAACTTCGATTTATTTCAATTCAGGGGCCTGTGATCAATATGAAACAATACCATATGCACATTTAACACAATTGGTTACAGAAGAAGCTGCCAGCCCTTTCTTTTGTGCTTTTGTCCATTAAAGTAAAAACAACACATAAGTCATGTAAATAATTGCAACCAGTGGAGTAAAGTTGACTTTAAACTGACTTCACTGACACACATAAACAGCACATAGGATAAGGTAACTTCGAGGGCTTTCTGTCACAAAGACCTTTCTGGAGGAAATCTTTTCATTTTAACCTAACCCGTGATCTTTTTGCCAAAACTTCAGGGCTCTCTGGCTTAAAGCCCTGAAGGCAAACTTCTCCAAACAGCCATAAAACATGGTATAAATTTTGCTCAATCGTAACTTAAACTATTCGTATTATTACTATCCTGTTTGGTCATCAGCAGGCATGTTTTCTCCTTCCACACATAGCTCTCTGTTGCTGGCAGATGTGTTTTGTTGTTGAATATACACTGCCTGGCCAAAAAAAAAGTCGCCACCTGGATTTAACTAAGCAAATAGGTACGAGCCTCCTATTGGATAATTACTGCATTGGCGATTATCTTTCAGCTGGCAACAAGTTATTTAACCCCAACTGGTGCAATGAGTTGCTTCTCATTTCCTAAACAACCATGTCGAAAGACACATCCTGTGGTCGTGGAAAAGATGTTAGTCTGTTTGAGAAGGGTCAAATCATTGGCATGCATCAAGCAGAGAAAACATCTAAGGAGATTGCAGAAACTACTAAAATTGGGTTAAGAACTGTCCAACGCATTATTAAAAACTGGAAGGATAGTGGGGACCCATCGTCTTCGAGGAAGAAATGTGGCCGGAAAAAAATCCTCAATGATCGTGATCGGCGATCACTTAAACGTTTGGTGAGATCAAATCGAAGAAAAACAACAGTAGAACTCAGGCCTATGTTTAATAGTGAAAGTAAGAGCATTTCCACACGCACAATGCGAAGGGAACTCAAGGGACTGGGACTGAACAGCTGTGTAGCCTTAAGAAAACCACTAATCAGTGAGGCTAACCGGAAAAAAAGGCTTCAATTTGCTAGGGAGCATAAAGATTGGACTCTGGAGCAATGGAAGAAGGTCATGTGGTCTGATGAGTCCAGATTTACCCTGTTCCAGAGTGATGGGCGCATCAGGGTAAGAAGAGAGGCAGATGAAGTGATGCACCCATCATGCCTAGTGCCTACTGTACAAGCCTGTGGGAGCAGTGTTATGATCTGGGGTTGCTGCAGTTGGTCAGGTCTAGGTTCAGCAACAGTATGTGCTCAAAGAATGAGGTCAGCTGACTACCTGAATATACTGAATGACCAGGTTATTCCATCAATGGATTTTTTCTTCCCTGATGGCACGGGCATATTCCAAGATGACAATGCCAGGATTCATCAGGCTCAAATTGTGAAAGACTGGTTCAGGGAGCATGAGACATCATTTTCACACATGGATTGGCCACCACAGAGTCCAGACCTTAACCCCATTGAGAATCTTTGGGATGTGCTGGAGAAGGCTTTGCGCAGCGGTCAGACTCTACCATCATCAATGCAAGATCTTGGTGAAAAATTAATGCAACACTGGATGGAAATAAATCTTGTGACATTGCAGAAGCTTATCGAAACAATGCCACAGCGAATGTGTGCTGTAATCAAAGCTAAAGGCGGCGGTCCAATGAAATATTTGAGTGTATGACCTTTTTTTTTGGTGGTGACTTTTTTTTTGGCCAGGCAGTGTATTTCCATGCAGAGATGCAGCTGCTGGCCCTGCACATGAAGCAGCCGTACATTTAACATCATTTTATCTGTAGTGTAACCTACTTGCTATTCCGCTTACATACACATTTTTGCAAAACTATGATGTTTGACAGTGTCTCATCAGATGATTGCTGTTGTACTGTGATCCATCTCTGCGGCTTCTCTCAGCTGTCACTGAGCTGTCATCTGTCTGCGGCTCAGTCGATGTGACGTGTCATCTGTTACGCAGAGGACTGTGGGTGAGGATAGCTGGATTGAATACTGCAAAATGCGAATTGATGCTGTACAGCACCCTGGTATGTTTGGCATACTGCATTTGACACACTATGTATTGGGACATACTAGGTGTTTTTCCAGCATGCTAAATAGTTTAGTAGTATGGGTATTTGAATGCACCCCATGGTAATCTTTATCCACTCTCTGTTTTTAATTGCATACATATATATTCCACATATTACACATTAAGCCTCCTACAGACTAACTGCGCATTCCCACCAAAAGCTTCATGGTCGCCTGCGGTCGCTCTGGTCGCTGACATCGCTCACACTGCCAGCTCTAGCAGGTGCTTGCAGTGGCCAAAGAGACGGGGCCGGGCGCTGCAGATGTGTCCATCTAGGCTTGAGAATCCCGGTCTGCAATTGGCGCTGCTCATTTGCATAAAGTTCAGCTTCTCTCAACTTCAACTTGATGCTCTGGCCGCTGGCACCACGCCCCTCACTGCAGCCGAAGCCCCTGACGCCCTTCGTCGACAGCATGCTTTCAAAATGAAGGCTGCCGGCAGCTTATGATGCTCACGAAGCTTTTGGTGGGAATGCACAGTAAGATTTAGCAGTCCTGTAGGTTTAGTGCAGCTACTCTGTGTGACATGGTCTAATAAACTTGGGTACGACATCAAGTGTGATGTACGTCGACAGCGCCTACTGAATCACAGGCTACAACGTGTGATGCAATAGCTTCCCATACTGAGTGCACAAGGATGCTGCACAGGTTATTACTTCTCCAACTGTGAAGCACAACAAAGAGGGTCACAATATTACAAAACCTAAAGTTTTGTGGGCACTATATACTGCAGTGTGTCTGTGTGTGTGTTTGCTAGCTGCTAGGTTGCTCATCTGGCTGCTGCTATTTCCTTTCGTCCGTCTTTACGTGATCATGGTCAGAGCTGGAGGACACATCATACAGGCAGAGCTTCTGCTGCCACAACTCCACAAGGTTTTCTTCTCTGCTGGAATCCCACACATTTCTTTAAGCATGTTTTGCCTCCATGGTGAGCTGCTATCCGTCTGTGTGGGTTTAGCACTAGTGCGTCATTTGGTGCTGCATTTCTATTAGTTGATTAGTAGGCATAGATTTTATCCCAGGCTGCCTTCAATCGCAAGACCGTGATAACGACCATCCTTGAACCTCTCTCACTGTGCAACGTAGGACCACCGTTTTAGAGCCACGACCAAAGACGTAGTTTCTTTGGTCATCTTTCATCTGGGACAGCCCAAATCACACAGTGTACAGACGGCTTTAGATTGGACCAGCTCACCTCTATTAAACTCCAAGAACACCTTCGAACCTGAAGTTATTTTCCAACTTTTTCTGTACTCCGTTATAAACAGGAAGCTCTTGCAGTTAATAAGAATGAAGCAATTTCATTTGAGTTATTTGTCACATGGAAACACATTGCAGCCGTTTCCACACAAATCCTGTGTAACAGCCTTTTAAATGATCTATATTATGGTTTCCTGTAGATTCATTGAGCTGTGGGCTCTGAAAGCTAGAAAATTGCCCCCATGGCTTGAAAAATGTAAATACAGCACAAAATCATTATCTGGTCTCGTTACCAGATATATGCACACACACACACACTGAAGATTTACCACAACGGCCCATATATCATAATCTAACCATTCAGATAGGAGCCATTTTTAAAACAGTTAACATTCCCTGAATTAGTCCCACAAAGACAGTCAGCATGTGAAAAGCAAAATAATTTAGAAATCTCTGCAGGAGAAACTGAATATCTGCAAGAAATATTACATCTGTGGCTACGGACTCAGCATGGGGTCATTACTTCAAAGATATTACAGCTACAAATAATTTAAAAGCTATTACAAATACATGAAATATAGTCATCAGCACAGACTATCTGGCTGACATGCTTAATCTCTGTTTTGTGGATCTTCCCACAAGCATTTTGAGCACACAGAGGAGAATACAGAGACTGAACTCATCAATATTTCTGATTGTAAAGACAGTCCGTGGTTTCACTGAGGCCCGAGCAATTTATATTAATGCAGTCAGAGTCTAAAAAGAAGAAATTTGGAGGGGAAAAAAACAGTATTTCTAGAAAGTTCAGCATATCATCAAAATGAATTGACCTGTGGTTTAAAGTAGCCGCCACAAATGGCAGGTAGATGAATTTTAATAACTTTAAACAGAATAATTAAATAGCATGGCATCAATAATCCAACAAAGCAAAAGAGAAAATGTATAGAGTACAAAGATATTGGAAACATCTCAGATGGGACTCGACGTATTTTTCTATGAACATCGTCACCATGTCAGTCACGGTGGTGCAGTGGTTAGCATTGTCGCCTCACAGCAAGAGGCTGGGGTTTGAACCCCAGGGTGGGGGAGTCCTTCTGTGTGGAGTTTGCATGTTCTCCCTGTGTCAGCGTGGGTTTTCTCCAGGTACTCCAGCTTCCTCCCACAGTCCAAAGACATGCAGGTTAACTGGTGACTCTAAATTGTCCGTAGGTGTGAATGTGAGTGTGAATGGTTGTCTGTCTCTATGTGTCAGCCCTGTGATAGTCTGGTGACCTGTTCAGGGTGAACCCTGCCTCTCACCCAGTGTCAGCTGGGATAGGCTCCAACACTCCCACGACCCCTAACAGGATAAGTGGTTACAAAAATGAGATGAATGAATGAACAAGACAGCCATTAGGTTTCCCAGATACATGGGTTTAAATGCCCCAAACAACAATTTTTTTGCAGTTATTTTTTGTGCATTTTTATGCTTTCACTGGCTGGCTGCTACAGGCATTTCCCAAACCACACTCTCATGTGTAGAGGGTCCACCTCATTAGGTACCATCCCACACCAGTTAAGCAGGAGTGGAAGTGAACGGCGAGTCTGCATCAGTGCTGACTTACTGACCATGTGCAGTGCTGTATTGTGTTGGACATGGAAGACACTACATGTGACTGTAAACTGCTTAAATTAAAAAAGACATTTTGAGTTTCAGTGTGTAAGATTTAGGGGGATTAAGTGGCATGTAGCAGTGAGGGTTGCTGATTGTAACCAGCTAAAACGTCTCCTGGTTAGAATTCCTTCATTGTTCACTGTTCAGGAGGTTTTCACCACCAGGAGCCAAATTATGTGCAGAGGTCTGTTCCTCTTCAAAATATATGGACAAGGTGATTTAAACCGGTAAAAACACTGAATAAAGCAGACTTACATTTCAAATCAGTGTTTTTTCTGGTGCTGCTCATTGTAAAGGGACTGCCAACTGTGGTGGCAAATGCAACAATGCAAAATGCACTATCTACAGTCAGAGTTTAGTTTGTCTGTTCTAGGCTACTGTAGAAACATGGCAGTGAATATTGCGACGTCCATAAACGAGGACACACTCCTTATGTAGATATAAACGGCTCGTTCTAAGGCAATGAAAACACATATTTTCAGGTGAATTTTCACGGAAGAAAACACACTTATTATATTGTCTTTCTGCCAATCTGTCCCCTGATTCCTACACACTGAACCTTTCATGACCGTTTCAAATAATAAGCAGCTTATAGTCATGAGAATTAAAAAATGAGAAGAATTTTACATAAAAAAAAGAAAAGAAATGGAACCAAAGAAGGTTGGGAGTTACTTTTATTTCTTTTAAGTTATTTATTTATTTTAGTGACAAAAGGATAATGTGCAAAATGCTGGTAAAGTAAGTTGAGTAAGTTTTATTTTTGTCCATGGTTATAAGTTACAACAGTTCCTGTGTGTCCGCCTGAGAGAGCGTTCCTCCTGGAGCTTTCTGATGTATTTATACCTCACACCTTAATAAAGGGGGCTTCATTCAGCTGTGAAGGTGCCTACAAACGGAGTTACACTCCATGACAGAGTGACATTAGGGAGGGTCCGGTGCGGGGAAAGCCATGGTCGGCGCATTTACTCCTCGTCCACCGGTAGACTTGTTCTGCAGGAACTCCAGACCTTGATTAAAAATCATGTCTATGTTGTTCAAATAAAACGGCACACAGCAATTTTGAAGTTCATCCTGTCGGCTCATACAAGTTCTTGACTTCATGACATAAACTAACTATTGCATCTGTGTTACAAAGATTTTATCTGACAATTCAAAGAGATGAGTAATCAAAGGATTTCTCTCTGTGGCTCCACATATTCCCTCTGTTACCTTCTGCAGTATAACACACACACACACACACACACACACACACACACTGCAGTAAGCACCATATCACACCCAGAACACTAACCACAACCTCCCTGCACTAGGGAAACCAACCATGACCTACTAACACACACACACACACACACACACACACACACACACACACTTACACACACAGAGTGAAGCCAGCAGCCAACAGCTGAACATCACTTGAGAGCAGATGGGGGTTAACAGGGACACACACTCACACACATATGCTCGGCATTTACTTGCCCAAAAAGACTCACACCTACGTGTACAACAGAAACACACACACACATACACAGTGCAGAACTGGTGGTGAAGGTGTGGCACGCATACATGTCTCCTTGTCAGTGACTTTAGGCCAGTAACACTCAACCTGCTGCCCGTGGGCCAAATCTGGCTCATGATAATTGTCTTGTACTTTAAATGTCAATAAGGAGCCAGAGTGCATGAAAAACATCAATATATAGCTTGTTGATTTAAAAAAAAAAAAAGAAAGTGCTGGGGGGATGCCCTGGTCCTCCTGACAAAGGTCTGGGTTATGCCCTGAATGTCATCAAATATTAAAAACACCCCTCCGTACACCTGACCTGAGCGGCGCTGCTGCGACGGGCCCCTACCTCCTGTCGTTGTGCAATAGTGTTGTTGTGCAGCCGGTTGAGTATCTCTGCTTCAGGCAAAACTTACTGATTATTAAAAGTGGCTGATTTGGATCAAACCTATCACAGTGTGAGTAGTTTATATACAGTGCCCTCCAAAAGTATTGGAACAGTGAGTCCAGTTTGTTTACTTTTGTTGTAGACTGAAAACATTTGGGTTTGGCATCAAAAGATGAATATGAGACAAGAGATCAACATTTCAGCTTTTATTTCCAGGTATTTACATCTGGATCTGATACACAACTTAGAAGATAGCATTATTTGTAATGGAACACAAAATTTTTAGGTGAGCAAAAGTATTGGAACATATAAACTTAAAATAGATTAAAGTGAATGAGACTTAATATTTAGTTGCAAATCCTTTGCTTTCAATAACTGCATCAAGCCTGTGACCCATTGACATCACCAAACCTTTGCATTCTTCTTTTGTGATGCTTTTCCAGGCTTTCACCGCAGTCTCTTTCAGTTGTTGTTTGTTTTGGGGGGTTACTCCCTTCAGTCTCCTCTTCAGCAGGTAAAATGCATGCTCTATTGGGTTTAAGTCTGGAGACTGACTTGGCCAGTCTAAAACCTTCCACATCTTGCCCCTGATGAACTCCTTTGTTGTTTTGGCAGTGTGTTTTGGGTCGTTATCTTGCTGCATGATGAAGGATCTCCCAATCAGTTTGGTTGCATCTTTCTTTAAATTATCAGACAAAATGTTTCTGTAGACTTCTGAGTTCATTTTGCTGCTGCCATCATGTGTTACATCATCAATGAAGATGAAAGAGCCCGTCCCAGAAGAAGCCATGCAAGCCCAAGCCATGACATTACCTCCACCGTGTTTCACAGATGAGCTTGTATGTTTGGGATCATGAGCAGATCCTTTCTTTCTCCAAACTTTCGCCTTTCCATCACTTTGGAAAAAGTTAATCTTTGTCTCATCAGTCCATAAAACTTTTTCCCAGAATTTTTGAGGCTCATCTCTGTACCTTTTGGCAAATTCCAGCCTGGCCTTCCTATTCTTCTTGCTAATGAGTGGTTTGCATCTTCTGGTGTAGCCTCTGTACTTTTGTTCATGAAGTCTTCTGCGAACAGTAGATTGTGATACCTTCACTCCTGCCCTCTGGAGGTTGTTGCTGATGTCACTAACAGTTGTTTTAGGGTCTTTCTTTACAGCTCTCACAATGTTTCTGTCATCAACTGCTGATGTTTTCCTTGGTCTACCTGTTCGACGTCTGTTGCTTAGTACACCAGTGGTTTCTTTCTTCTTCAGGACATTCCAAATGGTTGTACTGGCTATGGCCAATGTTTGTGCAATGGCTCTGATTGATTGTCCATCTTCTCTCAGATTCACAATTGCTTCTTTTTCACCCATAGACAGCTCTCTGGTTTTCATGTTGGTTCCACCTCTAAATGCATCGTACCCAATCTGAAACTGAGCTCAGACATTCAGTGCTATTTATTGTTTGAATAATCAATGTAATTGGGAGACACCTGGGCAACAAAACACACCTGTCAGTCACATGTTCCAATAATTTTGCTCTCATGAAAAATGGGTGGGTTCAAAAAAAAGGTGCTATCTTCTAAGTTGTGTATCAGATCCAGATGTAAATACCTGGAAATAAAAGCTGAAATGTTGATCTCTTGTCTCATATTCATCTTTTGATGTCAAACCCAAATATTTTCAGTCTACAACAAAAATAAAGGAATTGGCCTCACTGTTCCAATACTTTTGGAGGGCACTGTATAATGATTTCTAATTATATCGTAATAGTGCATGGGTAGACAAAGTTTCATCGTCTCATGATGAACATCACTCAGGCCTGTCAACTTACCGTACGATATACAGACATGAATTAGATCATTTTGCTGACCTCAATATTTTCATACATGCTTGTTTGTCTACATAAGAATGTTACCACCGTTGTAGCCATATATCCTCTCCATCCCCGCCTAGCTTAGCAGTAGCCTGCAGCTGCGCTTCTGGAGTGGAAGAGGCACAGTCCTGATATTCGTTAGCTTGCCAACCACCTGACAATGAGCCAAAAAGTCCATCATTTGTAGCTTTGTTTTCCAACAACTTCATTCACCAATCTTTAAATCAACAAGCAACCCACTTGGCTAACAGGCCATTCATTCCCCAAAGCCGACGACAGCACACTGGCTGGATTATACAGGTATCTGAGGTGTTCCTGGAGCGTCAAAAAGGTTGTCTATTGGTGGAAACAGGCATCAAGGGTTTGAGGACAAATGAAAGCTAAATAAAACATGTCAATAAAAACAAAAACACAGCAAGATAATGAAAACAATAAGATGGGTTTTAAAGATGTCACTGATTCTGTGAGGCTTATCTCCTCAGGCAGGTCATTTCAAAGCCGAGGGGCCCTGATTGCAAAGGCACGAACACCATTAGATTTAAGCCTCGACTTTGGAACAGCCAGAGGGGCCGCGCCTCAAGGTCTCTACACGTGCCCCATCTTTAACCATCTAGAAAAAGCAAGGTTGGTGCTGGGTGCAACTCTTCTGGTTGCTCTGTGCCAGCTCTCAAGAGCGTGGAGGCAGGTTGCATCTGAGGTTACTAAGCAACCATAACAAGCATTGCCGCCTAGCCTACTTATCTGAAATCATAACTGCAGAACTGATCTTATTGCAGGTGTTGTTTTTTAGGTTCGAAGGCCTAAAATATTTTCCGTGGGACAGACGTATAGCTCTGAGTAGACCTGCACTGAAATGGTCAACTTCTTGTCCGTATTTATCACAGACGGAAAGATATTTGTCGGATGTCGGTTGTTCCTTGACACATAACATGCAGTGTGCGCTGCTGCAAAATAGGCTCTCGGAAATGCTCTGGCATCGCTCTTATGTTTGAGCACACCTGCTGCATTGAAAACAGTGGATTTGAGGGCACAAAAAAATGTGGCACGTGTACGGCCTAAGGCTCCGAACTGGCTCATATGGTAACTACGCTAGCGCTTTTACTCTACGTCACATTCACCCATTAACACACATTCACATGCTGGTGGCCGAGGCTACCATACAAGGTGCCACCTGCTACTCAGTGACCATTCACACGCCCTCACACACCAATGGAACAGCCATCAGGAGCAATTTGGGGTTCAGTGTCTTGCCCAAGGATACTTTGACATGCAGACTGGAGGAGCCGGGGATCAAACCGCCAATCCTCCGATTAGTGGATGACCTGCTCTACCTCTGAGCCACAGCTCAACATTTCCAATATGTAGCTTGGGGCCAGACCCCGATAAGCTTTAAAAGTGATCAGTAAAATTTTAAATTCTAAATCAAACAGGGAGCCACTGGAGAGAAACCAGTATGAGGGTGATGTGATGTCACCAGTGAGATGCTTAGCAGCTGCATTCTGAACTAGATGGAGAAGAGAGATTGACTTTCAGTTGATGCCAGAGAGGAGGGAGTTACAGTCGTCAAGCCCGGAAGATAAATGCATGAACCACTTTTTCCCTTCTTTACCCGAGATGAAGAAATGTTATAATGTATGCAGTTATGTTATTGCTCTATGAGAGTGCAGTTGGAAGCAGGGAGTGTCCTGGAAACACTGGTGGTGCATTTAAAGCTGGATGTTTCTGTCAGCCGCCTGACAACAAAGCGTAATGATGCTAGAAAACTACCACGTTCACAGCTTCCCCTTTAACAATGCTGCCTCCTTCTTTGTTTGCCTGTTTGTCTCCTGAGTTTGATTTCCAGACAACAGAGCTCATAGATATGCTTTTTGTGCAGCCACTTGACTGACTGCTGATGTACTTGGCTGACTGGTTGTTTACTGACTTGTCGACTGACTGACTTGTCTGCCTCCTCTCTTCCGCTCACTGTCTTTGTCAGCAACTCTCTTGCTCTCCACTCTCCTCTGTTCTTGATCTCTCTCTGGCTTTGCCAAAATTTTCAACTAAACTCTCATTAATGCAAATTGCCTGTGCTCTCTCTGTGCTCCAACATTCACAGCCCTCCTCTGTGTGTGTGTGTGTGTGTGTGTGTGTGTGTGTGTGTGTGTGTGTGTGTGTAGTCAGGAGTCAAGAGGAGTCCTGACATTTAGAAACTCAGCCACCTCCCTGATTCAGCAGAAACACAGAAACAGATGGAGGCCTCTCCTCCTCCTCCTCCTCCTCTCTCCATCATCTGCTTTCTTTCTTTCATGCCCTCTCTGTCTCCCTCTCTTCGTACCTCTCTCCATCTGTACTGTATCATTTGTAATTTATTTTACTTAATGTCGCTGTCAGTTCACTTTAAATTCAGCCTTTGTTGGTGCGACAGAGACATTCAGCTGAAGAACACTCTAGGACGTTTTTACAAACCTTTAGTTTATTTGTTCTGGTCCAAATCACTGGATGAGTTTTTGAGTTTGTTTGTTTTCATTAACCCCTTGGTTCAGTTTGTTTTCATGCAGAAGAAAATCCAAGCAAAACCTGCCTCAAGTTTGGCATTTTGGCCGTTGCCATCTTCGATTTCTTTTGAAGTCAGAAGTGACCGTATTTGGATGAGGATGGAGCTAACTCTAATGCTAGCTGCTAGCTTGGTTAGCACAGTGTTAACTCTGATAATATTAATACTAAAGCTAATCTTAGCTAGCAAAAAACAAGCTTAAAAGCATTAAAACAAAATGCAGTTATTGAAAAAACGTAATATTCGACTCCTCAGAGGGTCTTTTAGTAAAACCAAATGCTGAGCACAACTTGTTTTAGGTAATCAAAATGTCCATTAACTGAAAACACACTAAAATGTCTACAGCTATGGCTACAAATCTGGGGTAATGTCCAGCCCCCCGGGAAGTGCACCAGGCTTTGAAGCCGAGTCCGTCATGTGATGTCTTTGGGCCCAAAACTGTTTTCCCATAGATTTATATTTGGAAAAAGACATGCATGAATTAGTGGATACATTTTTGAGCGTCACAACCCCCATGAAATGACTTGTTCCACTATCAAGATTTAATCTGTTTGGTCCGATAACATTTCAAAAGTCTAAAAGAGTCAAAAGATTACGTTATTTTATCCACATCCAAGCGAGCAGAGTACTAAACCAGAAGTTAGCCACTCAGCCAGCGGAAGTTGGCTGCTCAGCTGTGCTTGATGGCCGTAAGTCTCTAGTGCGCCTGTTCTATGGGCCCAATGATGCAGAAGCTGCGCCGATCATCTGGGCAATTTCATACCATGGAATTAGAGCAATGCTGGCTTCATGTGCCACTGGGAATGAAAGGGGTCCTGCTGCCAATGGTGTATCCAGGTCTCTTTAGACGTCCATGATTTGCCATGGTTGCGTCACCTAACTGACATTGTTGCCATGGTAGTGACTTTTAAATTACATGGCATCCACCTGTCACTCAAAGCAGCCACGCCCCCAATTATGCATAACTTTAAGCCTTAATAATATATAAATGGGTGAGTTCAATAAAAAATCCCCCACCCCCTGTAAAGGTGGGTATTTTAACATGGGGGTCTACAGGTATTGACTCGCTCTTGAAGTCAGCCTCAAGTGGCCATTCAAGGAGCCATGCTGGTTTGATTTTTCAGCCCTGGAAGCTGCCACTTGACTGAAACACAGAACTGTTCAGCTGATCTGTAAAATCCCCTTTGCTTTAGCTGCTGCCATAATATCCATACTATATACATATATACATATATATATATATATATATATATATATATATTTTTTTTTTTTTTTACACAACTATCAAGAGGGTAACATATTTCATTGCTATTCAGGTTGGGCCTTGTATCACTCTCCAGGGAGCTGCTGGCAACTCTTAATTTTGGTCATCCCAATTTATAGAGCGCCTTGTTGGTTTGGTCAGATGGAGGTTGGTTCGCCATAAACAAACTGCTCCAGAATTTTTTTCTCACACCTGGGTACAATTGTTGTCGTCTTCACATCTGCCCAAACACAGTGTATCAAAGGGGGGGAAATGAACCAGAGTCCAATCCACATGGACTAAACAATGGAGGTTTGAAAATGCACTTGGACCAAGATCAAGGGTTCATCACCCCCACTTCAAAACGCTCCACCCAGTATCACTCTGCACCCAACTCAAATTTTACCCCACTCCACTCAAATCAATTACTTCTCTTGAAAATAGTGTGTTTGGCACTACATGGATGCATCCTGGTTTGGGCATGCTACGGACTCATGGTGTGAGCAGTGCTGGAGCAAAATTCCTCTGCCTTCAATCCAAAATCCCTCCACTCACATGCTCTGTGCAAATCTGTAACAGAAAAAAAATCCCCTGTGACTCCAAAAGCTGTTTCCCATAAACAAGGTTACTGATAACAGTTTTATTATACTGATGATGTAAATAATTACTAAATATATTTTCATGTTGTCATCATGTGTTATTGCATGTAGATTACCAAATTAAATACATTCTCTTTCTTTTTTTAGTTAGCTTTATAATACAATTATGTGAGAAAAGTACAGCGGCCTGAAATTAAAAAAGTGTTTGGATTCCTGTTACAGCTTTTATGTTTTTGTCAGGAGTCAGTCATGTCAGTCAGATGTTTCCGCCAAGAAACAGGCTCTGCTGCTGTTTGAGAGAGCCGTACAGGAATCACAGCAGCAACAATGATTCTGCTGAGAGAACAAACCCCTCCCCCCTCCATAGAAACATACATGAACATTAAATGTCAGTCAAGTCAACAATATGTAAAGCTTGGCACATTAGAGGAGGTGAGGGTGGTGGACTGAGCTGCAGCAGCAGACAGCCTATGAAATCGCAAATACTTAACCTGATGCCGACCAGCTGATGTAAGAGTGACTTCACTGCTCTGCCAGAACCCACACGTTGCATCATTCCATTTGCTGTATCATGAACTTCTAAGTAATTAAAACAATGTTCACTACATGTTTTTAGTTTATGAGATCCACCACTGAACAGAATATTGTTCTGCTGCTAACAGTGATTAAAAAAAAATCTGTTGCAGCTCAATGCTCGTAAATATAATGGTGGCTAAATATATGCAGGTTGATTAAATGTAAAGGAGCTAAGCTGCTGTTTCTCTCACTCAGTGTTGTATTTGCAAAGCACTCAACAGGACAAGTCAGAGTTTAGTGGAAGTTATGGAGATAATTCCACCTAAAAATAGATGTTTGTATTGTACGTTTCAGCAAACCACAGATATGTTTCATTTGTACGTTATTATGCAGCAAATACGTGAAACTAGTGTTGTCACGTACCAAAATTGGGACCCACGGTACGATACCAGTGAAAGTATCATGGTTCTGAGTAGTATCACGATACCACAGTGAAAATGAGGCAGATGTGCCTTTTATCATTTATAAAAAGATAAATCACTTTTCTATAATACATCAATGATATTTCAATGGAATAAATTACTTATTGACTTATTCATACTTCAAAAACAGCATCAATAAGTGATTAACATAGGGGGGATCAAAATAAAATAAATAAATACAATAAAAATCAACCAGCCACCCTCCTCCCCTGACAAGTAAAGAACAGTCCCTTCATAAGTAAAGAACAGTCCCTTAAGTGCGGTGAGGTTTGTGGACCGTTACCTGCCAGAAAGAGAGAAATGTAAACGGCTCATTTCTCCTCTGACACGTCACATACCTGTGTGCCGCCACGGTTTGGCTGTCCAGGTACTTTTGGGCAGTCATGACACCAAGAAGAGGAAATTATTGGACCAGGAGCCGGGCTTCTCGGTCGCTGGTAAGCCATTATCTTGCGGTGGCCATAGTGCTCCGCCGTATTCCTGTCTGTGACCCCCGTTCAACCCACAACCAGCAGGATTCGCCTTTTGTTTCTGCTGCTGGTTGAAATCTGTACTCGCACAGCTGCTCCTGAATGATTTCTATTGCTCGCACAAAACTATTTTTAGTCGCAAATGCGAGTAAAATGCTCGTACCATAGAGCTCTGTGGAAAACAAATCGCTATAGCATATATAAACAAATCTACCCTACAAGAAAAAATAAATAAATAACAACTTTCACTGCTTAAAGATACTCAATAGCTCAGTTCATACCTGAAATGTCACTGGATACAAACCACTGCAGCAGCATATCGAGTGCCAGGTGGCCAGCGCGCACCGTTATTGGACGGCGCATGGACACTCACCCTCTTGCGACTGGACTTTGAACTTATCCCACAGTAGTGGTACCGTGAGGTACCGTAGTACTACGGAACCCCAACATTATGGTATCATATGTACCGTGGTGTTTTAGTACCACAGTCTACCGTTGGTACCAGTAGACCCTGCAACACTAGTTGAAACTTTAAGTTTCTTTGCGTTTCATCAAAGCTGTGGTTGATGTGCCAACCTGGTCTCACTCTCCAGTGCTTGGACAGTGACTTCTGGCATCAGACGCCGATGAAAAACCATCCGTTAGTGTTGGTATGATGCATGGCTGGTCGCCGTTATAGTTTAACAGTGGCTGGCAAGGTCAGGGGGAAATGTGGCAGGACAACAGTGAAAGTTATGGCAGCAAAAGTCAGAGGTTGGGTAAGAGCAGTGGTGGATGGTCCTGGTCACCCAGGACAGCAGTGTACGCGTCCCGTAAGACTGATAAGACAAACCCTGTACTTTTTTCCAAAACCCAACCACATGCGTTCGCAGTGTTGTACCAACATTGTGCACTTATTTCAAAGACACTGTCTGTAAATGGTAAATTTCCTGTCAAAACTGAAGTGTATTTTCAAAGAAGACAATGCATATACCAGGCAGAACTTGACACAGCGTCCCAGAACATCAACAACCAACACACCCAGGGTACCTTGCACATCATATCTGGACACGGAAAGTCCACGACCAGATGTCGATGTGTGAAGAGGTCAGAGTGAGAATGTGTTGGATGTCTGGTTAGGTTTAGACACAAAAAAAACAACAACGACATGTCAGTAAAAAACAATCACATTTTGTGGCACTGTTCCTGGTGGAAAAAACAGCAATGAGTTGCTAAAAACACCCATATCAATGGCTAAATTGCCCCAGGAAATGGCGATGACTTGCTGAAAAACAACCAGTTTTGTTTTTTGTTGGTCTCTAACAGTGGTCTGCAGATTGGCAAGCGTCTCACCGAGGTGACACACCATGCATCATCCCCTCCACCTCCTGAATGACAAAGCCAGCTCATATACTACGACAGTCCAGCAACACTGATATGATACATATAAAACATACAAATTAAATGTATCCATGGTTTGCAGAAGCGTGCAATGCCAACACTTTGTTCTGGTGACTGGGCTGAATAATTAAAGTTTTAAAACAGAAAGGATCCAGGGAGGCAGAAGAAAAGGCAGATAAGAAAAAAACAGGCAAATGAAAAGTAGAGAAGACGGGGAAAGAATAAATACAAAAAGATGAAAAATGATAAAAAAAAATATATAAGAGGCAGAGGGTTGAAAGAGAGGAACCAAGGAAAGGAGGGGAGGGGAGATCAAAAGGAGTGGTAACAAGAAGAAATAGTGAAAGCAGAGAAGCGAAGACTGGAGACAAGGAGAGGGTAGGAAAGAAAAGAGGTACTGATGAAAGGCAGGGAAGAGGGGTGCTGAGGAGGAGAGCTTGTACAGATTTGAGTGTGTGTTTGCACGAGTGTGCGTGTCTAATGACTGATAAAGCAAGGCTGGCATTGAATTATAGATGCAGCCGAGGTGAAATTTTCATGAAAATGTTTCTAAGCCATTCAAAGATTAGCCAAACAACCTCATCCATGACCTGAAAGATAGAGGGATGAAAGGGTGCAGGAAGGGAGGAGAGAAGCAAAGGAGAGGTAGCGTGAGGAAAAGGAAGGACACAGAGGAAGATGATGAAGATTAAGAGAAGGGGGAGGAAAAAGAGGAAACTAAAGGATAACAGGGTGGGAGAAAAAGAAGGAGGCGAAGACAGAAGAAACACAAGGTAAAGGAGGATCATGGATGAAAGGACAAAAGGATGATGGATGACGTGAATAGACAATGAGAAATAAAGAAAAGGGAGTGAACGACAGGAGATAAAGAGGAAACTGAATGGAGGAGATGGGAAGAGGGAAGGAGAGGACATGAAAAGGGGGGATATAGAAAGAAAGACGTGGGAGAGGTGGAGACCAGGAGCTGAGGAGAGCAAGAAAAGTAAACAGTGGAAGGGTGCTGATGGAAAAGACAGGACGAGGGAGCGAAGGAGAGGAGTTAAAAGAGCGACAATGAAAGGAAGAGGTTCATGAGCAGAGACAAGGAGATGGAAGGACAGGTTTGGAGAAGGTGGAGAGAGCAAAGGAGGTGAGCTGACAGAGGTGGGGAGAGGAGATGGAGAGCATTGGGCCTTGTTTTTTAATATGAGCACAGAAATCTTAATACTTTGTGCACATAATAAGTGCACCCAGAAAATCACTGTCAGATATATGACGTGCCCCGGCCAATTGTTCTTTCCACTGTGCGCATGTTAGTGCCACTCTGTGGGTGTGTCTGTGTGTGTGTTCCACGTTTTTCTCCTCACTGACTTGGTCAATCCATGTGAAATTTGGCACAGTGGTAGAGGGTCATGGGAGGATGTGAATGAAGCAATATTACATCAATTGGCCAAAGGGGGGCGCTATAGCAATCAATTGAAATTGCAAACTTTGAATGGGCATATCTCATGCCCCGTATGTCGTAGAGACATGAAACTTTGCACAGAGATGCCTCTCCTCATGAGGAACAAATTTGCCTCAAGAACCCATAACTTCCAGTTATATAAATTTTCCGCCATTTTGAATTTTTTGAAAAACACTTCAAATCGATCTCTTCCTAGGAAGTTTGAGCGATCTGCATGAAACTCGGTGAACATAATCTAGGGACCAATATCTAAAGTTCCCTCTTGGCAAAAGTTGGAAAACTTACTAAAACTGAGCTTCTATAAGGCAATGAATATTGTGGAGGGCGTGGCTCATCACATAAAGGTGTATAACATCTCAAGGGTTTCACCCATCACCACGCAACTTTGGGGGCGCTAGAGAGCTAATTTCTTATCTAGGCCTAACTGCCATATGGATTTTTACTAAACTTGGTAGATATGTAGAACAGGACGCCTCAAGGTGACTGGAGAAATTTAACTCTAACTGGCAACTAGGTGGCGCTATAACAACAGAAAAATGCTTAAAAATGGTTAAAATGTGACCGATCGCTGTGGCTCCCCCTGTGGCCCAATGTTTTTTAAACACTTTAACTATCTGCCTTTCAACGTGCTACCTCAACTACTAATGTACAGTTTTAGCCCACTAACTATCCCACTATTGGCAATGATACTACTGTACTTTCAATAAAGCAATCGTACTATCAGATTCACAAAATCTCTGTCTGAATACATTGCTCTTCTTAATGGGATCA
Source organism: Epinephelus lanceolatus (assembly GCF_041903045.1). Classification (NCBI taxonomy): domain Eukaryota; kingdom Metazoa; phylum Chordata; class Actinopteri; order Perciformes; family Serranidae; genus Epinephelus; species Epinephelus lanceolatus. The sequence continues at coordinate 45,157,909 of NC_135734.1, forward strand.
GTTGACTATTTAATCTGCAATTTCCTATGACCTGTATCCCAAACACACACCATGTGAAACTGTACGAGCGCAACTGTGCACTCAGTGGGTATGGACTAGTTATTCTAAATCAGCAGGTGCCTGCCCGCCATTTGCAATCGCATCCTAATTTCTCCATATAAGGAAATACATCCCAGCCCGATGTGCCAAATGTCCCTGTAGCCAGGGACCCAAAGGTTGGACAGGACTTGAATCTGAGAAGTATCAGGTGAGAGTGTTGTGTCTGATGACATAGAGCCTGTTTAAACCTGGTATTAACCACAGACTGTAAATAATAACAGATGTAGCTACTGTGACGTCACACATTAATTTGTGGACTTCCATTTTGAAGCCTTGAGTTTGGTACGTCAACTTTAGACATCTTGGTTTTTGGTCGCAATGGCTACATGATGATGGTCGTGATGGTAGTTATATCACCCAGCAAAATCCACCCACTACTTGTTAAGAGAATGATTGCCTCATGGTGGTGCGGGAGGAAAAGTGAAGAGAACACCAAAGTATTTCGGATTCATCCTGTTGGCAATTTTACGGCAATCTGTTCAGTACTTTTTGACATATTTCAGTCTTTGGTTTAGTTAAGTACTCTCTCTGTGGAAGCTCACCACCTCTCAGGAAGAGAAAGAGGGGAGGAAAGATGGAGGGTGGTGTTAACGAGTGTTTTAAGGAGCATGTGTCAGAAGAAACACTCTGATTGGTTCAGGCTCATTTCCCAGCAGCAGCTCTGTAACTCTGCGGCAGAGGACATGCACGTTCAGCTTCATTACCTGCCCTGTTTGACCTTCTGCAGTCAAAATGATAACCAGCTAATTGATACCACCCTTCCCGCACACACACACACAATCACATGCATGTCAGCCCTGTGTTTGCATGTAATGAACAACCATGTAAAACCTGAAATAACTGCCTATGCGGTCTAATCACACTCCCCAGGCGTTTTAGGTTATTTGCATTAATAACATCATTGTTGGCTGATTTCCATGTAACAGCTCTGTTTACAGTCATTATCTGTTTAGCGCTGACTGCTGTGCTGTTTTTTTCTCAGATAACCAGCTTATTAGCTCTGCTGTTCCACTAGTTTAACCCACCCCAAAAAATAACAATGAAAATGAAAATAGTAAAAAAAATACTCCATAAATTATCCATAAATTGCACTGAAATAAAATGGCATACTGTATTCTGTCTGACCAAAGTGTGCTTGTTTAAAAAGGTGTGATAAATGGATGTACGGAGGCAGTTTAGAAAGTATGCACCTCTGGACACGACTAGTTTCCCATGTCATTAATAAGTAAAGCTGCCTCATGTTCAAAGTTAGATGTACTTAATATTTGTCAGTTAATGATGATAAGTGATTGGAAGCATAGTGTGGCCACCAACAAGCCTCCCACCCACAAGATTTGATTGACAGCTGATCCCTGGGGAATGCAGCGCAGAAGCAAACCAGAGAAAACCAGATTTCTAGACGTTTCTCTGACCTTTAGCTCATGCTAACAAACACTGGCTCATTAAGGAAAGAGCGAGGTTGTAAATGATGATAATTATCAACCAGCCTCATTATTAGCAGTTCATTCATTGCAGTGGCTGTCTGTGTGCTTCTCCACTTGGCTGCATTAGAGATGCACCTTTTCCCATAAAGCATTGCCCCGTCGATACCCGCAGCTCAACTGCTGCCAAATGCTTTGGCTCCCATTTCCTCCATCTATCATCTGTCCATTCATCCCAAAACCCAGTCGTCGTCTCCTCCAGCCTCCACCCACAGTCTCTGGAACCCCCTCCACCCCCAGGTTTGTCTGCACTTTTCAGTCTGTCGGGTTAGTCACACTGTCAGGACTGTGTGTGTATCATCCATCTATCTGTCTACCTGAAACATTTCATCTATCTGCAGGAACCTTTAAGTGGTGTACTAACTTGTGGTGGGTCACATGACCACATGTAGTGCATCTGCAAAGCTCCTTTATACAATGAAGTACTTTTCACATGCAGGTTGTGGTGTGTGATAATTGGTGGAAATGGGCGAAATGTTGACTCCTCCAAGGTAATCAGAATCAGAATCAGAATCAGAATAACTTTATTGTCCTCAGAGAGGAAATTTGTCTTGGACAACAAGGCGGCTGCCTAACCCTAACCCTAACCCACAATCACTGGAGTTTTTTAAAGGTGTTGCAACAGGACGTTTTTGTGCTGGAACATTTTGTACACTACGTGACAACAGCACTGATACTAGAGACACCATGCTGTTTATAGGGTGACAAACTGGTGTTGATTAAGTGTGTGGCTTGAGAGCAGCTCGTTCTTGTGAGGAATGTCACGAGACCTGATACTTAGGTATCATGTCGATGCCAAAATTCTGAAAATGTGATGGCAGTCAGTTTTCTTCAGTGTCATTGGTCCCAGGGATGCACTTTTTACAGACCTGACGTACAAATGTTCTAGTCTGCTGTCAAATAAAAAAGGAATGAAAAAGATCGCCTACCAGCACAGAAGAACAACAGAAACACGTGGAAGATAGCGACAAGTGAAGCTGCAGCATCAGCATCGCCTTGATACATCAAAAAGAAAAGTGTTTCTTTTCTTGCTTCTTTTTTTTTTTTTTAAAAATTGTATTTTTTAATACTTTGCAATGGGAGCGCTGCATATTTCCAACCCGGTCTCACTCTGAAGTTGTCGAAACCCGGTGCTTGGGGAGTGACTTGCGGTTTCAGACATTGATGTTTGCATGCTATGCAGCCGGTTGCTGTTATAGTTTGAGGGCACCCATCGGCGTCAGGGAAACGCAGAGGGACAACAACGAAAGTTAAGGTGACAGAACTTTCACCCAGGAGAGTGGGGTTCATGTCCAGTAAGATTATTAATCCAAACCCTGTTCTCTTTGCCTAAACCAAACCACGTGCGTTAGTTGTTGAAGAAATAAAAAAACATCAGTTTGCGATGTTGTACATACATAGTGCGTTTATTTTGAAAGACACTGTTTGTAAATATTAAATTTCCTGTAAAAACAGAAGTGTATTTTAAAAAAAAAAAAGACAATGCAATGTAACAAGCAGAACTTGACATGGCATCCCAGAACATCAACAACCAACACACCCAGGGTACCTTGCACATCGTATCTGGACGTGGAAAGTCCGTGACCAAATGTGACGAGATTGGAGTGAGAATGCTGGTATTTACACTCAGCTACAAACGCCAGCAGCGTTACGGATCGCTAACAAGTCTTTTGGTTTTTCTTGCTGGTCTCTCAGAGCTGAAAAATGTTAATTCTTGGTAAAAAGCTGCTCTCTTCACTGACACTTTTTACCCAGCCGTCAAATCATAGTGGAGGAGGGGCAGGACAACTAGCCTAACACAAAACCCAACCGTCACATCTTGCATGTTCAAGCGCCAATAACAACAACAACAGAGGAGAAATATGGTAATATACTGTAGGCTATATATTAATGAACCCACATGCAGTAGAGCTTTGTGTTCAAAGCAGCTCATCAGATGTTTTAATAAAATCTGAACTTAATTTTAGTGTTTTTGATAAAGGAGTGTACATTTTGTTGTACTGTGGTATATTCGCACAGAGACTTGGGGAATTTCACTGGTATTGGTATTAACTACTAAATGTCTGGTTTCGTAACATGCAGTTAGTAACAGACCTGAGACGCAGCGGTGTTCTAAGCCCTCCTGGCTGATCAATTATCCACCCCTCGACTAAAAACTCCTCAAACTGCTGCTGAGGGGGAAAAAGAAGAGTTCTGCCTGTGCTGCCTTCACAGACCCACAAAACCTCAGAATTTAGAGAAGAAACACAAACTCACACACAGGGACGCAAGAAATCACAACTACCACTACTACCACAATCGGAAGCTACTGCAACACACAGATTACAATTCTGTAGGAAGCACTGATATTGTATTATGGGAAGTGTAGGACAGGGTGAGATTGTAGCTTGACCTACTGTATAGTAGGGATTAAAACGTCAGGATATTTCAAGATCGTTTTTGACTGTGCTTTTTAAAAAATGTTCCCTGAAACCTCTTTTAGAGCCCACAGACAACTGCCTTTTTCTTTTGCCCTGTGATATTCTCATCACATACTGAGAGATGACCAGTCCCTCTTTAAATGCCTTTAAATGTCAGTTAACGTAGTGATCTATTAATCTAATCCTCCGCCCATAGTCTTTTATGGTAGAACATCATTGTGTTAGGTCACCAGGATGACCTATAGACTTTTTATATACAGTTAACTGCAGAAACTTTGTGCTTCCCTTTGCACTCTTCCCTACTTTGATGCCTCCTCGCTGTATCCATCAAAACAGCTAATAAAACACTTCGGTGGATGGAGGTCTCCTTAGGGGAAAAAAGATTATTCATTGTCACAGGGATGAGAGAAAAAAAGTATGGAGAGGGGGAATCTACTTATTGAAGAGCTGATGTGTCATGAGTTTTGCTGACCAGCAAATTTCCACTTTGGGGATTGGGAAGGCAATCTTTCGCGAAAGTAGGAAAAAACACATGAGGGGACTGTATGAGAGTCCGCTCCCTGAGGTATTTGTGTAATTTAATGGGAAGCCATTTATTCTCTACTGAGCAGGATGAGGCCAGCAGAGTTCACCTGGCTTTTACCCCCAGTGGGGCTCACAGTAACTTTGTTCCACCGTCCACCATTTCCACTACAGGAGATAGTAACACTGATACTCTTTAGCCCATTTTAGATAGGAGTTGTGCAAATTTGCACGAAAGCCCAATCAGTCTTTTCTCAGCATTGGCAGTATAAAAACAAAATCCTACCTACTTTTGTTCATACAGAATGCGCCTTTTTCGGGGCAATGGGGGGCGTGAGCAAGTAATAAAACGTGTAGCTCAGCGTGTGATGTAAACAGTGACGTGGGAGGGAAGCCGCAGCTGGTCAGTCCTTCAGCGATTCTCTGAAAAGTTGGCCCGTTCTTCACCGTCCCCGTCATCTGACGGTTAATGGCCTCTTCGTTTGCGAGGGTGAGTGGGGTGCACAATTCCTTGTCTCCCCAGTTGCTCATCTTTACAGTGTCTGTCAGGTTTGTGTTTCCCTCTTGCTACTAGCTGCTCATTCCTGCTATCAGCTGTTTCCTGTTTATCCACCGCCAGTGGCTCGCACGTGCGGTGTCATCAACAGCTCCTCCCACAAGTCATCAATAGCTCCTCCCGTGGTGGAAGAGCGCCTCTTGCTGTTTAATCCAAAAAGGTTCCGCCAATATGACTACCCCATGAGGTGGAAAATTGGGCACCTCGGATCAACTTGCTAATCCGGCTCTGTGTGTATAAATGCTCGCAGCTTGCCGGCAAAACGGCCCAACATTCGCCAAAAATCTGGCAGTGTAAAAGGGGCTTTTGGTAACTGGGGGTAGATACCGATAGCTACAGGGGAAAACAAGGGCCTTCTTTTTGTTTTGGTTGGTTGACACTCTTCCTTTGTATCGTGAAACGAGCGTCTGTTTTCCTGAGAGATCACAACCAGTGGCAGACATAATTGCAGTGAAAGCAAAGCTTATAGGGAACCAGTCTAAACACCAATAGTGTTAATATCTTTTTTATTAGCTGTTATTTTTTCGCCCATTACATTATACCTTAATGCAGAAGGGTTGACGGATCTTCATGCAGTGAGGGTTGGTGGTAAAAGGAACTTGTCAGGTTTAGCCAACATAACTACTTTGTTAGGGTTTGGAAATTATAGTGGTTGACATGACTAAGTAGCTAACTGATGCAACAAAGGACTCAACGCTGACTTTTACTTTTATGCCAAACACAAACACCAGTCTCCTGGGTTAAAGTCCTGTGCTTTTTGGACCCATCCACCTCCCACCTGCCCTAAGTGGACTTTCACTCTCTTCAGACTATGCCCGTTGCTCTGACCATGTAATAACGACACAGATAGGTTTACACTGGAGTTGGTTGAAAGCCCCAGGCATCTCATACAGATGCTGCAGGGTGCATCACATAATGATAGTTGGGATACTGTCTCAGCAGCGTACTTTGACACCCTGGGGTGAGACCAAGCTGTCCAAACTGTGGTGAAGCCAACAATCAGTGCTGTTGAGTTATCTTCATATTGATATTATGTCATCATCAGTCCATCTTCAATCTCCCTCCTTGTTTTCATCTCTGTACGTTTATGAAGCAGATTCATAAAACCCTGGAAAAAGTGAGAATTTTTCACTCTTGTTGAAGCATTTTCAACTCACACTGGCATTTCACATCATATTGTGTCTTTCTATTGATGATGCAGTCACGTTCCTGCTAAAATTTGCTCGGCACTTTTGTCTAAACACGGTTAGACCGAAAAACCTGGGAGTCTTAAAGTTTGAACTGACTTGCCAAATTCTCCTACCTCTGCCAATTAGGAGCCCCTTTTAGCCTTGGGATATTTTTTTAACACGACCGATGGAAATGAATGTAAGTCAAAACAACTGAAGTCCTTAGAATCTCCAGACCTGGGCTACCTGAAATATATCCCTCAAGATTAAAGGATATTCCACGATTACCATACTGAATATTAAATGACAAAAAGCTTCAGGCACCGGATGAGTGGTTTGTTTTACACAACAAGACGGACCAGAGCAGGGTTGAATTAAACATGTACTTTCTCTCAGATATGCTAATCTCACATACATGAATTCTTTATCTGCCATATAATTCAATATAGAATATGGAGGAGATGGTTAAACAGCATTAAAGAGCACTGTAGAATATGATGTGTGTGATTTGATGAGTGTATCAAGCACTTTCAGTTATTTTCTTCTGCGTTGTTTAATCAAAAACTATCAGGAGTGAGCTTCATCCCAACTCAGAAATAGAAATAGCATCAGAAAACCAATTTCCAGTAAGAGCTCTTCATAAGGACATAATCATTAGAGTCATTTTGCTGTGTCAGTTTAATTGATTGAATGACGGAAAGAAGGCAGGAAAGACGAGAAAAAGGTTACTTCAATTTGGCTGAATTAACCTTTCTCTGGGTTGTCAATATCCTCATTTATAGTGAACAAATGAGTGAATGCAGGAAAGATAGAAATTGAAGGGAGGATGGTGATTTAATCAGGTTAGTTTTACATTACCACCGTACCTCTCACTGCACAGAGAGAAAAGTAAATGAGTGGATTAATTAAGGGAGGGAAGTGTGCAAGGAAAAAGGAAAAAAGGAAGGAAAGGATGGAGAAAGGACTGACTGGAGGACGAAAAGGGAAGCAGGAAAGGAAATATGTGAAGAAGGAACAAAGGAGAAAGAAAGTACTTTTCAGATAGTTGTGATTTCATTTTGAATGTGAAGGAAGGAAAGGAGAGAAGGAATGAAGGAATGTTCTGTCTGTATCTGTATTTGTTTCCCTCAACCAACAAAAAACTCAAAAATTAGGCATTAATAAAACTCTGTCACAGGACAAATTGTTTTCACCCCACACAGATAAAGTGAAGTGTCACAGTAGCAAAAGTAAAGTACATTCATGGACGAATAACCTAAAAAAAAAAAAACATACTTGAGACAACGATCACACCTCAAGGTCCTCGTCGAAGCTGTTCTGAGGCTTTCAGACAAATCACATGATCTCCTCCAGCACATGAAGTTTGCTCAGTTGACATGGGATTGCATTCATTTTTTTCAGAGCATTTTTAGGACTTCTCGTCTATGCTTGTTTAAAAGCTGAGGTCTGCCTTTTCAGCTCATTCTTTATGCTGGAAATGGCAGTGGAGATCACAGTCTCAACACAAGGTCCATTTCAACCCAATCACCAGAATTAATGTTGGCATTACTCATTCCTGCAAACCACAAATATGTAATATTCGTACATTATTATGTAGCAGATTGAAACTTTATGATTCAACAATGCTGTGGTTAACGTGTCGTTGGAATAGGTTTAGGCACAAAACCCATGTGGTTATGGTTTGGAGAAGATAATGTTTTGGCTTGAAATACACAGTTTTGGTGGCACAATCACGGCTGGAAACACAGCAGTGTTTCGCTACAAAACAACCACTTCAGGTGGCACGATTCCTGCCAGAAATGCAGGGATGTCTTGCTAAAAACAACCCCTTTAGGTGGCCGAATTCCTGCTGCAAGTGATGTTTCACTAAAAAACAACTGCTTTAAGTGATATTATCCCTGCTGGAAACACAGCAATGTCTTCCAAAAACACAGTCGCTTTAGGTGGCATGATTCCTGCTAGAAATGCAGGGATGTCTTGCTAAAAACAACCCCTGCAGGTGCACAATCCTTGCTTGAAACACAGCAATGTTGTGCTAAAAAACAAACAATTTTGGTGGCACAATTCCTGCTGCAAACAGCAGTGTTTTGCTAGAACACAACTGCTTTTGATCGCACAATTCTGCTGGAAACACAGCCATGTTTTGCTACAAAACAACCACTTTAGGTGGCACAATTCCTGCTGCAAACTGATGTTTCACTAAAAAACAACTGCTTTAAGTGGTATTGTCCCTGCTGGAAACACAGCAATGTCTTGCAAAATCACAACCGCTTTAGGTGGCATGATTCCTGCTAGAAATGCAGGGATGTCTTGCTAAAACAACCCCTGTAGGTGCACAATCTTTTCTTGAAACACAGTGATGTTATGCTAAAAACAAACAATTTTTGGTGTCACAATCCCTGCTGCAAACAGCAGTGTTTTGCTAGAACACAACCGCTTTTGATCGCACAATCCCGCAGAAAACACAGCCATGTTTCGCTACAAAACAACCCCTTTTGGTGGCACAGTTCCTGCTGGAAACACAGTGATGTTTTGCAAACAAACATTTTTTATGCCAGGTTCACACTGAACACAGTAGTGCCGCAAAGCATGCTAATATTCCGTGGAGCGCTGCCTGCTTGCTTTTGATGCCCATGTTATCAGATTGGGCTGTTGACACTGGACCAAGCACCCTGGTTGGCTTGTGATCTGCAGTGATAAGTTCGAGGTCTATTTTTCTGTAAGCCGCGAGTAAATCTGTCAAGAAAACACACTGATATAAAGAACATTAGATCAGATATAAATGATCTGACTATGATTAATGATAAAATATGCAGCCCATGCTTCCACATATTTTTTAGTTGTGTCCAAACAGAGAGCGAGAGAGATGGGCAAAGCCACACATACACAGGCAGACAGTGTCAGAGCTCTACATGCGATTTAAACAGAGCAGAGAGCAGAATCGCTTGCTGACTGGTGCCGAGAAATGCGCCTCTGGCGTGAACAGCCAGGCGACTGCTGAATGCTGGCTGCGTGACAAATAACAAATCAGGGTGCTTCCATGTCCAGTTTGAACCCAGCAGTAGGTGGCACAGTCCTCACAGGAAATGCAGTGAGTGCTTGCTAAAAACAATCACCTTAGGTGGCACAATCTTTCCTTGAAATGCAGCCATGTTTTGCTAAAAAACAAGTGCTTAGGTGTAACGCCATCACCTCCTGATAACAGATCAAATCCATGTAATCTGAACTACAATACTTTGGAAATGTTGATATTATCTTATGAACAATTGCAGTGTGTCGATACCAACATTTTCTTCTGCCAACTGCGCTCTACATTTAGTAGTGGTGAGCTTTCATCTCACATTAATCTCAATCAAGATGGGCAAAGAAGTCCTTGAAATACTCAAAGACAGGGTTACAGATGTTTGGTGATCTGATGAACCCTGACTTTAAAGCCGACTGAAGCCTTGAGATTTATATAAAGCTTTCATCTATAAATGGATGGTCTGTTGCAGCAGCCCACGTCCGCTGACTCACACTAAAGACTCATTTAAGGTCGTTGCTAACACAATTGCCCAATGTGAACATATGACGCATCTCACAGAAGATCTTGACAAGTGAAAGTGGAGTGATCACAGCCTTGATAGCTGTGTGAGGATGTATGCACATCAGCAATGTCTGGAGTTATTTTATCACTAGATCAGGAGATAAGGGTCAAAAGGTCAGTGTGGGTTTTGAAAGAGCACTGTGGAAAACATAATGCGCACATTTCAACGATAAACTGCTGTGCTAGCAATATTAATATCAACATACTCATGTTTATAATGTTGACTACAGTCACTTTCTTAATAGCATGTTTTGCTAATTTGCACTAAACCTAAAACCACTAAAAGTGGGTCTTGGGGAATTCCCCCCAGGAGAAATTTTTAGGAACTTTACAGCTAATCTGATATTAAAGCATTTTCAAACTAACACTTAAGATCAGGGGTCCTCATAGTTTTAATGACCGAGCCCCATTTTAGGGAGCCAGCATATAATTGAGGGTCGCACAGGAAAAGTGCACACACTGACTGTTTTTATAACATTTTTATAACATACTAGCGATACAGTGATACAGCCACAGCCATACACACTCATACTCAATTTTTTTTCCACTTTTTAATACCTTTAAAAGTAATGAGATGAGAGACAGGACAGTGTTGACACTGATTGTACCCACACCAGCTGAGCATTGGCTTCTGCTGGGGACTGGTATGACTAGATACTAATACTAGAACTAGCAGCAATACTAATACTGGCAATTTGTTAAGTTTGTTTATGATTATGATTAAATTTGCTGACAATTATTTCAGACATCAGTGCATTACTGCCTGTTGAAGCAAAGCATTTATTTTATATATATATATATTTTATCAAAATTATTGGGGGTTCATTTTGAGCATATTTGAATATTGGATAGGCTATATGTTATAATAACGGCCTAGCACTAAACACAATGTGACAAAAAACTTTGTCTGTTTGAAAAAAAAAAAGGCTCTAGAAAGTGCTTCATAGATAGCCACATGGTGGCATGTTTTTTTATGGCTCCGTGCTGGTAATAGCCATGGCCCGAGGCATCTTGTTTTTGGGTTGTCCATCCAGTTATCCGTTTATCCCATCCTAGTGAACGCAATATCCTAAGAACAGCTTGAGGAAATTTCTTCAAATTTGGCACAAATGTCCACTTGGACTCAACAATGAAGTGATTATTTTTTTTGCTTTTCATCAGTCAAAGGACACTGTAACCTTGTTTATGTCATTCTTGTGAACGTGATATCTCAAGAACAGCTTGAGGTAATTTCTTCAACTTTGGCACAAACGTCCACTTGGACTTCAGGAGGAAATTATTAGATTTCTGGTCAAAGGTTAGGGGCACTGTGACCTTGCATACATCTCATTGTCATGAATGTAGTATCTTAAGAACAGCTTGAGGTAATTTCTTCAACTTTAGCACAAATGTCCACTTGGACTTGAGGATGAAGTGATTGGATTTTGGTGGTCAAAGGTTAAGGTCACTGTGACCTTGGATCCATCTCACTGTCATGAATGCAGTATCTTAAGAACAGCTTGAAGAAATTTCTTCAAATTTGGCACAAATTCATCAGCTGTGAAGTGAAAACATCAGGTTTTCACACAGAGAAATAAAAAGTGTGTGTCTAGCCTGTTCTCTTTCTGAACTTGTCAAACACCACTGCTTTGTCAGTGACTTCGGCCTCAGACGGCAACACAAAAAGGCACCTTTTGTGGGTGTATACGGCGCTGGGCAGTGTCAGTTTGAAACACCACCACTAACCAATATTAGGAGATGGAAAGTCCCTTTAGGATGGGTGGGTGTGGAGGTGGATGGGCCCAACAAACTTTGCACTTTCACCAGGGAGCCCACTGTTTGCGTCCCATGTTAATGTTGAGCCAAACTACATTGTTTTTTTTCCCCCCAAACCTAACCATGTGGTTTTGTTGCACGAGGAAAAAAAAATATAGGTATCGCGGTGTTCACTTTCAAAAAGACTATGTGCATCTAATGTGCAGAAACTATACATGTCCTGTGAAAAGGGAAGTGTATTGCGAAAAGACACAATGCATGTAACAACTGTAAATTTGAACGACATCCTGGAACATCAACAACAGATGCAGGAGAATACCTAGCATATTATATTTAGCCATAAAAGTCCACTGACAAAATTGATATTTGACGAGTCTGGATAAGAACGCCTTGATGTGTCTATCACAGTCAATTTAGGTAATTCTGAGACTGTGTTTGTGAAGGTTTACCATTGTACTGCTGTTATTCTGCATCACTCGGTGTACAATGACACAGCTAAAAAAAAGTACATTGATCTGACTGACAAAGTGCGAGCCAACTCAGGGACTTCAGTTCCTCGAGTTAATAAATTCCAACACATGCTGCATTTTCCCCTCAGTCCATCCTCATGTGAGTGAGTGCAGGAAATGAAGGAATAAAAGACAAGAAATTGAAAAGAGGAGGTAGAATAAGAGGAAAAAATGGCTCAGTGAAGAGGTAAAGGATGCTCTGAATTACTCTGATCAGACTAGATTACAGTAAATAAGTCTTCCTTGACTGCAAATCTGCTCCAACATGCGCGTATGCTAATCTATGACTGATTACTCAATATAAGGCATTGAGTTGTTAATTTGAACCTTGCCTGTGCTGCATTTTGGCTTCTATGATTAATCAATGTATTAGCATGTGCAAAAAAGAAAGGAGATAGGGGGAAGGAGGCAGTGAATAGAACAGCAGTGGAGGGAAGGACACAAGGAAAGAAAGAAGTCAGACTGAATTAGATCAGTTTAGTTGCAGTTTGTCGACCATTAGTGGAAATCTGATGCAGCTTGTGTGTGTGTGTTTTCTTGTAGGTGTGTGATGTGTGGATTTGCGGCCACCATGCCTCATGCATATCTGTGTGCCACGCTGCGCCCCGAAGGGCTGAGTTATAGTTTAATCTGTTCCCGCTGCCTCCTGCATTGAAAACAGCCTCACAAATCACGGACCATATCCAGACGTCAGCTCACCTCCACACACACACAGGGAGAACGGTTATGTGGGATCAGAGTTCATGTGTGAAGAATAATGTGACAGTTCAATCAGGCTCAGACGATCAGCAGAGCCTTGTTCGGACTGTTTTGAACACAGAAGTCAGGACAAATGTGTTGAACGGGTGACACGATGTTTTTGAATGTGGACTTTCGTACTGGAGACACAGCGGCAATGATTGTTATCTCCTCCATCACCTCTTGTGTGTCTGTTGTGTGCTGCATATTTTTCTGGCCATGCTCAGACATACATTATCTCAGCAGTGCACAGTGGGTGTGCCAACACATAGTGCCTGGCAAAAAAGGGCGAGGCTCTTTATAGCCCTTTTTAAATAGGAATTGTGCAAATTTGCAGGAAAGCCCAATCAGTCTTTTTTCAGCATTAGCAGTATAAAAACAAAATCGGAGAGTGCAGCAAAATGCCGCCTACCTACTTTTGTTTATACAGAATGCGCCTTTTTCGGGGCAATGGGGGGTGTGAGCAAGTAACAAAACATGTAGCTCAGCGTGTGACGTAAACAGTGACGTGGGAGGGAAGCCGCAGCTGGTCAGTCCTTCGGCAATTCTCTCATAAGTCGGCCCGTCCTTCACCTTTCCCGCCATTTAGCGGTTAATGGCCTCTTCGTTTGCAAGGACAAGGAGGGTGCGCAATTCCTTGTCTCCCCAGTTGCTCATCTTTACAGTGTCTGTCAGGTTTGTGTTTCCCTCTTGCTACTAGCTGCTCATTTCTGCTATCAGCTGTTTCCTGTTAGTCCACCGCCAGTGGCTCGCACGTGCGGCGTCATCAACAGCTACTCCCACAAGTCATCAACTGCCCTTCCCGTGGCGGAAGAGTGCCTCGTTCTTTTTAAACCAAAAAGGTTCCGCCAATATGTCTACCCTACGAGGCGGAAAATTGGGCACCTTGGATCAACTCGCCAATCCGGCTCTGTGTGTCTAAACGCTCGCAACGCAAATCTGGCAGTGTAAAAGGTAGGGATGGGCAGCACAAGCAAAAACACTATTCGAAAATCGTTTTCATTTGGCGAAGCCCAGCTTGGCCAATCAAAAACATACATTCCTGATATGTCAGCATGTAGTGTGAGGTTTTTTTTTTTTTTTTTTGGTCCTGATGAGCCTTCAAATTTATGGATCCATTTATTAAATTGGTCAGAGTATCTCAGAGATGAACATTTCCACTGTGTATCTATGAACCCTAAACTTCCAGTGATCTGTGGCCCCTCCATCAGTTTAGAATTTCATCAGGGCCAATGCTGGGCCATGATAAATAACCTCAAAAACCAGTCGCTGAATGAAATAAAACAATTTTCTTTAATGTCATTCATCCAGTGTGACATTGTGTTCATGTTGCAGATTTCTAATTGGGAAGGTTGCATTATTTCATTTTGTTAAGTCTTTACCAATCCGTAGTGACAGCTGTATCCATCCTGCTGGTGTTATTTTCAGTCAACACAGTAGCTGTGCAGTTGCCAGGAGCAAATAACCTAACATGATTAACATGATTTAAGACAAGCTGCGTATGTAAATCAACATGTAAAGCTGTGTCTATGAAAAAAAAAAATTATAAAATATTTTGATCTCCTCTTTCTTCTTTTTTTTTAACTTCTAAACCAGAAAACAGCATGTATGTATGTAGCTAGCTAACCTTTTAGGAAGGTGATCTCTCGCCTGCAAGACGTCTGGTTGGTTGACGATGCCTGCAGTTGGAGGAAGAAGCTGCCATGAGCGCAATGTATGACCCACAGAGATCAACTAATTAGAGACGCGTCTGTTGATTCAGAGGTCTGGAACCAGGATAATCTGAGGCTGAAAGGAAAGCAAATTCAACAGAACATTGACCTTCTACATACTTTGTATTGAGCATCGGAGCCTCTGGGGGCTGCTGCTGTGTCTTCACAATTTTGGTCTTGTTTACTCAGAGCAATCAAACACCAACGTTCCATGTTGAATGCCGTTTGGTTTGAATGTGTATAATGTGGGCTTTGTGTGTGTCACCGTGGAGCAGCATGAATGTAGATCATGTTCAAAGCATCAGGGAACGTGTAGAAAAGACCTCAGCTGCTGATGCCAAGACGATCCAGTGTTTCTGAGTGTTTAATGTCTAACCCCCAAAGAGATGCACAAATGGGCAAAAATGGCTTTACGCTGCTCGTAATTATATTTGCAAGAGCGTTTTATGCATGTGTAATTTGTACATTTTGTAATTTTTTCGAATACAACCACGGCTCATTTTCATTCCCTCGCTTTTATTCTTTTATGCTTTTATGTGTGCGAGTCTTTTCCACTTACAGCAAATGAGCTCATGTTTCGCACTGAGATGTGTGTGTATGTGTGTGTGTTTGAAGGTTAAATGAGACTCCAATCATTAACATTAGTAGCTGCAGAAAGCATGTGCAAGTCTGTTTTTGTAGTGTTTATCTCAAAAATAGAATCGGCTGATTGCAGTGCAGAATCAGTTTCCTCAATGTACACAAATCCTGTCTTTTCTGCAAGTGTATTATGTGTGTATTCATGTGGCACCGACCTCTCGGCTCTGACAGCAGCCACTGCAACCTGTTCTTTAAAGTGTTGTTCTGCACAAACTCGGCTCAGTTGCCATGTTACACAGAAGTCCTGTCTGTCAAAGACGATGTCGCCCACTATTCCTCACACTCTCTAGGTAAAAAGAGAATAATACTTTACTTTCCATCTCTGTCAAAGTAGCTTCAGCCCATCATGTACGTTCAGTTTTGTGAAACTGAGAGGAGAAATGTCGTCAGCGTTTATCTCCTGTCCCGACAAAGGCAGATTGTATTTCATTCAAACACTTTTACGGGCAGCCTTTTACTTGATATGAAACCTAAACCCTTATTGTGACATTTCAATTTAAAATACATGAAAAATAGTTCAGGCTGTCAGCCACAGTGGCACACAGCAACAGTGTTTACACTAAGGGAGATGCTCTTTGATTAAAACAGTGCTGTGGCGTTCTGGGAAGTGAAGTGAAGGCGATGCTGCCAAAATTAACAATAAAGAAAAATACATCTAAAGGACACTCTTTCTTTTACACTTTGAAGCTCTTACTGCCTTAATAGCTCATATTACATCAACACAATCGCTACATTAGGGACACAACACAGCCTGGAGTTTATATTGATCGTCTCATCTCATTGAAGTCCTATAAATGTATGCATAAGTTTTATGGTTCCGCTGCTTTTCAGTGCAAAAAGAAAAAGGCTTAGTTCCAATGGTAAGTCTCGCAATGTTCTATATTTTCTCACTGTCAACAAATATTTAAATCTTCCTACTTCTTCTCCTGTCTGGCACCAAGCCCACTCTATTTTGAAAAAATCTCGGTACACCTGAATATATGACAGGTGTGTTGGAGGAGGTGCAGTCTTGAAAACAAAAGCCAAATACCAGTACACCCCTTGCCCCTACCACTCAGGCCTTACCCCTTCGTTATGCACATTCATGTCCAGGGGTATAGTGTCCTGATTCTTGTTGTGATAGAGGGGTGTGTCAGGGCTACATGGCCCTTCAAACGTAGATCTTTCAGAGGCACACTCCAAACAGAGTATTACGAGAAACATCAGCAAGATGGCTGCACAAGCAATCCGGGCTCATTCCAAAGTTGTTGAATACCGGCGCTTGGGTAGTGACTTCCAGTGTCAGATACCGACAAAAGAAGCTGTCCTTTCACGTCGGCATGATACACAGCCGGTCACTGTTGGCACTCAAAGATGTCTGGGGAAACACAGCAGGACAACAACCCAAGTTAAAGGGGTGAAAGTCCACATAGGGTGGGTGGGAGTGGTGGTGGATGGGTCAAACAACCACAGACTTTCACCCAGGAGGCCGGTGTTCACCTCCCGCAAGGCGGGAAGGCTGTTCTTTTTTCCTAAACCCAATCACGTGCTTTTGATGCCTAAACCTGACCACATGCGTATGTTGTTGAAGGAAGAATATCAATTGTGAAAATTAGTGTATTTTGAAAACACACAATGCATGTAACAGGCTGAAGTTGGCATGGGTCCCATAACTTCAACAACCAACGCACCCAGGGTACCCCTGCCCCCAGTGCCATATGACATCCGGACTAATATCATTACTGACTGGCAGGGTAGGAACACTCTTCGCTACACTGCTAATGGCCTGTTCATGAAGTACTGTACCTCTTTTTATTTGATGACTTGTTTCAAGGATTGATAGTGTTAAGTTGTGAACGAACTGCAAGCATCCTGACAATCCCAAAAGGCTAAAGGCCATGCAAGAGAACACTAGCATCAACAACCAATGACACATCAACGTCTTGAAGGGTTTGTCCTGTTTCATAGGAGAATATTACAACCAATGCTTCTTGAATCTCTGCTCTGTGGGGCAAAGTGGAACCTAAAAGTGAGGGGTTGAGCTGGCAATAAGAAATAATATTGGGCCAAAAAGAAGAACTCCCGCACATTGTCTTGCTTTATAGGTGAAATTTTATTCTATTAGGGTAACAATGTTTCAGTCCTTGGATGATTACCTTTTATACCATATGCAATGTTATAACTTCTTTTGGATTTAATTTTTTAAGAAGAGGTCAAGCAAGTGGAATACTGTATTCATCAGACAAATATGCACCCCGATTGGTCGACTAATTGATGACTAATCGGCTATTAAAATAATCGATGACTATTTTAGTAGTCGACTAATCGGTTTGAGTCATTATTCATAGAAAAGTACTATAAAAGTACCCAAAATACTCTTATTGCAGCTTCTTACCTTGAGATATTGGCAGCTTTACACACTCTCCCATGATGGTGAACTAAAACCCTTTGGTGTGAGTATGAAACAAGACATTAGATGACATCATTTTGGGGTTTGGGAGAGACAGACCAACATTTTTCAACATTTTAACACATTTTTCGATAAAATGATAAGTCGACTAATCGAAGAAATAATCGACAGATTAGTCGACAGTGAAAATAATTATTAGTTGCAGCCCTACTCTTGATGTATTCTGGAGCCGGGTGTTAGCAAAATATCATGACTTAGTCTTCATTGTTCCGCAAAGCTTTTATAAATACATCTAGATTTACTGTTTTTGTAATTCCTTACAGTGTTTGTTAACCAACATAAAAGCATTTATTATGTCTGTTGGTCCTTCAGAATCCACCCCCATCCTCTAGCAGGTGTATTTTTTGTAATTTTCGAATTAATGGATGTTACTGTATAAATTTACTGATGAAGGCTCTTTCTGCTATGTATTTATGCATTTGTACACCTATGACCTGTGACCACTTAATGCTAATTGGGGGTTTTAAGATAAGGTTATATTCAAAATGCTTTTGGACAAATTGAGTCCTTTGTTTTTATTTGTCCCCATGTTTCCCCTTTGACTTGTTTATGGATTCAGTATTTAATAACACTGTAAACCTGCTCTTGTTTTGATCTTTTGAACATGTTGAGGTTTTGTGGATGTTTTTCATTTTTAATGGTATATTTATTGGTGTTATTAACTGATTGTGTGGACTGATCATTCTAATGTTATTGTCTGACTGTAAACACATGTTTTGAGCACAGTCCCTGGTGTTCTGTGATGGAATAACTGGATCATTGATGCAGCTTTGTGTATATACATGTACAGTATGCATCAAATTCTGGTGATGCCGCTTGATAGCCTGATAAAGGTCTGAATGTTGTTACCTTAATTAAATAAAAAATTCAGCAATACCCAAGCCCCCTCTGAAACAGTAATTTGAAAATGACTGAATTATGACGTGAAGTTAATGATTTTATGTTATTACTAAAGCAGATATATGGAGTCACATATATTTTTTTCTTTAATCTGTGTGACAGCCACATCATTTCCATATTCCACACTCAACTCTGATCCATAATAATTAAGGTCTGTGGTCTCTTCGCACAGTTTCCACACTTCACAGCACTCCAGGATCCCTCTGCAAGCCTTCAGCCCCACAGCACTTCATAAAGGGATTAAATACACAAGTGCTTTGCTCTGCTGAAAGGTCAAACCGAGGCACTAATGCTCAGTTTGTTGGTTTTCTGATATATGAAGTGGGATCGCTCGCTGGCAGGAGGTTTACTGTCCTCTCCTCAAAATACACTGACAACCAGCTCAATCAGGCCACTATGTGATCCCTCATTGATTTCACCTGTAAAGATCCACTACCGGTCCTGATTGAGGTGAAAGAGAGCAGGCAGGTTGCAGCAGGACATTACATTCTTGAGATGTGAAGTGTATCATACAGCAATATCTAAACAGAAAATACTTGGACCAACTAACCACAGTATATATGAGGATTATTATCTATCTTTTGCAGTTATTCAGTTAACTTCAAGTTCAATTTCAACACTGTGAAATCGGCCAAGGATCAGTCTTAAATGATTTTTAATCACCAATAATTTCAGAATCAGAATCAGAATCAGAAATACTTTATTGATCCCCGAGGGGAAATTATTTATGTTACAGGTGCTCCTTGCAAGAGATAATAATGATAAATAACTTTGTTGAATGTTAAATAACGCTAAATTTCTTGAGAAAAGAAATCCTAAATTCACAAATAGGCTGCAACTAACCAACTGATTTATTATCAGTTACTTGTTACATGATTATTTTGTCGAAGATAATAATCAACAATTTAGTCAAAGTGTCAAATCTAATGACAAAGGCCCATTGAAAGTTACTGGTCTTTAAGGGTGCTTTCAGACCTAGAGTCGTCTCCTTTGGTCTGAATCAGGGACTAATTTTGTCACAAAGTTGTATAATTGCCTAGAGCTGGTTCGTGTTCTCACGGCACCATTTACAAGAGGACCAGATCAAATGCCTTGTGTGAGAAAGCTGCTCTTGATTGGTCAGAATTTCCATGTGGGAAAAATCCAGGAAGTAAAGCAAACGTTGAAGAAGAGTACACTTGCAAGATAAATGTGACACTTTCTAATGTCACAATGGAGGGACAACTACGCAGGTTGATTTTAGCGCTGCTCATCGTGGACTATATTGCTGTCATTGTTCATTTTAGTCAAACCATACGGTTTGAAAACGAGGCGCGGCTCCAACTAGAAAACAATGTTTTGATGCATTGGATGTGCTGAATGTGCATATTAAGGCAGTACAGGAGGAGGTGCACATTAATAATCCTCCAGGACTGTAACATGCTCATGTTTAACCCAAACAATGTGTCATGTGACTGCAGTTGCTTCACATCCAGGTCGGAACAACTTCTCACCACAAACCAACCGCACCAGAGTTTGTTTGTAACCAGACCGAGACCACCTTTTCAAGAAGGTCTTCGGGGGCGATCACACCTACAAGAGACACACCTACTAGAAACGAGACGCCAGTAAAACAATTGATTCCCTATGATACGGCGCATCGGACTGGTTTTCAAGCATTTTTTATGACGAGCATCTTTCTGGCGTCTTTTTATACGCGCGTTTGTAGACGCTGAAAGTTGAAATAATCTCACCTTTTGGGCGTCAGGTGCCAGTAGCACCATTTCGTCATCGTCGTACTTGTTTACTTGTTACATGTTTTGTTGTTGAGAGTAGCCGAGGTAAATTGTGTAAACACAATGGCAATGCAGTGCAACACGGTTCATCCTGACTGTTTATAATGACGAGGAGCTATACAGTCCCTCAATACCTCAGTATAGCAATAAGCACCGGAGAGCACACGCTTGGAGCTGTGTGAGCAGCCAAGTGATTCTGTCTGGTGAGTACAAAGTCATTAAACATTACTACGATGATAAACATGCTAACGTTAGCTAGCTAGGTTAGCTTATCCATGGTTGCGCACGCACCCCCGCTCTACAGCCGCTCCTTGTAAGGAGCACCCATTGAAAGGGCGTTCCAGGCATTTCAAGCATCTTTGAAGCGTCCGCTTTTCTAGCGCCACCTGTAGGTGTGATTGGCCCCTTACTCCGGTTGTTTTGGTGCGCACCAGAATGCGATTGCTGTGTTCACAGCTGCCCAAACAAACCGCAATTAGGTGGCAAACAAACTTGGGCTTGAGTGAACCATAAAAATGCAAAAAAGGGCAACTACACATGACTACAAAGACCTACTAAGATACACTGTGACATTGGCATATAGAAGACTGTGTACAAAAATACTGCAACAGTGCTTTGAAATGGCCGAGAGGAACCAGTGAGTGCAACTTTAAGTCCTTCTGCAGATGATTCCACATATTAGGAGCTGCATACATAAATGCTCGTTTGCCAAACTGTGTACATACCCTCTGTACAAACAATAAAAACATGTCCTGTGAATGGAGAGCAGAGCCATTTTCAATTTTTTGCTTAATGTACACACATAAATATGCTGGAGGTGAGCCAAGAACAGCTTTGTAAACAAGAGAATGCCAATGAAAAAGGCTACAAAACTTTAAAGAGAGCCAGCCACCCCGAGCATGCAAGATACAGAGATGAGTTAGCGGCTTACAGTTGGTAATAAATTTCAATGCGCTATGATATACAGAGTACAGAGCATGCAAACACTGGGAGGGTGCATTCATATATAATGGTAGAAAGTGCTGCTGTCTCTGTTACAGCCATTCCCTTGCTGCAGTGATAGTGCCGAGATGCAGATGTGAAAGACCCTAAAATGCTGACCAATCAGAGCAAACTGGGCTTTTTCAGGTTTTCCAGGTTTCACACAGTGAATACAGATGTTCCAGCTCAGACTGTATTAGGAAGATAAAGTGTTTTTTGACTATTATATTATCTACGCATGTTGGAGTAGAAACCTAAAATACAAGCATCAACATGAAAATGATCATAGTAGGTCGTCTTTAATAAGCTAAAAGCTTATTATTAGGATGTGAAATTAAATTACACTTCAAATGGACAGAGCAGCACTGAAGGTGGCGGCACAGCTCACTGAGCCAGTTGTTTAAAAATGGCCTTTGAACTGCTCCTGCCGCCTTTTTTGGCATCCTGTTCTGTAGCTCTCAGTAACACGATTAGAGGAGGATGGACTCTGCTGAAAGGTCACAGCAGAGGGCAGAAGGTTCTGTTTGATTCAAGTCAAGTCAAATTTGGTTTTAATGTGCTTTCAACACAACAGTGTTTGTCACCAAAGGCATCACAGAGCAAAGATTGACATTAATACAGACTGAACGAAGGGTGCGGATTTGCTGTAGTGAGAGACACTGAGTGTGTGTGTGTGTGTGTGTGTGTGTGTGTGTTTTGAAGAATTATTAACAACTGGTGCGGCATGGTGGAGCAGTGGTTTACAATGTCGCCTCACAGTGAGAGGGTTCCTGGTTCAAACCTTGGGTGGGGAGCCCTTCTGTGTGGCGTTTGCATGTTCTCCCCATGTCAGCGCGGGTTTCCTCCAGGTACTCCAGCTTCCTCCCACAGTCCAAAGACATGCAGGTTAATTGGTGACTCTAAATTGTCCGTAGGTGTGAATGTGAGTGTGAATGGTTGTCTGTCTCTGTGTGTCAGCCCCTTTACAGTCTAGCAACCTTTCCAGGGTGAACCCTGCCTCTCGTCCACCGTCAGCTGGGATAGGCTCCAGCCCCCCCTCGAACCCTAAAAGGATAAACAGTTATGGAAAATGAATGAATGAAATGAATGGTTGTGATTAAAGGAGCAGCACATCTTTGTGTGATTCAGGCTATTTTGTGTTGTACAAATATTTCTCAGTGAGTAGTTGGAGATAGCAGCCTCTGAAGATGAATTGTTACAGGCTATTTGACATAAACAGCCGTAACCAAGGGGTTTAATTGGGTCGGGGCTGTCTAGCACTCAGCCTTGGCATGTAGACTCTACTTGGGCAACCTCTCCAAGTACTTAAATCCAGATTATAATTTCCACAGCGGGCTGGTGGCCAGCAGCAGCACTGGGTCTAATCTGTGTAATGGCAGCAACAGAAAGTTTGCTGATCCAGTGGGGAGTCAGGGTAGTCCAGGGTCAGACCTCCAGTGTTAGGGTTTGACTGGCCATGAAATCTCCTAGCAGCAGGGGATGAGGCAGAAGGTAGCTAGCTAATTTGTGTCCTACTCGTCATCTGACCAACAGTAAATTTATTAAATTCAGTGCCCCATATCACTTTCCCAAACCCTGTGAGCTGTTGACGCTTTCATCATACGGAGGTAGGTGTGGTTTCATCAGACAGCAGAGCATGAGAGCCTTGTTGTATCTCATGTAACTCAATAATTCTCCTCATCTGTCTGATATCAGATAATTCCAGCACATTCTTTGGAGGTCAGAGCAACTTGGATTATGCGAATATGTAGAAAAACAACCTGCCATTGAGCTGTGAATAATGCATACACATGAGAGTGGGGGTCATAACAATAGTGTGAATGGTATTAATATGGATTGCTCAATCATATGTGTGTGGGAATGAGGTTATTGAATTTAATCCACTGAGTAATATGTTTAGGCAGTGAAAGACTCCTCATGGAAAAGGGAAAGCCTTGACCTTTCTGGATGCATCTGATTACTGTCGGCTTCAGTTTATCAAAAGCATGTGTGTGTGTGTGTGTGTGTGTGTGAGGATGGGCAAATGGGGATTGGTTTTGAAAGTTAGAGGGACACAGGGAAGTCAGAGGTTGTATAACCAGAGAAAGAGATGTAAAGCCGAGCTGAGCTGCAGGTTCAGGTGATAATTCTCTGTAGGTTCAAAATTACTAGTGACGCCTTTCACATTGTCAAACTGTTTTAAGGTCTTCATTTGATACATTTTTATTATTCAAAAATACTGATTACAGCCTTTTTTAAGCTGCAAAAGGAGAGTTCTGGCCACTGGTGGGCAGCAGAAGAAGCTAGAAACATAACACTGACATGTTGGCAGATAAATCATTGTTCATAAATTCAACAGACAAACATCTGCTTATGTAGCTGCTAGATGTTTTACTTTTCTCATGGACTAGCCGCCAACTTTGTTTGTGTGCCGTTGGTGCTTGTCAGGTAGTGTATGGTTCATGAGAGCTGCCTGCTGCTGCCGGTAAAAAGGTGGTTGAAGTGGGCGGAGCTACAGGCAGGAAAAACAATAAAACCACCCCTTATCGATTAAAATTCACCGTCTATCAGTGGGGTCTGTAGGCTTTGGTGATATTTTGGTTTGTCACTGTGATTGAACTGTTTCACATCACAAACAGTCTGTTGTTAACATAAAGGAAACCTCAGGGAAGCTTTAAACCTTTAAAATACCAGATCTTTGGAAAGTGTTTACTCGTGTTTTGTTTTGACATTCAGTTGAAAGCCTTAGGAAACCTTTGACCAGCTACGTTCAGACAGTACATTTACATTTGACATTTAACTTGTCATTCAGCTGACACTGTCAATCAGAGTGATTACACTGAGACCAACAGCAGAGAAGCTGCCAAGATGCTAAATCAGAAACAGAGGCAGGTGTTTTAACCATAGACTGTATGAAAAAGCATGGCAAGTGGAAATAACAGTACAATGTAAATGGATATTGGTGTAACTGGTTTGGAAGTCCCCAGCCCTTGAGAGTGTCCGCGCTTTAACGTTTTTATGTAGTAATTGCTGCTTAAGGCTCTTTCTGAAAACACAATTAATGACATTTTTACAGTGTTATCAGTCTCATTCCATACCTGTTGGTCTCTGCAAACCACACCTAGGCTTGTGCATTTAAGTTTACCTAAGTATACTTTTACTTTACTTAAATAAGGACTTGTTTAAGGTTAAAAGTTCTTTAAATGGAAGGAAAAGCCTCAGCTTGAAAAATAAGCCGACATGTTTGGACAGTTTCGCTGTCAATTCATCAATATGACACTTGAAGCTAAAAATTCAACAAAATGTATCCCCAGGAATTTGGTGGAATTCACTGTCTCAATAACCTTGCCATTTATTCTGAAACATGTTCAACATTTTTTGGATTTCTACTGGAATGAAAAATAATGAAGCTTGTCTTGCTTTTTTATATAGATTGAACAAGACTTTTTTAGGCAACCAAAATGTCACAATTAACTTTCGTGAACTGAAAACACACCAAAATAGAGTCAGCCTATGGCTACTAGGGGTGTAACAGTACACAAAAATCACGGTTCGGTATGTACCTCGGTACACAAGTCACGGTTCGTTTTTTTTCGGTACAGTAATGAAAAAAATATACAACTATTAAATACCTTTTACTTATTGGTAACCTTATTAAAACATACCACCACAGCAGTTAACTCTTTTTACACAATTTTTGAATGAAACAAATATATATAAAATCCTGCTTTTTCACATTGTTTGAATGAAAATAGAAATATAAAAGTGAAAAACAAAATCCTGCTGTTTTTTTAACACATTTTTTGAATGAAAAATATAAATATACATTTCTGCTTTAACAGTTTTACTCAATTAAAATAAAAAGTATAGTGCAGCTGGTCAGCTTTAAAGCCTGCTCAGATTCAGTTTTACTAGGAACTTACTTAGCTTTCCCACTTTGTTAAAGTGCAGTAAACAAAACATGCTTATATCTAAAGTGCAGCTTAAACAATTTTACTCAACTCCAATGGTGTTGGTTATTTCTTTAGCGCAATGGTCAGGGAAACGCTCTTTCTTTTTAAACGACGACGATATCGTAGTTTGCACCAGGTTGCTTTTTCTAGTCGTGTCGGTTAACGTTCAAACTCGGGTGGTGTCGCTTTAGATGTGTTAGCATGTTAGACGTGTTTCCAAGTACATACCCGACCGCTGTTCTGCAGTGTCGGCACACTGCTTTTGTCTTGTCAACTTGTTTATTTCCATCTACGTATTTTACCCTGAAACCAAAGTGTTCCCGAACGGAGGACTTAAGGTTTGCGGGTGGGTCTTCAGGTTCGTCAGGCTCACTTGCCATGTTGTCAAAATGCGAGAATGCGCTGCACAAAGTGAAAGCGGAGATTTATGGTCGGACTCGGTCGGTCACTCAATTATGTCCGTCGGGGAACTAGATATTTTAAATGGTTTGGAATTAAAATAAAACAAAATAAAATAAAATAATATCCTGCGCCCAATAATTCGGTACAGGGTCGTGCCGAACCCAAAGTCGTGTACCAAATGGTTCCACACAAATACATGTACCGTTACAGCCCTAATGGCTATACATGAATCTGGAGTTACACCATGGTTACATTACTTAACAAACATTGTCCGTGTGATGCCATTGAAAGTGGCCACGCCCTTAATTATGCATACTTTAAGCCTTAATAACATTTGAACAGGTGATAAATATGTATCCTCTGTACAGTTGTAATTGGTAAATTAGCTACAGAGATCAAAACCTTGTTTTTGTACCAGGCTGTTAACATGTTTTTTTTCCTGCTGTAAAGTTGGGCCTTTTAATGTAGAGATCTATGGGGATTGACTCGTTGTTGAAACCAGCCTCAAGTGGCCATTTGATGAACTACAGTTTTTGGAACTTTTGTGTTGGCTCATTTTTCACCCCTAGTGGTTGCTGCTAGTTGCTAATAATCACGAGTTGCATTGTTTTCAAGCAAAATGAACACCACATTACTACCAGGTCCACCCCTGAAATAACCATCACCCAGGTTTAGTGTCAGTAAAGTGTGTGTTTAAAGAGTCAAAGAAGGCGACACTGGCAAATCATTTCTCAGGTAAAATTGCATCAACACCCTCCAGTCAGTCAGACAGTACTTTCCACTGTCGCATCAAAACATCAAATGACGAAACACGTCATGAAAGAAAAGCTCATCCCTTTAGGAGAGACCCACGGACTTGGAGAATCGAAAACAAGGAGCACTTGAAGGTGTTCTGGGACTCGTGCTGGAGCAACTTACTAATACACTTCTTTGATTTGTCATCCATCTGATTCAATACATAAACTCCAGAATCTCCACTGTATTAGCTAAACTGAAGCTTTAAATATGTTCACGTGTCCCAGGTGTTTTACACAGCGGCTTCACCCAAGAACACACTGACACTTTTATATATATAGTTTATAGGGGTTTTTTTTATATAGTTTTATAAAAACGTGTCAGAGCCTCAGTGATAACGACCCTTTGATTGTAGATGATCAGGAACAAAACACAGAGGTGGAGGCACTAAGTTATTCAACTCTCAAACTTTTGACACACTCCCTGCTGTTGCATGTCACAGTTCCTGCATGTATCTTATAATTTCTGACTAATCAGTTGAACTTCAGCGTGAATTATTTTTTTTGGGTTGGAAAAATCTCCCTTTTTAACGAGGGGTCTCGTAACGAGCTTCCTTAACAAGCTGTTTCTGCCTTGGCGTTGTCAACTTCGGTCTGTTGACTTTGCAGGCTGTCGCCCTCACACTGCTGGTGACAGCTCGTCTCTGCCTGGGTGCTGCTCAGATGTCAGCAGAGGGGAACTCAGCTCGGAGCGGGAAGATTTTCCTGCTGTCGCATCATATTAAACTGCAGAGAAGTCGATGTCACCTGAGGAGACATTTAGAAAGGCACTGTTTGGATTTATTGCATTAGTACTGGTGCGTTAATGTTACATTGATTTAATCCAGTTGTTGGAATTCTTGTGTGGTTGGTTGTACAAGCTGAGGACTTAGCCCAGTTTCTTGACAGTGTGTGTGAAGTGTTACAGGGTTGGAGAGATGGTATAACTCACCTTAAACGTCAAAGGGTTGGCTCCTACTTGCTGCCTATGCACTTTATTTACTTTCCACCATCTTATTTAAGTTGTTATATCAACACGTACATTGTAACACCTGCAACAAATTCTTTTCTGTGTAATACCGGGAAACATGTCTGGACAAGAACAAAAGTTGAGGTGGCGAAAGTACAAGTAGGGTGGGCAGGAGGGATGGTGGGTGGGTCCAACAAACACGACTTTCTGCCAGAAGAGCAGTGTTCATGTCTGGTAAGATTATAAAGGCAAACCCTGTTCTTTTTTCCTAAACCCAACGACATGCGCTAGTTGTTGAGGGGAAAAAACAACAGCCTTTGATCACACCTCTTTATGGTGGGTGTTTCGTATCAGGAGTGCATGAACATCATCCCCTTTCGTTGCAGAGCGAGTTAAGCACCACCTGATTGTTCTGTTGCTAAATGTGTTTGATAAATGTGTATTTTCCATTACTCAGTATTTTGTCATAGTAGTAACTGAACAAACCAAATTCCAAAACAGAAAACAGGGCTGAAGGACAGATAAAAGATGCTGGAAGTTAACTTGCCAAAAGAAATGAATGTGACGAGCCTAGTGAGGAGAAAACAGGAGACCCCAAGATTGATTCACATCACGCCTCAAAAGATGGAAAAAAACAAACAGCTGGGAGATGAACAGCTGTGTGTCGCAATTGACTTTGTGGCTACTGTCAAACATACAGTTTGTATCAAACTGAAAAGACTGTTACTGCTTTCATGAGGAGGAAGTTTGTTCCGTCCAAGAAAATTCTGTCACAAGCATGAAAAGAATCTTGGGCCAAATGTGTAGAAGAGCTACTTTTATTTTTTAAAGAACTCAGTGGCAATCAAGGGCGGAGATTATTCATTTACAATGATTTAGAAATTACAGATTCATGAATTAAAATAGACATGCATGTCTTTGTCCTGCCAGCTGTCCTGTCCATCTCAAGTGGTCGTAGAAGAGAACCGGCTCCGGCCAGCCGGGATCTATGTGTGTGTATTGCCAGGAAATGCTCATTCGACATGATCGAATACCAATTCATACACACACACACACACACAAACACACACACACGGACACACGGAGAGCGAAATACAGTCCATTCTGGCTACTATACACAGTAATGGAAAGATAATGACACAGGTAACTTTCATCTCCCACTCATTACTCTGTGTGTGTGTGTGTGTGTGTACTTGTACATGCGAGAAAGTGAGGACCAGAAGATGCAGTTTAGCAACAGAGTGAGGACATTTGTGCAAAGTGAGGACATTTTGGCCGGTCCTCACTTTTGTACAGTCCTGTTTGGGGGTTAAGACTTGGTTTTAGGGTTCAGGTTAGAATTAGGTTTAGAGTAGGGTTAGGGTTAGACATTTAGTTATATAGTGAGTCAATGAGGGTCCTCATGAAGATAGAAGTACAAGAATGTGTGTGTATGTTTGTTTGTTTGTTTGTGTATGTGTGTGTAAATCTATGTGATAACAAAGGCAAGGTTGTCCATACCTGCATTGTAGAAAGTGCACGACGGAGAGAGAGCAAGAAACACAGAAAGAGAAATAAGTGTTTCATTGTGTATGCGTTGTTTGATGTATACTTACAACTATTCAACCACCTTTTAAACCCTTATATTTCCTTCCTTTTCCCTCTCCTCTGTAATGTCCTGCCTCCTCCTATTCAAAACCCTGTGTTGGAGGCAGAATTCAATTTAAACTTGCTAACGCAGTCAGGGACATTTGGTTTGCAAACAGAGTTTTGCAGTGGCAGCGCAGAGCACAAACATAAAAATACAAATTAAAAAATGCAAGCAGTATGACAACACACAGCCGTGATGAGAGCTGATGGGAAGGCACCAGCTGGATGTAATGGAATAAAATGTTTGCATATCTGCTGCACATTGTGTATATGAGCTGTAAACACAATTATTTTAGTCTCAGTGTGTCTTGTTTTACATTATTTATATGCCCTGCTGTACTGATGAATGCTTGCTTGTTTCATATTTGATTTTAATTGATTTCCCTGATTATTTCATCTGCCGGTCATTGTCTCAGGATGTAACTGCTGATATTTTTCATAACCTTCTAAGCGACTCATTGTTTTCACACGATTCAGTCATAGATTTCTACATAATGAAGTGTAGAAGCTTTGTTGTTGGCAGTTGTTTTGTGTGAACTGCTTTTGCTTTATTCATACTCTCAGTCTGCTTTTCTTTGTTCTATCCTATCGTTACTGATTACTGGTGCTGGAAACAGTGAAAACAATTCTGTTAAAACTTGATAATCACTCTCACTGAATAGCTTTGCAGTAATGGCTGACATGTCTGTCCCTGTTTCAGCTAACACAAAGGCTATAGTAGTCGTTGCTAGGAGTAACTAAGTTACCTTTTCACCTGTTGGTTGAAGAAATATGCAGAGTTATTTCTGTAAGTTGACTGTCCATCAACAAAACAAAGATAACTACGGTTAAATGTTAACAATTAATTAATTCACACATTCACTCTGCTCGGCACTTTTCTGCTCCGATAGTGCGCTGCTTTGAATAACTGAACAGTACATTCTGACAGCATTACAAATTTATGAACAGTCCAGTTTGTGCCAGAGTGCGTTCTGACTCTCCGGATGAGTATTTCTAAATGCACCACTCGCATCATCTTCCTACATTGTTGAAAACAAGCCAACAGAACTTGTTAGCTAGTGCTGGCTTCTCTTCTGTGGAGAAGTATTTTGCCTCCAGCTAAGCCCCACCCACCAAAAAAAACCATCATTCTTTTTACTAACAGTAAAAAGGTTTATTTATTTTATCTTAAAAATGTTAGTTTCGGGTAGACTTGGGCGGTATCATGATGTTATGGTATACCAGGGTATTAGAAGTCCTGACAGTAGAATTTTTAAGGGAGCGATCACACCGAGATGAAACGCCAGAAACGCGACGCCAGTAAAACCATTGTTTTCCTATGATATGGCGCGTCTGACCGGCATTCAAGCATCTTTTTAGACGGGCGTTTTTGCGGCATCTTTTTAGACACACATTTTCGTAGACGCTTCTTTTTAGACGTGCATATTTAGATGCACGTAGATGCTGAAAAGTTTAAATATTTTAAACTTTTTGAGCATCAGACGCCAGTAGCTAGCGCGCATTGAATAAGCGCTTCCAGCGTTTCAGTCTTTGAAGCGTCCGTGTCTCTAGCGTCTCATTTCTGTGTGATCGCCCCCTAATACTGTCATAAATACAAGCATCTCTCTTTCTGTTAAACTCATTGTAGTGCACGGTGCACACCACCAGAAGTCAGTCTGTGGGCTGTACTCGTGAAACAGGCAGTTGAGCTGACAGACAGTGTGGCTCTGAGTGGCGGAGGGATAAGTTACAGGACCCTACACAGAATCTGTGGGCAAAACAGCGTGTGTGTTTTTTTTGTTGTTGTTTACATCTAGCTCAGTAAGTTAAGGGTGTATTTCAACAAAAACCAGAGTTGGCGATTGTTGGAACAGTGGACTGGCTCCTCCAGTCTGCATGTCAAAGTTTCCTTGAGCAAGATACTGAACCCCAAATTGCTCCAGATGATGCTTCCCTCGGTGTGTGAGTGTGTTAAAAACTGAGTAGCGGGTGGCACCTTGTACAGTAGCCTCGGCCACCAGTGTGTGAATGTGTGTGAGAATGGGTGAATGTGACTCGTAGTGTAAAAAGCGCTTTGAGTGGTCGGATGACTAGAAAGGCGCTATACAAGTGCAGGTCCATTTGCCATTTAACTAACTAGAGGACTAACAAAAGTAATCAAGACAGTTTGTTTGGCTCCTGTTGAATGTGTTCTACAATGAGTTAATGAGGCAATTAAGCAACGTCAGTTTTAGTTCAGAAAACTCTATGAATATATTTATAATGAAACATTTGATGGTCCACACTGCTGGATGAAAGGATGCTGTTTGACAAATATTCTTGCAACCCTAAATTGATTAAAGGAAGGGTTAGTTGCTTTTAACATTGTTAAGGCTTGAAACTAATCCTTTAGTGGTTTGCTCATGGATTTTAGTTTGTAGAAGACTGTGTAATTCATTTTCCTCAAGTCATTCGGGTTTCTGTAGGTGGCGCTTTGTTCTCCCGTCACAGGCTCTCTGTCTTTCTTTCACTTTTCTCTTATGTTCACACTGTCTTTATCTGGCACAGGATCTAGACATTGACTTGCTCTCAGTTTCACACTCTTCCGACATATACACACGCTTTATTAGCGCTTTGTTCAACAGTGTTCTCTCTAACACCCACATTCACACATAAATACATTTACATTTTCCTTTTTTCTCCCTTATTACTATCCTCTCACTTTTTCACCTCACGGCAATACCCAGAATCCTTTGCTTTGAGGTCAAAAGGTCACATGCCATCCACCCATCTCTTGCTTTCATTTCCGAGGAATTCTGAGCAGAGGGAGAAAAGGTGTCATTTCAGCACTGGAGAGTGCAGAGCTGGACATTAAGAACATTAAGTGAAGTTAATAGGCGGGCGTAATTCTCCAGACGCTGATGAGTTCATTGTGAAAATTGGTTTGGGAAAAATGTAATTGAATTGGAAACTGCAGTGGTAGCTCCCTCATCCTGCTGGTTATTTAACAGAAAATAACATAAAATGGTCGGGCAGGTTATGATGAACCACACTCATCTGAAGAAAGAGGGGAATTAATTAAAAAGTGTCACCCTTCAGGGATAAAAGATACACTGGGGAGGGAGAAAAAAAGAGAGGAGGGAAAGAGATGAAGAGAAGAGGGAAAAAAGATTTTCAGGAATGATAGAAATAAAGATGAGACTTAAAGCAAGAGGAAGACAGTGAAAGACAAAGTGATGACATATTGTAAGGAAACAACTAGAAATGGAAGAAAGTGAAAAGGTGTGATAGAGGAACAGAGATGAAAAGAGAGAGGTGGTGGAGACGGACAGCGCTGTAAAATCTGGATAGAGAAAATGAGGAGGAATGGAAAGAGAATGCAGACAGAGCGGTGATGAAGTGCAAGAAAGGAGATTAAAATGAAAGATGAGAGGGGGGGTAAGAGCAGGCGCACACACCGTTTGACCCAAAGTGGAGCTCAATCACCTGCCCATTTGCTCTCTGTCTAGATAAGTGCCCTTTTTGCAAGACATATTTTTTCTATTTCTTTTAATAATTTTATACTTTAGTTTTCAAATTTGGCCAATGGTATAAATTCTTAGTTAAAAGTGTGTTGTATTCCCTACAACTGCATTTGAGTTGAACCCCTGCCCCTCTCACTTCAAATTCACTTGTGGCAGCCACGCGTAAATTGTGCGTCCTGCAGAGCAGCATCACGTTGCCCTCATCTGCCGTCATGAACAGCCAGGCAGCAACAGTGCTCACCCTTAGCCTCAGCATTGTTTGTCACTGTTGTGAAATTAGACCACGATTACAAAATGTCAATACAGCCAGTCTAATTAAGGCAATGACCAACAACAACAGCAAGCAAGGCGGGATTTATACTTCTGCACCTAAAGCGTAGGCTCTGTGTCAACGTTGCCTGACGTTCACCTCCCCAGAAATGAAACTATATATCTTGGCGACGCAGACCTCCTGTCTATTTCTGTAAGCTGAAACCATTTCCCTCAGTGGAAACAAAGCTTTTATTTACTTTAATTTCACAGATAAGAAACAATAAATTGTGAAGACAATAAAGCCTCCACAAAAATAGCATTTTAAGTTTTGTGTGTGATTTATCCTGGCTTCATATGAACAGAGGAAATCTCCGCTAGTTGCTAGGCTAATTTATGCAATGTAAAATGCCATAGGCTTGTGCTAATAATGTTAGCATGTTGTATTTGTTTGGAAAACGTGTTTAGTATATGACAGTTATTTTGTCTGTGAACCTTGTGAGTTGTAATGGAGCCAAATTTTGTAATGTTACTTCTGTTAGATGTTGCTGTTGTCCCTGTAAATGAGTAGAGGAAAAGTCTGCAGGTGTTAGGCTAATTTGTACAATGTAAAATGCAATAGGCTTGTGCTAATAACGTTAGCATGTTGTATTTGTTTGGAAAACATGTTTAGTATAAAACAATTGTTTTGTCAGTGAACCTTGTGAGTTGTAACAGAGCTGAATTTTGTAACGTTACCTTTGTTAAATGTTGCTGTTGTCCCTGGCTTTATATGAGTAGAGGAAAAGTCTGCTAGCTGCTAAGCTAATTTATACAATGTAAAATGCCATAGGCTTGTGCTAAAAACATTAGCTTGTTTTATTTGTGGGGAAAATGTGTCCAGATAAAGACAAGTGTTTGTCTGTGAATGCTGCGAGTTATAGTCAAGCTGATATGTGTTTGAAATTGTCTCTATATCACCATGTTAAATGTACATTTTGAACCAACTAAACTTTGCAGCACTTCACAGAAACGTGTAGGTTACAGCGTAGGCTCTGCACAGAACTGACAAACAAGTATAAATTCACCTTAAGCTCGCCTGTTGTAAAATCACACTGTCTCCCTCCAACTCTCTGCCAGTTTCGGGTTCACCAAGTGCCCAGTGTGAGCAGAGACCGGCGCTGGATTGCTTACTCTCACGTGTCTTTTTAAACCAAAATTCATCCTGAAATAAAGTTTGTGTCTCCCACGTCGCATCTCTGATAATTATTTTAAACAAATATGATACACAGTTTGAGGCTGCGCTGCATAAATGGCGCAGAGGAGAACGGATTGCGAGGCTGCACATTTCTGTTCTCTGAGATAACAATTAGTGCTTAAGAGAGGAGAGGAGAGTTGCAGCTGAACTCAGGCCTACTTTTTAGTTTAGAGGGTAGATTTGTTGGTTTATTTTATTAATTCAGAGAATTATGTTTTTTAATTTGTTGATTGTGATGGTTATTTACTTTATAGACCAGTGAAGTGTGATTTTTTTTAATTGCCTATTATATATAAATGATAATTGTAGAAAGTGAATGTGTAGCAGCTGCTGTGTGTATAAAGTATAGCTATTTATGGGCTACACAGACATTTCCCTGCTCATTACTGTGTGCAAATGTATTGTCTGTACTTAAGCCTCAAGCTCAAGAAACCCTCTGGTGCTGGCAGACAGAAACTTCCTGGCGGGCGCACATTTTTTCATGCGTGTAAAAAAGTTTTTTTGGAAGGGATGGCCTTTTTTTTCCACTTCACCACATGCCCTGCAAAATGCCTGTGCAGAGCATTGGGGGAGCAGGATGAGAAGAAGAAAGGAAACGGGAAAAAGGGATAAAGAGAGTACTGGAGAGGCGAAGAGATGCGATGCAAAGAGCTCGATGGAGAACAGAAGCTCAGAAAAAGAGACCGAAAAATGTAAAATAAGGAAAGCAGTAATAAGAAATGAGAGATTAATGGAAAACATTCACCTCTCCACTCCTTCAACCTTAAACTCAGAAATACACCGAAAGTTAGTTATATCTGTTTTTGTGGGATGAATAAATAACTCAAAGGACATGGGAGCATAAAAGGCTTCTTCAAAAAATAATAGGACAATGAGAACTGCATAGAATTGCTTTCAAAGTTTCCTTTCTTATCAGGCTGTAGAAAAAAACTCTCACTTGGAACATCTTTGGTATGTGGCGCGCTCTCTCTGAGCAGTAAACAGCTTGGTCTCTTAATATTTGATGTGGTGTTTTTGTGTCTCTGCAGCCTTTGCTTGTAGACACTTTAGTTGGGTTGAGGTTAGGGAGCTGGGAGACACAAGCATGCTTTATTAAAACTGATGTCACACATTCAACATTCAAAGACCCCCAGAAGCCAACCCTCCATGGCTGCTAACTAGCACTGTGTTTTGTCCTTTGGTGACCTTTTGTCTGCTTGAAAGAATGAGCCGGTACGAGCCAAACTGCACTGTGGCTATCAGGATTTTCTTGATACTTTGCCAGGATTCTGATGTCTCAGAGGTGACAACAAACTGATCCTTGTTGATGTTGACATGAATATACCCACGCACCTCCTTTCTAGTCTGGTAACCACCCGGGGGCAGCCCAGACCTCCAGCAGTCAGTCCCTCGAGCATGTCGTGTCAGCAGTTGATCACGCCTGCTAAACTTCAAAAGGAGTGTTTAGTCAGAAGACAAGTATGCTTCCAAGTGTAGGTTACTGTGACACAGGGAACTGTCGGGGTCTTAGCTTAACTCTACTGCTAAACACTAGAGAAGTGTCAGCTCAGTTAGTTGAGGCCCTGCTATGCCAGAAATTCATTCGAATGCCTGACAGCAGGTTGGGAGTGGTTGATCAAGCCGTGATTGGTCCTCACTCCCCCTGCCTGGCAAGTGATGCCTGACGAAGCTGAAATGTGGCTCAAATCATACAGTGTATGTCCAGCTTTAGTTGGCCGACTAACCTGCAGGCTCATTCAGCTCATTGGAGCTTCTAAAAAAATGGAACTTACGTTAGGGTGCTGACAAGACAGTGGTAATAGCAGCATATGTTACACCCCTGAAAAGGGAGGAATAATAATCACAAGAGTGAAAGTGATGATAGTTCTTTCGCAAAAATATAATGATTTACAAAGTACAACTACAGGAAATGTCTTTTTGTAGAGAGTACATGCACACATCATTTCCAGATAGAACATGCACAGTATTTACCTACTACTAATACTGCTGTCTCAAATATTACTCAAAAAAATATCCTTGGCTCAATAAACTGTCGCTAAAGTCAACTAGAAAAGCACTCAGAAAGTGCAGACCTGCATCACAATTAGGTTATTTGCATCACTATCATGATTAGGTTATATATGCCTTCACCATGGAGACACTGTGGTGTATTTATTTCATTTTTATTTTGTACCAACACAGAATATGATATGTTTTTTTGTATTTTTCACTTTCTTTTTTTCCAAAACAGAACATTAATTTCAACTTTAGAATTATAACAATATTTAGCAAGTAGAACAAGATGTGCTTTCCGGCCACCAGATGGCGCTATTTTCACCATCTTTTGAAATTGGAATTGCTGCTGAGGCTGTCAGATGATCGCCTTTATTTATTATTTTATCCACTTTGCTTCAACTGATCACCACCAAAGTTTTACCATCTGTTCCTTGTCCCATTATCCACCTTTGCTGAAAATTTCATTAAAATCCGTTCATAACTTTTTGAGTTATTTTGCAGACAAACAAACAGACAAACAAACAAACAGACCAACGCCGGCGAAAACATAACCTCCTTGGCGGAGGTAATAAAGTGCATGAAAATGTATTATACTGGTAACAGGGCAAAATTTACTACAATTTGTGAACATGTGAGTTCACAGTTTGCACAAAGTGGCGGCGACACTTGGTCCGGCTACGGATATGGATGTATTATATGTTGATACAGCACTGAATGTGGAGCCCTGTTCATTCCTATGAGAGTTGCTCAGTGGCGCATAAAACCAAAGTGGCTAAACTGCCACATGTTGAATTACCTGGATGATCCGGGGAATATTGACTTCCACACTGTGCGACCCATAGAGCAAGTGCACTAGGGACTTGCGGCACCCGAGCTCTGCCAAGTGCAACTGAGCAGCTAGCTTCCCCTTTCCAAACGGCCATCCTCCGGTTTAGAGCTCTGCTAACTTGAATGGGGATAAACAGATTTAATTTTGTGGCTCTTCTAGACTTTCCAGATGTTACTGGATTCTGATAGTGAAACAAGTCATTTCATGGGTGTTGTGATGCTCAAAAAATGTGTTCATTCATTTACAGACGTCTGTTTCATCATGTTAGTAAATGGGGAAAAGTCTTTTTGGGCCGCAGGGCATCACGCGATCGATCACAAATATTGCAGTGCCACTGTTTGTACACAAACCAGTGGAAGACATCAAGGTGGCTGCGTCCACTTCTTTTAGCTCACAAAAATATTCATGGCCTCAATGAAGTCAAAGCCTGGCTATTTCTGTGAATAAAAGTGTTCATTTCCAAAGTTACATCGTAGACGCTTGAAATGTTTGATTTTTCAACAATGTAATATTTCCAGTCTCTCAACTATCTCTGTCTTCATCTGTTGTTGAATGTAATGTAGCAAGCAATTGCCAACAAGCTGTAACCAGCTTGCCCTTAAGTGATGAAATAGTTATTAGGGTTTCTCTCCTAATACACTAAACAGAGAGTAATGTACTACTAATAAATATGTCCCATAGAGCTCAAGAGCTTGCACCAGATACTGCACTTTCATTTGAAAATGTAAACATTGTATCTACATAAATATATCCAAGAGGGGAAATGGGGTGTGCAGAGTGTCTATTGCTTGTTTTTCAACTCCTGCAAAGTTAGGCCAAAGCTCCACCCAGTTTGGTTGATTACCACCTGAGTTGGCTGAGGCTCCCTACTTGTTGTAAAGAAGTAGGAGGGCTATGGCATCTAACCTCTAGCTGGTCAGGATCAGTGTGGATAGGTTTACATTATGTTGCGATAGGGCCTTCATTCATTGGGCTCTACCCACTGTACCCAAAGAGTCTAGCAGAGGGCGGAGCCTGTGTAAAATAGAATGGAGGTTACGATAATGTAACCCTAGGTCTACTAGGGTAAGGCTTTACTCATTGTGCAAGTGTGTGCTCATGATTAGAGGAGTATTACCCAAAGAGTCCAGTAAAGGGCTCTGCCTGTGCTAATAGGACTAGGGTCATAATATCATATTATTATTATCATCATTTATTATTACTACTATTATTATTTTGTTGAATTGCACTATATGATGGCCATCCCTATGTAAACAGCACCAAATACTGTATATCCAGTTGAATACAGAAGTTGTATTCTCACTTCGCCCATTACAGTAGATGTGCCCTTCAGCAAGGCACTCAACCCCCGTACTGCTCCAGTGGAGCTGCTAACCAGCCAGACAGACTGTGGCTGTACTGGGAGCTGTCAGCTCCAGGCATGCATGTGAAGCATGATGGTTCTGGGAACACAGACCCCACGCTTAACAAACTTTCCTTTGTTAAATACAAACTTTCCTTGGTTAAATAAGTAATAAGCCTTATGCTGAAAGTTTAATATCACAGTAATGTGGGTATTGGCAGTGAAAAAGGACTTTTGGTTCCTTGTTGTGTTTCAGACATTAGTTCATAGCCAGTTCTCAGGGGAGTCCATTTACACCAGGCTGAAATAAGAAGATGAATTATTAAATGCACCTTAAAACAGTAAAAACTATTCGGGCTGCTACAGTGTTCAACCTGTACTGCAGGAGCAGAGAAAATATCCACTCTAATGTGTATGGAAGGCAACCAGTAAAAATAAAAAGCAGAATTAGTGAAGGTATGTCAGTAAATAAATGGGACTATTTGTGATTGAAAATGAAAATTTAATATTGACACAACTTTAAAGAGAAAGTATTTTGTCATTAATTAATAAAGTATATGTGGAGGCCCAATGGCAACTTTAGCAGAACCAAAACCAAACGGAGAATAATGCTAACCTACCAGCCAAGGTGCATTCAAGGAGTTCTCTGAAAATATACGCCGAACAAAAAATACTAAAGAAACATCTCTGGTGTTGTTGCCATTTTTCATGAGTTGAAATAAAATATCTAATACTTTTTTTCCCTATGTACACAAAAGGCTTATTTCTCTCAAACTGTGTGCACAGATTTTTTAAAACCATGTTAGTGAGCACACTGTGTAAATAATCCCTGATCCATCCAACCAGTGCACCATACCACAGTGATAATTAACAACCATGACTATTACACAGAGGTGCCTTGGGAAGGTCTAAAATGTGCCATTTTATAACACAACACAATGCCACCAATGTTGCAAGGTTTGAGGGGGTGTACCATTGGTAGCTGACTGCAGGACTATCCACTAGTGTTGTTTATTTATTTATTTATTGATATTTATTACCTATTTAGAGAGTTGAAGATGACAGGAGCAGTGCACATTAATGAGCATTTCTGCAAATGTGCCGGTTTATCCAGATCATTTTCAACTGTAGTCCCTGGACAGGTGTGATGACAACTACAAAACACATGCGATACACTGATACAGGAAAAAAATTATTGTACATAGAACAGAGCCCATTAAAACATAACTTTCAGAGTATGGTAACACACTTGATTGTCTTTTATCCATAATTTTCGGATATTTATAAATGAACAACACGTTTCACTGCCTGATAAGTGTTGGTAGACTGTTCCATGTGTAAGCCGGTCTCACTGAAAAAGCTGACTGTGTAAAGGTAGACCTCACAGGTATTGCACAAACCCCACTTGTCACAGATCCAATGTGTCTATCATCAGTTGTTGCCTGCTTTATAAAAAAGTGAAGGGGGTGGGGGGGCAAGCTGTCAAACCTTAAAAAGCCAATCTTATAAACAAGACAAGCATCTGTAAATTTGATGAGATTGTTCCAGCTCAGTAAATCATGATTTCTTAAGCAGTAACAATGTTTGGCCTCCTGTTAAGCACCTTAAGAGCCTAGTGGTATACCGACTGTACAAGTCTGAGTGTTAAACAGAGGGCTTGTGCCCAGCTAGTCAGACAATATTACACATGTGACATGATCATGTCATTAAAATATAGTGTTGCTGCCTTAGTAGTTAGACAGTTACTGATACGGTGGAAATTTGAAGGTAAACTTTACATTTGTTACTATCTTAATTTGTTTTTTGAATGTGAGATTAGACTCAAGTTATTCAAAGTTAGATACCACTGTCAGCTTCTTCCCTGCAACATAAACATCAGTTGTAAGATTATCTATCGACCCCTTAGTGACAAACATGCAAACTGTCTTCTTTATGTTCAAGTTATGACAGGAGTTATTAAGCCACTGTGTGATATTTGCCATCACAGCCACGAGTTTAGATGCAGCCTGCTGTATAGTCCTTGCATGTACATAAATGACAGTATCGTCTGCGTACATTTGAATCTCAGACTTCTGACATAACGTTGGAAGACAGTTTATGTAAAGACTTAACAGCATGGGGCCAAGAATTGATCCCTGAGGTACACCAATATCGGTACTAAGTGCTGATGGCAGTTCATTGTTTATTTTGACCCTCTCTGATCTACCATTCAGATAGGACTGCATCTATTTATTAACATTACAAGCGAAGTTGAATATTGAAACATGTAGGAGTAGAACACTGTGATCCACAGTGTCAAAGGCTTTCTTTAGATCCAAGAATATGGCCCCTAATGTTAAGGTGGCTGGTAGGTTGTTCTGCTACACATCTTTCAGTTGTTTTGACATGATGGGAACTATGCTAATTAGCCCATAATTACATACCTCTGCACATGCATTGAATGTTCATTATTTCCAAGAATTTGGCAGTACATCCAACCGGCCTAATGAACACAGTCCACTTGTTATTACACCAGCCCAGGACCTCAACATCCAGCATCTTCACCTGCAAGATCGTCTGAGACCCACCACTGAGATGAGCAGCCCTGAGACAATTTCAGACAGTTTGTGCAGAAGCTCTTTGATTGTGTAAACTATTTGCCGCATCAGTTGTCTGAGTGGCTGATGTAGAGATCCTCCGCTGGTGGTAGTTACTAGGCTGGTTGGATGCACTGCTAAATTATCAGGAAAAAGCATTAAAGATGGCTTATTGTAGTGACATAAAGATTCAGCTCATGGGCAACAGCTCCAGAGAACAGCACTGCAGGCAGCATGCTAATGGCACGTTCCCTCAAAACTTACAACACCTGTGGTGTTGTGTGATAAAACTGTGCATTTTAGAGTGTCCTTTTATTGTGACCATTGCAAGGCACACCAAATCATCCTGCTGTTTAATCAGCACCTTGATATGCCACACCTGTCAGGTAAATGGATCAGCAATTACGTTGGCAAAGTGCTCAATAGCAAAGATTTAAACAAAAGTGTGAACAAAATGTGAGAGAACCAGGCTTTTATGTTTATTTAAACAGGGGAGAAATGGGAACAAAGACAAAAGTGTTGCTTTTATATGTTTGTTCTGTGTGTGTGTGTGTGTGTGTATGTGTGTGTGTGTTGAGCTTCAAATAATTTAATTTCATTCATTCATTCAAACCTTTATTTAAGACATTGGAAATCAATTGAGGAAGACTCTCATTGTCAGTGATGCCTAGCCTGAACAAAGACATTAAAAACAATTGATAAGCAAATAAGAACCATCGTGCATATCAATTAAAACAGAAATTAAGTCATACAAAGTAACAAACAACAATAGCAATAATTGATCATTAAATGTAGAAATACAGGGTGATAAACATGCTAAGGTGTAAGATGTATAGTTTAAAGCTTTTACACTCAATTAAAACAAGATCAGAAATAAGGCATTTAAACAGCCATAATGGTGACAGAGTCCAAGTTTAAGGTCTTTTACAGATTATTTCATGTCTAAGGAGCATTGTAAGAGAATGACCTTCTTCCTCATTCAGTTCCTATTAAGCGAGTGTGAAGCAACAACCTGTTCTGTGAACGAGCACCAAGATTATGTGAAGTCAGAGTTAGAAGGGATGAAGTATAGGGTGGGAGCATCTGCATCAAAGCTTTATAAATGAACAAACACCAATGCTGTTCCTCATAGTCTTAAAATGTGCCTCTGTAAAGTTTCTATCTTCCATGCAGGACAGCAGCTGTAGCTCACTTGGATTCACAGCAGTAACAGCTGATTCCAGTAGAGACCCAGTTTCACAACAAACTGGCGACAGCTGCTGTCCCCTACAAATACACCAACCATTAACTTTTCAGAGCCACCGCTCAAGACTACAGGACATGTGATACTCAAAAAACACATGTTCACTGGAGTGCTCCTTATCGCCAACGCCACTGACAATGAGTGTGCACATGGCTCACTCTTCCTTCTGGAGACAGGCAGCTGGTGGGTGTGTTGTTGTAGAACATAGTCTGGCGAATTTAAAGCACTTACCATGAACACAAACATCCCCAGATTGAGTCCGGCCAAGGGCCTCTCTGTCTCTCCTCTCATTTCCTGTCATCTTTGTCCATTACAGGTCCATCAAAACAAGTACACTGTGGTGTACTTGTTTTGATGGACCCTTATTAATCCTTTATTTTGAAACTGGGTCCGATACTAAGTTCAATCCGATACTTTGCAAAGCATTAAGAAAGAAAAAAAAAAAAAAAAAAGAATGCATCCAATTTGTCTCATAAGGTTCGTTTTTTATTAAAATAGTATCCAAAAAGCTTATCAGTGGTTCAGCGGCACAAAATGTAAACCAAGTCAATATCTTCTTATTGTCTTCAATAAACAAAATAGGCCTATATCTTTTTTAGTGGTTTGACACATGAAACAAATATTTTTCTTTTACTCAGTCTAATCCCACAAAGAAACCATAAAACCCATAAAACAGATCCCTCAACACCAAAGTTAAATTGTTTTTACCTGGTTTCTGTAGAACAAAAGAATTATACTCAATTTTCAAAAATACAAATACAACAGTAATCAGTTTCAATTAAGTATATATTTTTTCCACCAAAGAAAAGAAATGTTCCGCTCCATTCAGTCAGTTCAATCCAGTTCAAACAAAAAAACTCCACTCCGGGACTTCCAAATAACACACAGTTCACAGTTCACAGTTCAATTCAGTTCAATCCACACAGTTCGCTAAACAAAAGAAAACTCCACCCCAGGTTTTCCCACAACCAAGGGGGTAAAGAAAATCCACTGTTGGCTCTGACTCAGTTCAGTTTCAAAACAATAAATCAACCTGACCCGAATGTTCCAAATAAGGAGTAATGAAACGGAAAGTTACCCCCGGCTTTTGCCAACTCACGGGACCATGTGTCAATGCCGTAACGCTCTGGCGTTGTTCCGGGCATGAAGGCTCCGTAAGATCCTTTGATATCCATGGCGGAATCTCTGAGTTGAGGCCGGTGGCCGGATGGATGATATTTTGAGTGGTGTAAAATGCCGTTATAGGCCGAATACACAGAGGACTTCTGGCTCATTTCTCACTCACCGGCGACTCTCGCCATACTGCCAGGAGCGGCATAATGTAGGGGCCGGTCTACCTGGGCTCAGCTGATTGAGCCATCCCACTGGCCGATAGCACCGGTGGGTGTGTCTGGAGGTACCTCAGTGTCTGGAGGTGAGCAAGCCATCAGCTGACTGTCTCAGAAAAAAAATATATTTAGAAAATATATAGGATCGCCACACTTTATACATTAGAAAGCGGAGGCAACAGTGAACAACATAGATGAAAAACCCGGCCATTGTTGTTGTTTTGATTCCTCCGATCTTTTATTACAGATTCCGATTTTGTAAAAATAACGTGATCGGCGCCGATACCCTAGTAGTTGGACATAGCTTTTAGCTATTAGCTATTTCTTGCCTGATTCGTCATACAGTTCTCCTATATTTCTTTTCTAAACTGCTATAGGCAATTTGACACAAACAGCCATAATCAAGGGGTTTAATTGGGCGGGGGCTGTCTGGTGCTCAGCCTCGGCCCATAGACTCTACATGGGTAACCCGTCCAGGTAGATAAAATCCAAATTCTAACAGTCACAGCAGACTGGTGGTCAGTGGCACTGACTGACATCTCATGGTTGTGAGAGTCATTAATGTTCTCTCTAAGTAGCCAGATGTTTTGCC
The DNA here is from genome assembly GCF_041903045.1 of Epinephelus lanceolatus. Taxonomy (NCBI): domain Eukaryota; kingdom Metazoa; phylum Chordata; class Actinopteri; order Perciformes; family Serranidae; genus Epinephelus; species Epinephelus lanceolatus. The sequence goes on from NC_135734.1 coordinate 45,201,779, forward strand.
CCTGAAGAAAAAGTTTATGTTTGCCTTTTAGATATCGTTAGATGGTGTATTGTTTTTGAAAGGAGACAGTACTGTCAAGTTTTTTATGCAATCTGTTCTCTGTTTTGAGAACAACAAAGTAAATGTGATGAACTCTTTTTTAATTCGGATGAACAGAAATTCTTGAGTCTCCTTGAGTCATACCAAAACAAAGTCTTATCTGAGTATAAGGATAATAGTTAGTGTACGAGTAAGAATGAGTGTTGTTTTTGGTGAACTAAACCTTTAACTTAGATCGGTGATGCAGACATGAAACTACTGTATGTTTGTTCTGTGGCTCACTTCCACTTTGTTTCAAACATTTTCAGAATTTTTGTCAGTGGAAGATGATGTGACCTAACCCTGCTCACTGTAGCGCTGTGAAAGCACAATTGTATTGTGTGTTTCTTTGTGCATCTGTGGAAATGAATGAATGTGTTTGTGTTATTCATATGACTTGACACCGCCTCGCTTCGGTGCGCTCTGTAGCAACACATTCACATGCACCGACTCCCCTCCTTCACCCTGTTTCCAGAGCACTACTCTTCCTCGCTTGAATAAACCCTGTTGCGCTTGTTTTTGTTGTTGTTGTCGTTGTTGTCTTGGTGAAGTAAACAAGGTTGTTGGGATTAATTGTGACCACAAACCAAAGGCTTTCAGTAGAAAGAGGCTGGCAGTGTTGGCAGGTGGCAAGAAAAACAGTTTGTGGAAGAAGGGCTCTGCATGTTTAATACAAAAGAACAATAGCTGGATCAGAAACATGAGGTAAACAGTGGATTTGCAATAAAAGGCTGGAGGCAAACATAAAGGAAAGAGCCAGCCTCAGAACGTCTTCCTTTGCTCTGTATTATCTGTGATGTTCACTAACTTTCTGAAGCTACTGTGGCATGTCTTTTCTTTTTTTCTTTATGAACACACTTCCTTAAACTGCCTGCACTAACTCTTCTCCAGTTAAAGCTGTAGGAGGTGTTTTTGTAAACAAATAAGAGTTATGTTTATAGTCAGTGTTACTCACCAAAACCCATTTGGGGTCTGTCCCAGTACTCACAATTCCCCTCAAAATTGGCCCTAGCACTTGTTTTTGCACATTCCCGTGAAAGGCTAGGGGGTCCCAAACTTTAGGGAAGTGCTTTTCAGCCCTTAAAATCCCCACTTAATTTGAAGAGCCGTGTGATGCACACTTAGGAACCTATCTCACCTGAGGGGAAGATTGAATTTCCCAGGATGCATTGCGAAACTATCCAGCCAGGCAAGTTTTCCAGGAAGATGGCAGCCTCCGTGAAAAAGCCATCACACAGTTTCTGCATATGCATTGTTATCTGTAAGCATTGAGTTAGAATATGAATGCTTGAAAATCGCTAATTCATGATATAGCCGACATGAATATCTCCAGAGTTCTCCATGCAAGAAGCCTACGTCGACGATACGCGTGACCTAGGTGAACACGTCTGTTGCGCTAATTTGCATGCAGTGGCGTCCCAATTCTTAGGTAAAATTCCCTACCCCTCAACACTATCCCTTCGTCATTGAGGGGAATCTATCTGGCGAGTGCACTTGAAACCAAGGGGTAAGGTTAAGGGAAGAGAATTGGGATTGGCCCTTGGTCACATTCATGAATTATGAATCTGTGAGTAGATTTGCACATAAAAAACCTTGGTACTAAAACCTACACCGGATTCACGGACCCTGTGGAAAACTCGAATTTGATCGTGGGCACGTGTGCATGTTCATGAATGCCAATCAAGTGAAAACTGACAGCGCGCTCCCGCTAGTCAGCAATTAGCATACATCCCCCCACAAATAGCCAGTGACCACCATATTTACTATGGATACTTACATAGTATCCATAGTAAATATGGTGGTCACTATGGATACTTACATCCTGTAGACCTGCGAACATGGAGCAAACGAAGAAGGATAGATGGAAAGAAAACTTTTCCTACATGCAGACTGAAGTTATTTTGGGTGAAGTGGGGTTGAGAATTCATATATATCAAACTCCCAGGCCTCTGGCAGAGGACACAAGGATAATTAATAAGTGATCCATGAGTTGAAGTGCTTTTAGTTCCATCTCAGGCATCACCACTCAAGCCCTTAATGCTTCTTTTGCACTCAGTGAATGATCTCGAAACAATCAATCAATCAACAAGCTTATTTTTACAGCTTGAAACTTCTGCTTGTGGTGCGTCACCATGTTATTTAAATCAGTTACTTAAGATTCAGACAGGTGAGGGGAAGTATCCACTTCTTCTGCCGGCCTCTCCTCACACCCATCCATCACTCTCCCAACAGAATGTACAGCAAACTATGACCTAATGTCACGCTCGCGACCATTTTGCCTTGGATTTAAGCATCCAATCATCCACAGCTGTATGACACATAAAACCAGTGTCCGTGAACTTAAAATCAATTTAATGTGTGTGACACCCAGAATTTATGTTTTTCAACATGTCTGATGTAACATGTTAGCTGAACTATAAATCAGGATTAAGTGCCTTGAAAACATGATAACACTTTTTTTTTACCGAGGATTTTTTTGGGATATTTCCTGAGAATGTGATTTAAATTAATTAAAAAATTTGCATTCGATTTTGAGAGATCTGTCATTTAAAAATGTTTTCTTACAATGCATTATGAATCTCAGCGCTGACATGTGACTGTTTGGTGTTTGGGAACAGAGCCGGTGACCATCACAGAAAACTTTTAAGTGGTGGTTCAAAGACTTGCTGCAGTGCATTGTGGGACACAGCAGCTCATATCGTCGAGGCTTATGGGATGGTCAATCATCCTGACACCTCTGTATTGTTCCTGTTGGCGGTGTGTGTGTGTGGATACATGTGTGTTCAATAGGATGACTGAGAAAGCAAAATATATGTGTGTTTTCTGTATGTGTGGGTGTGTGTTTGATACAGTGACACAATGATGGAGTGTGTCAGTGTGAAGCGGTGTGGTGTGTGTGTAGATGACTGTGTGTTTGTGCGCACGGAGGCCCTTAGGTGGAGGTATGTGTGACCTGCACCTACATTCAGAACAATCGCACCCAGCACACACACACACTGTATTTTTGCTGTTGCCTGTTAGTGTATGAGTGAGTTACAACTTTAGGTATGCTGTACATCATTTGTTTTCACCCTGTAGTCCGTGTGTGTGTGTGTGTGTGTGTGTGTGTGTGTGTGTGTGTGTGTGTGTTTGTTTTATTGTTTTTATTTCCGACTTACCGCACAGGCTCTAGATTATATTTCAGCTATGATGAGTTATGATGAGTTCGGCAGTTTGAGTTGTTGTCCTCCTTGTCAAAAAACCCCCAGTGAAACAAGAGTCCTCTCCTCTGTCCTTCTATCATGTCACAATTGAAAGCTCCCATGTAAACTTTAGTATCAGCTGTCAAAACATCGCATTGCAATCATCTCTTTTATTTATTAGGAGAATTTCTCACTCATCAAAAATGCTTTCATTTAATCAGAGTCACAGAAGGTCCCTGTTATACTTACATGCTAATGAAAATATATTTGTGTTATGCCACAGTTGTATTTCTTTGTAATGAGGTGAGGCATCTCTTTATAAAAGCAGCAGATTTATCATGTCTGTTCCCTGAATATGTGTATCATAGCTACTGTAAGTTTACTACTTCCTGTCTCTGTACAGTGCATCTGGTATGTGCTACATGCAATGATTGAGACTTCAAATTCAAGCAGCAACCTCTCAGATTACAATGTCAAAACCAACGCAAAGTGACAAAAACTACAGTTCCTCTAATGGCCACTTGAGGCTGGCTCTAAGAGCGAGTCAGTCCCCATAGAGACCATGTTCAAATGGCCAACTTTACAGCAGAAATAAACATGTTTACAGCCTGGTACAAAAATGGTTTTGGTCTCTATCCCTAATTTTCCCTGTGCAGGGGATAAATGTTTTTAAAGCTCTCCTGTTAACATTTTGAGTGACAGGTTGTCTACAGATAGTGTCCTCAGCTTCTCAGTCACATCTACCACTCACGTCTCTGCAGCTTCAGCCTCTCATCCAAATATGGTCACTTCAGGCTCCAGAAAACCAAGATGATGCTGGTCGAAATGCAGAACTCGAGGCTAGAGTTGCACCGATACCAATACCAGTATCTGAAATGCCTCTGATACTGCCTAAAATGCAGTATCGGGTATCGGCAAGTACAACCTACCAGTCTGATACCACGTACTGCCTCACGTCATCATGCATACGCACGCTACAGGCAAATGAAATGGAGCAGAGTTTAAAAAGCATTCTACTGTAGCCTTTAAAATGTCTTTTTTACCAAATTGTGTGGCTGCACTTTAACCTGTGCCTTGATCTGTGTCAACACTGGATAATAATAATAAAAAAAAAGTTTTATGGCATTCATTCTACTATTAATTATTTATTTTTTAATATTTTACATAGAGTTTTAGGAGTTGAGACATAAAACAATTCATATCTCATCCATTTTTATTTTACGCGCTGGTATCAGATTGGCACTCGGTATCGGCAGATACCTAAGGTTCAGGGATCGGAATCGGTATCGGGAAGGAAAAAGTGGTATCGGTACATCTCTACTCAAGGCTTCATCGCCCTTCCACAAACCAATGTGTGGCGTCACAGCACATTTACCCAAAGCTAAATATTTCTCAAATCTCGGTGACCAGAGGAAAAAAAACTAAAATGTGCAGCACTCAGTCCAGAAAAGTTACCCAGTGCCCCATCACGCTGTTGGCATTTGTAGCGGAGTGTAAATACGCAGCTCTCCCATGTAGAAGGGAAAATCATGAACATAGCGACTGTTCTGGTTGCTCTCCATCCCCTACAGTTGATTCGTCAACAGCACAGTATGGCGATGCTGTCATTATTACGAACACCCCACATGTTAGTGTGCATACTGTACATGCCTCTACTTCTTTCTCTCTCACAACTCTTCCATGCAAATCATGCCCCTCACTGCACAGTCTGCCATTTGTTATTTAAAATATCCAACATTTCACAGAACAAATAAACAACACAGCTTGACCTCTGGTTGTTATAGCAACAATGAGCAATGTGTGAACTATTAGAAAATAGACAGGTTTATTTAAACTTTTAATGTAAATCCATAAAAACAGGCTATATAGAAAAGCAGTGTGTGTGTGTGTGTGTGTGTGTGTGTGTGCGCGTGTGTGTGCGTGTGCGTGTAATTGTAACAATAGTAAGATAAATGTTTTGCTTATGGTGTGAAGAAATTACAACTATCTATCACTGTATAAACATGTAAACACATACACATAAAAATGCATCCACTAATATACACACAGGCCCAGTGTAATTAAGTTCTGATGTATTAAAGTCAGTACACACACACACACACACACACACACACACACACACAGTGACAAAGGTTTCATCCCACTGTAGTATAATCCTTATTGTGAACGTAATAATACGCATCTGCTGCTGTTAAACATAAACACCATTATTTGAACCACTACATAGTGCTTTAAGGGCCTGAAGTACACACACACACACACACACACACACACACACACGAAAACCTAGACATGATAGACATGAGAGCAGCTGTGGTTTTATATGCGTAAAAGTGATGGCATGTAACTGTAACTGAACATAAAAAGCATAAGGAAAACTGACGCTAACACACACTCATGCATATGTACACACTCTGCTCCAGAAGACACATGTTAGTGTCTGGTTTTATGACAGTGTGACACCAGTAAAAGGACCATGCACACATAAACACTAGACAAACATACGGCTCTTTACTGCCGGCAGCTTTATGGAGATGCTCCTGTACTGTCATGTAGAAACCAGAGAGGATGTTGTATCTGGATGCCTCACAGTCAGAGCCTCCTCTCACGAACAGGAAAACAACTTCCACACAGTGAAATAATCCGACAGAGTTAACCTGAGGAAAAGGTCGTCTTCTGATGTCTTTGCTCCTGGGTGTAATCTTTTCATATCAGTGCTGCATCACAACATCTCCTGTCAAACACCCACTGAAACAAATCTCCTCCAGGAAACAGCTGTCACCTTTTAAAGTCTTTGTTATGGTGACAGCGGGTCTGACACTGAACTTCGGATTTTAATAAATGACAAACACGTTATCTTAACAGTCTTAACAACTTCTGGAAAAATGCCATCTAGATGAAGACAAAAATAAATGCTCTGTTGTCACCCTAAATGGCTTTGGTGAAGAAGTTTAGTATGTCCTTGTGTTTGGTAACATCTTTCACCGATGCTTTGGAGGGTTTTTAGCCTCGTTGTAGCCAGTAGCTCTAACTGCTTCTCTGTGCACCACATTCACGTGTGCGTGCTTGCAACTTTTTATGTCGGGGCTTCAGGACACTTGCACCACTACAGACGAGCAGTATGGAGATATTTTGTGGTTTCAATTATGTGTTTTTGGACGTTTGAATCTGGGGTGCCGTAAGCCTCCATTAGGTGGAGTTGTGTTGCTACCCCCTCTCCCCTTGGATCTCCACAAGTGTTGTGAGGACTCTAAAACTTCACCTGAGCCTCTATCGGCATATGGGTGAGTAGATAATGGCTGAATTTTCATTTTTGTGTGCACTATCCCTTTAAAATCACTATCAGCACCAGACTCCATTGAAATTCACAGTAGTTTTATCATCACAAAACAAACTTCATTCAAAGCCAACAGAAGCCAAAATGAAGCTCACAAAAATGTCTTGTTTAGTCTTTGCATTGTTCCAACAACCAGCAACTCTAGTTTGGTTGAAATAAACCCTCAAATCACCCACTTAGATGTGAAAATATGTTGACTCCGTACACGCTAAAATTGCTGTTTATTTAAATGGAGTCTGGCTGGTTTTGTGACGGCAAATTCTAGGCGGTTCCTAGTTTAATTAAAAGGATCTTTCTCTTTAATTAAAAGGTCTACCTCAGTTGTCAGACACTTATAATAATAATCTGAGCCTGTCAGTGGCAAAAACAAACACTTTTAGTGGTCGCAAAGTGATGGCCCTCAATTGCCCCAGGGATTACATTGCAGCCAGTTTTGCCACTGCTGGTTGTGGCATTCTTGCTCAACACTGGCCCAACTTAAATACTGCTCTTCTTATTACTCACTTAGACACAAAAACATGGGAAATTGGGTGCAGGTTGAAAAATGTCATCATTACCTTTAAATTTTCAGAAATGCTAAAAATGGTAAGGTTCTATTTTTCTTTTCTTTTTTTTTTTATTAGATCTCAAGAAAAGAACAGAGCACCAAATGTACCAGCCTCTGAAAATAGTCCTACAGAAACGACTTTATACTTCTGTTTGAATGAGATTTGTCTATAAACTGCTGATAAGCACCACAAATTTAGTTCCATTATATCAGGGTGAATTGGTGTAAGGGAGAAAATGTAGTTTTGATAAACTGGCCCTTTAATTCAGATGTTGTTCTATTCTAAACTGTCGTTATATTCTATAATTCATTTTATATTATTGGGGCTTTAGTTCTCCCTGTCTGTACTGTCTCTTGTCTCCATGGTTACCTGTTACCATATCAGGATGTCAGGACACGTCTACTGAACGTCAGTCAAACGTCAGACAGTCAGGCAGTTTGGCCAAACTAAATGAATGCTCTTTCCTACTTTTCCCCTTCAGTCGTCTGCACCTCTCTTTTTCTCCTCTCCTCTCCTCTCCTCTCCTCTCCTCTCCTCTCCTCTCCTCTCCTCTCCTTGTCCTCCCCCTCTTATATTCTTCTCATTCCTTCTCGCCTGCTCTCCCCCATTTAGCCCTGTTATTATCTTTAAAAAACACTTCTGTGTGTTTGTGTGTGTGTGTGCAGCTACTGTATGTATTTGCCATTTTGGCATAGAAACAGGATTTATAAATATTTGTATAAGTAAATATGCTAAGCTGTGTGTGTGTGTGTGTGTGTGTGTGTGTGTGTATGTGTGTTTGTCTGTGTGTGTGTGCATGCGCACAAACATGCGCAGGGGAAGAGTGTCATGACTTTGCATCCAATTGCCTCATTAAAGTATTTAATCAGGCCTTTATTTAAGCAAGCCTACAAGACTGTATGGAGCTAATCCTGTTTAAACACATGCTCTGTGTGTGTGTATGTGTGTGTGTGTGTGTGTGTGTGTGTGTGTGTGTGTGTGCGCGCGCGCGTGTGCGTGCGTGTGTGTGTGTGCGTGTGTGCGTGTGTGTGTTACTTTGTATAAAATGGGTCCCGCATAGCCAGACCTATCTCATGCTGTGCCAGCGCTGGAGAAGGATCTGGCTGAACCCAACATAATTCCACACTAAGGGCAAAAAACACTGGGTTGTTTGTATTTCTTTAAACCAGTCACAATCTTCTTGGGCGGCACTTAAGCGATAGTGTTCTCGCAAAATAGTGTCGGGAGGGAACTTGATCTGGTAGAGAGGCGAGCTTTGGCATTAAAATGGTCAAATCCTTGCAAAAGAAAACCTACAGTAACCATGCAGTGACAGGGAAAAGAAAGAAAACCTGAGAGTTAAGGAATGATCTTATTGATTATTATTATTGTTATTGACTCAAATCTAGAAAGATTTTGAGTCTGGCCCCCACCGATACACCCTTCCTACCCAAGGGGCGGCACTAACTGAGGTTTTTCAAATGCCTCCGCACGCAATTGGATAGCACGATGGCCAATCAGAGCAAAAAACAAGGTGACATATTCATTGCACTATGCCCCATTTGTTTGCCAACCAGTGGGGCTAACTGATATATTATACTTTTGCCGTATCCCGTTGGCAAAACGGCAAAAACGTCCTTCCTGGAAACGAAGGCTTCTAGGGCAGTCTTCTGTTCCTCTCTCAAGGAAAAAGATAAGTGTAGTTGGCTTAGCGTTTCTTCCAAAGCTAAATTGAATGGACGCGGTCCTTCAGCAGCTGCCATCTTGGCTGTTTACTTTTCGACTGAAACGCAGCGCTGTCGTTATCATGTTATGCCCACCCTGAACCCGCCTCTGTCAGATAGACTGATCTGATTGGTCTGATTGGCGATTCAGCAGGCTCTGCTTGTCGGGGCCAGATTCCTGGGCAGTGGAAATTAGAATTTGCTAGGGGCGGGGCATCTGGATTTCCAGGTTAACCAAACATGGGTGTTTTAAAAATCAACCCCTCAAGGACAGCCGTGGGAGATCTTTGCAGAATTCTGTTTAAAGAGATAAAATAAGAACCATAATAGCTAGAACATTATTTTTTGCAGCAGATAGCTAAGGCTCCTGTCCTCGCTGTCATCACATCATGACTATAGCAGCTAAGCCTAAACTCCAAGCCACTTAGGGGCTGCATAGATGCACTTGCCTGACCTAACCGAACGCTGCTCATCATGTGAAAACAAAGAGTCCACTGCTTCTTCTTCTTCTTCTTCTTCTTTGATGCATAATTTATTTCTAACCGCTGTAGTCTTCAGTGAAAAAACTGCAAACATTCATGAATCCATGCCTATAAACCATTCAAACGTGCAATTTTTCACCATTACATTGAACAGTGTACACCTCACTTGACGTAGCCTGGTGTTGGGGTCAAGAAACTGTGTGCTCCCCCGTCTAGCAACACCTGTTCCTCAATGAATGGTTCCTACCCAAACTGACAGACACCCATGAATATACAGTGACCCGTACAGGACAAATTAGCATCCTAAATATACATTTAACACTGGGGATGGTTCCCACAATGACTTACCTTACCTTATGTGATGTGCAAATCAGGTATTTCAGCTTATTTATGCCCGTATTTACCCATGTTTTACTGTGTTTGCTGGTTAGAGCAATTACAATGGTTTATTGTCTGAACACAGCCAAGGACGCTGCGGCATCAACCATGGAAAGCGCATCAGCCAGGTCAGGCCAGGTGCAGCTGCAAGTAATAGGCTGAGCTCCTACAGCTGACGTTAATGTTTGGTGTCATTAAGGCTGGGCTCATGTTTGATGACAATTTTTTAAATTTTGTCTGCTAGTTTGCAGAGTGGTGACAGTCCCATTCACAGCTCATTATACACACTCTGGAGGGGCAGTCACAGACACAGTCTGCTTGTGTTGACACACACGCCTGTCAATACTTCAATGTTGTTAATCAATAAATTAGAAATAAATCAGATGAAACTTGCAACCACATATCAGGAGTCAACTGCGGAATTCTAACATGTTGCTGTCGACAGGATTTGCGATCTGTCACAAATATCAAGCGTGTTTGATATGGAAACGCAGCAGTACCACAGACACAGTGGGGCGTCGAGCTTCTCACAGCAGGTGGATGCGAGGCGTCTTCTGTGCACTCTGACATTTCATCTGTTTCCCATTCAGGACTTAACTAGTCAGGTCTGTAAATGTGAGGAAATACAGATCATCTTTCCACATCACGCCTCACTTATTTCTACCCATTACAGTTTTACATTCAAAACTATTCCGAGATCAAAAGTGTTTCCCGTCCCTTTGTAAACAGACGTGTATTGAATGTTGCTGTTGCGTTAAAATACATGGATCACAGAACACAGATAAACTCAGGATTCAGGATTTTATGCATCTCTGACGGAGGTGAGTTCATTTAAATGTGTCCAGATGTGTCACCACATGTGTTTCCATGTGTGTTCCACCTGCGACTGATTAATTAATCAAGGACATATGTTTGATTTGTATAAATAACCTTTAGTTTACATACATAGTATGAGCAAATATCAGCAGCCCGTTGCTGAAATAGTAAAAAAGAAAAAGAAAAAAGGGGGCTGCAGTGTCTCCTGGCTGAGAGATTAATATCCAAATCAGAGAGAACAGCTCCGTCTTTTGTTTTCATTAATATTTTACTGTTTGTATTTTCCTGCTTGCTGAACACACAGAGCAGATATGAATTGTGCACAATGCAGAAACTATAATATTAAAATTAGATTTGTTTTCTGTTCCTATACAAAGAGTATTGTCGGGAGCTTCCTATTTTGTTTTGTTCGACAAATTAATTTGAATTGTAGAGAGAGGGAGGGAAGAAAAAACACATGGAGAGTAAGAAAGAGGGATGATGGAAAAAGTGAGCTGGAAAAGGAGCGAGGGTGGTGAGTCTGGACAAAAGGACAGGGAAAGAGAGGAAGTGCTGGAGAGAGGTAGAGATGAAACTCTTTCTCACCCTTGTTTCTTACTTGACTGAGCATTCAGCATCCTTCACCCCAGGGCTCTGTCCTCTCTGTCCACTGTTCGTGCGTCTGTAAAAAGAAACTCGAAGGTCAAAGGAAAAACAAAAAAATCAATGAAAGACAGATTGGAGGGAGGAAAGCAAAAATGTTAGACAGTCGGAGGAAATAAATGACAAGTGGATGGGCATTCAAAACATCACACATTGTCACCAGAGACTGTAGTTTGCACCCCAAATCCTCCTAATAATCAAGAATGGTTTATGTCTTTTAAGTATGACCATAATCAAACGCTCATTGTATGATTTCTTTTTTCATCCTAAACTATGTATCATAATCAGCATTCTCTTCAAAAATCAGATGTTGTGACGGCTCATTCCTTGATAAAGGTGGATGTCAGTATCTTGATTCTTGGTCATTTTGGAGTTTTGTTTGATTATAAATAAATAAACAAAGTACCGGTGGGCAATATATTGAATATACCTGATGTATCAGGGCTTGTTTCACTATATCAGGAGCACTGTGTATAAGTGGTCACATTGTTTTTCAAGCCACCAGCATGAGACTCGTGTCGAAGTTTTGTCATTCTCTCACTCTGCCCATGATATGCACTCTTTGCCCATCCTTGGATAGCAGGTGAAGCGTGTTTCTCATCTGCAGGGTTCCAGACTGCTAACATTATTATGTAGTCACATTTTGTGACCATGGAGCACCACTGCGCCTGGCAAATATTATTAATATATGGACTGGAGAGCTGTTAGTATGTTTCAATCTAACAGTGAATAAATGATCATGTTTAACAGCGTTGCATTAACAGTTTAACTAAATGAGATTAACAATACGTGAGAAGAGGAAGCGTGTCTTTGTACCTGTAGGGCTCCATACTGCAACTATTAAGTCATATTTTACGACCATGGAGCACCAGTGTGACTTGCAAATACTTGGAGAGCTGTTAGTTTGTTTGTTAGTCTGTTTAAAGGTTCAGCAGCAACAGTTTTACTTTGTGCTAACTGCTAACAACAACTGTTGACTGGAAGCGTCAAGTTTGCTTTTGCCCGAGACGAGCTGGGTGCTTCAAAATAAAAGCACCATTGATTTCTCTTTGATTTTACCCAAAGGTGAACGTAGGGGTACAGAAAGTGAATATCAAACCTTCCACATATTGACTATGGAGGCCTGAGCGTGTCAGGTAATAACAACTGAAACAAATGTTGTGTAATTATAATACTTAATGTTCCAAATATACATTTGACTTTGTTACACATATCACTGCTGTATAATTGACCCTGTTACACTGAACTATAAGTAAATGTCTTCTGTTGCTTTCCATTGCTGTCTTAATGACAGTGAAAAAAAGTAGTCATAGTCACCTCGGAAGTTAACAGAGGTTTCTCTTTAACTTTCTCCTCACGGGTTTTGAACCTGCAACGCTGAGGCCACAGGACTGATTCTGAGAGGCTTCGGTACATGATAAATTGATGGATAACTGGGGTTGACAGAGAGTGCAGAGACTGATTCCGGAATTAATCAAACCGACACACACACACAGGGAGTATGTGTGTGTCAGCAGATGTACATTTATAGCCTGGGGTTACATAGATAAAAATGCACAAACACACACTGACACACATTTTAATGACTCTCATATGTCTGCATGGAATAAGGAAGTCTTGCAAGCAAATGTTAAAAAAAGTAGCCACCAATTACACACACAGACACACACAGAGTCCAGAATACGAGTGTATCCCCGGGCTGTGGTTCCCATTAACATCCTGTATGTGCTGCAGTGTTTACCGCCTGCAGTGCCAATCAGCTGAAATGCCAGTCTGCCGCCGCTGGCAGGAGCCGAGCTGTTATATCCCTCTATCGTCCTGTTTTCTTTTTCCTGCTTCCTGCAGGGGAAAAAGACGGAGAGACAATCAGAAAGGTGGAGAGTGAGAGATAAAGAGAAAGGACGGAGGCAGAAACAGGTAGCCAATATGGTGACAGACACTGACAGTTGAAGACGTGCACGTTCTCTGTGGATTTTCTCGTTGGTTAATAATCTTAAGGCGGAAAAAAGGGACTCGGTTTCTAGAAAGAAACATTGCTGTTGAGTTTTTCAAATTATATGCACCACATACAAAATTCTATTCTCCTCCACTTATTGGTGGACCATCTGCTTTGGGACTAATTTCCCAGAAGCATCATTCAAACAAACAATCATCTTGGAAAACTTAAGCTTGAGTAGTGTCTCTAAAAAGCCTCAGAACTTAAATGTATCTTATGAAGTCAAATATATGAGTTGCTCAATTCTCACTCCGATCCTTGTCACATCGACGTTTGGTCATGGACTTTCCACGTCGAGATACAACATGCAAGGTACCCTGACTGCATTGTTTGACGTTCTGGGATGCCATGTCAATGGCAGCCTAACATGCATTATCTGTTTTTAAAGTGCACTTCTGTTTCGTCAGGGAATGTACACTTTGCATACAGTCTCTTTCAAAATAAAAGCACTACAAATGGTGTTTTTTCCTTCAATAACAAATGCACTTTCTCCTGGGTGAAAGTCTTGTTTCATATTACTTCAAACTGCTCTCAGCATCAACTATTGCCACGGATGGGTTTACACTGGAGTTGGTTGAAAGCCCAGTGAATCCCATAAAGATGCTAAAGGTTTCCGTCATTGACTGCTGACTCCTCACTCCTCTTCATCGGCCAGTAGGGGCCACAAGTTTTCCAGAAATTATCATCGCTAAAAACAACAAGCCTTATGCTGCGTCTCAAATCGCGTACTTCTGTACTTACACTTAATATTTTCAGTGCACAAGTGTGTTCACATTGAAAAGTATGGAAACCGAATGGTGCACTCAAAACCATCAAGAAGTTGAGTGTGGAACTATGGACACTTCTCGCCCTCAAAGGTCACCATCTTGGCTACGTAGCGGAAGGGGAGGGACCACTTTTCAAACTGGAAATGGTGGCTGAGGACTGTGTGACCGTGAACATCGCTGCATTGTACAAATACATGTGTTTTTAGCACTAAGCACCACTATACTGTTGTTGGGTATAAGCCAGCAGTATGTTTATTGGGTTAATTTAGCAGTCTGTAATGATTTGGTATCACAAATATTAACACGAATGCTAACGCTAGTTTGCTAACTAGCTAATTTGCGGTCGTCATTTCCGGTAAGTGCACAACGGCCGTGTTTGGTTTGAGACAACACTACCCTGTTGAAATCCGTGCACTACACCAATAAGTACATAGTATACTACATGGAAGTGTACTAATGGAAGTATGTGATTTGAGACACAGGATTACTGTCTGTTGCAGGATATATTTTGGCCCTCATCATGGTTCAAAAAGTGATACCCAGAGATAAGTTTGGTCTCATTTAGAACCAGAGCATCTGCAGATTTATTCCATACCTAACATCCACCAAAGTTAGGAACTATGCAAGATAAATAAATTACATTTTTTATTTTTTTTTTTTTTGTCATCTTCGCCACCATCTTGTCTATAAGGGAGCTCCACAGGACAATTCCACCGGGGCAGCTGCACCACGTTCTAGCCGTGACATGTTTTTTTCCTGTCTGCCTGACGCCATCATACCAGGAGCATTTCAGAAGTGAGCATTTTACCCGCCAATGTTGTACACTTGCAGAATTTGTTGATTGGATTGTTTTGTTTTTTTTTGGTATCTGCCATCAGTAAGAAATTAGGCAGTTAAATGGTTCAATTTTGTGTCTAATTTAATTGTATTTATTGTCGTTATTTACTACTTTGTTGTGCTGTAGCCTGTAGACAAAGTTAATACCATTAAAAGTCTGTTTATGAAAGACATAGATCAAGATTAGTCGCTGTGCAAATACAATTATCCTTGTAACTATATCTTCTGAAACCAGCGCTGTGGCACGTCTGCTGGAATTACTGAGTGACTGTGATCAGGTTGAGCGACCAGAATGCAGTTGCCTGACAGAGATCTGCAACTGCTGAGTGCACTTTTCTTTTTGTAGATCTGATTCTTGATTCAAAATTGAATTTGAGCTTAACGTGTTGTGTACCACGTGTGTATCTAATTTGTCAGCTATGACTGCCAATGTGTATTTCATTGATATTTGGAAATGTCCACCACAGACAACAAGTGGAAGCTAAAGATTGTGTAAGAGTCAGTTTTAGATGAGCTTAGTAACCATGGCATCATGTTTTGTTCCCAAATGCAACAAAAACATGTTCTGAATTTGGCACATCTCAGATTTGCTCCTCTGGCTTCTTCTCTATGGCAACTACAGCTGCGGCACATTGGTAATGCAGTGTTAGTCATTTAAAAACAGTTTTTCTATCTTGAGGATATTATTTGAGGAAATCATACCTCCAGAACTGCTTTACAACTTCTTGCATTCAGAGTAAGGGGCCGATCACACCTATAGGTGGCGCTAGAAATGCGGACGCTTGAAATGCCTGAAACGCCCTTTCAATGAGCACTCCTTATGAGGAGCACCTGTAGAGCGGGGGTGAGGGCGCGACCGGGCGATCAAAACATTGGAAATGGACCCAAGACAGAGCTATGGTGCTCCTGCCGCCTGACGCCCAAAAGTTGAGATTATTTCAACTTTCAGCGTCTACAAATGCGTGTCTAAAAAGAAGTCAGAAAGATGCTCGTCATAAAAAATGCTTGAAAACCAGTCAGACACGCCATATCATAGGGAATCAGTTGTTTTACTGGCGTCTCGTTTCTAGCGCTCCTTGTAGGTGTGATTGCCCCCTAAAAGAACAAGTGAAAAAGCTCCTCCCTGACTCATGATCCCTGGAGCAAAGCAGTCTCACCCTTCCAAAGATGATCTAACGGTTACGCACACTATGTTTAGTGACTGTAGCTTACATCGGGTTGGTGTGCATATGCTTGTTAGAGCTCTAAATTAAGCAAAAGGCGAGGGTGCAGTTCTCCGTATCCATTATTATTTCAGATATGTGGCCCATAGAAAATAAAAGTAGATTTTCCCTGAATAAATCAAGGTTAAAAAAGTCGTGTGATTATGTGTGCATGTTTTTGTGATTTGATTCTGTGTGAAGTTCCCTTTATCTTTTGTCTGTGACACTGTTTGTATAAAACTCATCCGCACGCTAAGAAGTCTATAAAAAGAATTTCTTAAAATATGAGCTATCATCGGGCTGTGAGCTCCCATCAGCCCCCCTGTCAGCTCTGCTCGTCTGTTGTTATTTGTTTGTTTGGGTCTAATTAGCGCAAAATCCAGCCTCAGTGTGGTGCTGAGGGTGGGGGTGGTGACACTGATGACAAAGAAGCTGCAGTCTATGCAATATGCAAGCGATGCTGTTTAATGACGACTGCCAAGACTGTGTGTTGTACAGAGTGTGTGGAGTGCAGCTGTGTGTAGCGCTGTTTAATGAAACGGTGAATAAATAGTTTTCATTTTTAAATGAAGCAAGAAGTCATGAAATAATTCAATAACTGAAATATTATTTCATCAGTCTTATTATTCTTACATCAGTCTCATGGTAACTCACAGTTTTATTGGATTTAGTTAAAGTTTACAATGACCTTTTTCCCAATTATACTTTTATTTATTTAACAAGTGACTGAATTATTTATTTAACCATTTTTAAAGCAATGGCAATAATAACTGTCAAAATAACCAAACGAAGTGCTTAACACATAAGGACATATAAAAGAAATCAAATACAAAGTCAAAGTCAGTAAATCCGAGTGCACATTAAAGAACAGATGACATAGGAAATGGATACAAATCAGTGATGAAAAGTTAAGAAAAAGCCAGACGGTAGAATTAAGTCTTGAGAGACGTTTTAAAAGAGGGCGGTTAATTCTCAGGTCTAAGTTCCGCAGGTAGACATAACAATAAATGCCCTGCCACCTTTAGCCTTAAAGTGGGACTTAGACTATGGTGACAAAATACCATTTTTAGTCTTGTGTGTGATTTATCCTGGCTTCATATGAGCAGAGGAAATCTCTGCTCGTTGCTAGGTTAATTTATACAATGTAAAATGCTATTGGCTTGTGCTAATAATGTTAGCATGTTGTATTGGTTTGGAAAACGTGTTTAGTATAAAACAGTTGTTTTGTCAGTGAACCTTGTGAGTTGTAATGGAGCTGAATTTTATAACATTACCTTTGTTAAATGTTGCTGTTGTCCCTGGCTTCATATGAGCAGAGGAAATCTTCGCTAGCTGCTAGGCTAACAATGCAAACTGCCGTAGGCTTGTGCTAAAATATTAGCATGTTGTATTTGTGGGGAAAAATTATAATAAAGCCGATCTGAGTACTTGCAATTGAAACTGTCACTATCTAAGTCCTCTTTAATGTGTGTTTTGAATCAACTTAACTTTACAGCACTTCACAGAAACCCTGCTGCAGACTAGTGTTTTGGAGGTGTAACTGCAGAGTGACAGACACTACAACGCACAAGTTTAAATGCTCACAACGCTGTTGGCCACGTGTGTAGGGTACAGCGTAGGCTCTGCATAGAGCTGACACACAAGTGTTAATCTGCCTTGACTGGGCTGACTCCAAAGTGTGTTCAGGGTCTATAATAAGGGTTTCCGATTTGGAGGAATTAAGCTGAAGAAAGTTTGCAGACATCCGATCCTTACCTGCAGCCTCATCTACAGCTGATAACAAATAGGGGTGGGAGATGTACAGCCCATTTTTATTCCACACCTGTCTAATACCACCGCTTAGTCAAGGATTTCACCTTTCACCTTTCACGGCAGTATGATACACTGATGGGCGGCATCAGTGCATCAGTAATACCGGTAACGACATAAATGAAAACAAGTTGGAAAGTCCCTATATGACAGGTGGGAGGGCTGGTGGTTGGGTCCAACAAAGCCTGGACTTCCAACCCCTGGATTTCACCACGAGCCCAGTGTTCACTTCCCCTGTGAATGTTAAACCATTTTTTCTACACCTTACCACATAATAAACAGAAGCTTATTTTGAAAAGACACAATGCATTTAAACGGCGTGAACTGATAGACCTTCCTGACATGTAAAGAGGAAATGCAGAAGGATAAGTAGTAGACGTGAACGTCACTGACAAAGCTGACATATTTGACGAGTTAGGATGTGTTGAAATGTGTGAATCAAGAGTTGTTGTTTTTTATTGTTTTGCAGAAGATGCAGCTTGTCATTATCAAACTGCAGCACAGTATGAAATGGTCCAGTGTTAAATGAAACTTTGCTTCTGTAGTTTGTTCTCCTCTTTTGGCTCTCAGACAGTCAGTTGTGAGCGTTATTAATCAGAAATGATCTATTGGTGCAGCAGTCAGTGGTTGTGCTGTGTCAGGGATGGTTGATGGTCATAATAAACAGCAGAGAAACACTCAGCTGCAGAGATACAGGTTTAATTTACCACTCAGAGTTTCCACTGGGAGGCTAGTTCTCGGTTTTTGACAGCATCCACAATTATTATCTCCAACATTGCAGCTCCACTGAGCTTTTTAGCCTCTTTTAGCTCATAGTTTCAGTTTAATGACATGTTTGCTGTCAGTCTCACCACTCACATCAGCAGCAGGCAGCTGAAGACACAGATATTTTTCTCATTGCTATTTTTCTATATTTCAGCTTGTTGTGGAGTTCCTCTGCTCCTAAGTGACCACAAAAGCTAAAGTGTATGCAGCTTTAAACTGTAAAGCTAGTCTCTCATGGTCAGACCTATCACCACTGCTCTGTGTCAGCGCTAGAGGAAAGTCTGGAAGCACACAATCACTCTGGCTTTTTTTATTTCTTCAAACCAATCACTATTGTCCTGGGTGGCACTACAGTGCTCCTGCAAAATAGTGTCAGGGTGAATTAGTTTTGGTGGAACAACACGTGGAAAGGTGAGTACTGTCTTTAAAAAGGCCAAACAGCACATGAACCATCACCAGGGGTATGTGGACAATGTCATTTAACATTTACTGATAAAATAGACAAACATAATTTGATATTTGGTGCCCCAGAGGTGAAGCCTAACTATACCTCATCTCTGGAGGAACTTGCTGAAACCATTTAAATCCCCAGATGATTTGCTTGCTGTATGTGGCTCTAGAAAAACATATTACGATGGTACGACAGGAACTCATGAAGTGAAAGAAATCGGTACATTGGGGAAGTCAGTATCTCTGGCACACGGTGCTGTAGCATTGTTCCGACCTCTCATTAGTCCGACGTCTCGTTGTTCCGATATGTGATTATACTAGGCTATACTGTATTTATGTACCATAGAGGATCAGCAAACGCAACAAAAGTAGGCTACTGGTTGAGATACAAGTGCCATAGAGAGGAGAGAATGAAACACCATAACCTCCTGTTATTAACTCTGGGGTCGGGGTTGTGTGGGGAGCTCTCCGCGGTGCTGAACGGCTCCTGGCGGGCGTATTTCTACCTTGATGGCGCGCCGCGACCAGCTCTGGGTCAGCTGGGAAAGGCTTGAGGCGAAGCAGGCTCACAGCTTATGTGTTTGCCACTTTCTTTTTCATTTTAACCCACACTATGATCTTTTCCTGACCCTAACCAAGTGGTTTTTGTGCCTTAACCTAACCAGACCTTAACCACATGGCATTATGATGATTTCAGAACAACGGGACTTCGAAACAATGGGTTTAATATGGTCGGACCAATGGGATGTGGGACCAATGGGCTGTCGGACCAATGGGCAGACTCCTGGCACACAGCGCTGCTAGGGTAAAAAGTTGTGGAAATTAATCCAGACAGGCGCCATGACAGAAAATGGATCAACAGAGGATATGAAAGTCCTGTGAGATGGAGTCTAAAGCATGCATGCTTTATTGCACAATCCAGATCTCTGGCCAAAGTTGCCATTTTCAGCATGTAGCATGCTAGCGTGGAGGTTGTTGTTTCCCCGTAGAGAAAGGGTTTTAACACATAGATGGCATAAGGGCGGACAGAAAACAAAAGGTTTGTAGCTAGGGTTGGGCCAGTGCGAAAATGTTCAAATCGGTTTGATATTAAGCTAAACACCAGACTGGACTGGCATACTGAATTTTACCAGGTGTCAGTATCACCACTCCCAAGTGGAACACAAGTCTCGTTTCCACCGAGCAGTACAGTTCAGTTTGGTGCGCTCTTTTTCAGTTTCCACTGTGAAAAGTTGTGAATGGTACCAATGGAGCCGTTCCGTACCAACCCCATGTTTGGTCCCCCTCTGTTGGGGTACCTAGCACACAGATCTGGTACTAAAAGGTGGAGCTGTGAACACTGCAGTCTGTTTATTGGTCAATAGAGGACGCTCACTCTGCTCAGGGCTGAGTTGTGTCTGGTTTTAAAGCTTCCACTATTCATACCATGGAAAGGTTTACATATATTAGTAAATTGTAACTATAAAATGAAAGGATGTTTTGCTGCCTCTCACAGCAGCTGGAGTCTGAGAAAAATAATTCACTGGGCCAACTGCTGGTGACTTTTAAGGCGGAACATTTACTTGTACTGTTACTCAATGCAATACACACCTTAAATTTCAATGTGACAACTTTGACTGTAATGAGTGGATCTTCAAGTGTTTAAAAATATATACTAATTTCGACTGTTTTATGTGAACTGCATATACAGTGCCCTCCAAAAGTATTGGAACAGTGAGGCCAATTCCTTTATTTTTCTTGTAGACTGAAAATATTTGGGTTTGACATCAAAAGATGAATATGAGACAAGAGATCAACATTTCCGCTTTTATTTCCAGGTATTTACATCTGGATCTGATACACAACTTAGAAGATAGCAACTTTTGTTTGAACCCACCCATTTTTCATGAGAGCAGAAGTATTGGAACATGTGACTGACAGGTGTGTTTTGTTGCCCAGGTGTCTCCCAATTACATTGATTATTCAAACAATAAATAGCACTGGATGTCTGAGCTCAGTTTCAGATTGAGTATGATAGGTTTTGCCTGTGCAGACTGCATTTAGAGGTGGAACCAACATGAAAACTGAGAGCTGTCTATGGGTGAAAAAGAAGCAATTGTGAATCTGAGAGAAGATGGACAATCAATCAGAGCCATCGCACAAACATTGGCCATAGCCAGTACAACCATTTGGAATGTCCTGAAGAAGAAAGAAACCACTGGTGTACTAAGCAACAGACGTCGAACAGGTAGACCAAGGAAAACATCAGCAGTTGATGACAGAAACATTGTGAGAGCTGTAAAGAAAGACCCTAAAACAACTGTTAGTGACATCAGCAACAACCTCCAGAGGGCAGGAGTGAAGGTATCACAATCTACTGTTCGCAGAAGACTTCATGAACAAAAGTACAGAGGCTACACCAGAAGATGCAAACCACTCATTAGCAAGAAGAATAGGAAGGCCAGGCTGGAATTTGCCAAAAGGTACAGAGATGAGCCTCAAAAATTCTGGGAAAAAGTTTTATGGACTGATGAGACAAAGATTAACTTTTTCCAAAGTGATGGAAAGGCGAAAGTTTGGAGAAAGAAAGGATCTGCTCATGATCCCAAACATACAAGCTCATCTGTGAAACACGGTGGAGGTAACGTCATGGCTTGGGCTTGCATGGCTCCTTCTGGGACGGGCTCTTTCATCTTCATTGATGATGTAACACATGATGGCAGCAGCAAAATGAACTCAGAAGTCTACAGAAACATTTTGTCTGCTAATTTAAAGAAAGATGCAGCCAAACTGATTGGGAGATCCTTCATCATGCAGCAAGATAACGACCCAAAACACACTGCCAAAACAACAAAGGAGTTCATCAGGGGCAAGAAGTGGAAGGTTTTAGACTGGCCAAGTCAGTCTCCAGACTTAAACCCAATAGAGCATGCATTTTACCTGCTGAAGAGGAGACTGAAGGGAGTAACCCCCCAAAACAAACAACAGCTGAAAGAGGCTGTGGTGAAAGCCTGGAAAAGCATCACAAAAGAAGAATGCAAAAGTTTGGTGATGTCAATGGGTCACAGGCTTGATGCAGTTATTGAAAGCAAAGGATTTGCAACTAAATATTAAGTCTCATTCACTTTAATCTATTTTAAGTTTATATGTTCCAATACTTTTGCTCACCTAAAAATTTTGTGTTCCATTACAAATAATGCTATCTTCTAAGTTGTGTATCAGATCCAGATGTAAATACCTGGAAATAAAAGCTGAAATGTTGATCTCTTGTCTCATATTCATCTTTTGATGTCAAACCCAAATGTTTTCAGTCTACAACAAAAGTAAACAAATTGGACTCACTGTTCCAATACTTTTGGAGGGCACTGTATTCTAATCCTCACTTTGAGAAAACAAAGCTTTGCAGAGTGTCATTCCTGTGGGCTACAGCAACACTAAACCCCTGAGCTTGCCTGAGAAGGACTAAATACACAAACATGCTATTTTTAAATATCCCATGGAGAGAGACTCACTGCAGCCTGTTTTATTTTGTTTTGAAAATGGCAGCGTGTGTAGAAGCAAAAAAGTCAAGGTCCCGAGCCGGGCCAGTTAGCTCGCGACCTCGCTCTTTTCCTCTCAAACGGACTTTCTTTATCTTCCATTAGATATCAAAAACTCAGATACTCAGAGGTCAAAAAAAATCACTGGAGACACGTAGAATCAGATGCAACTGAGTTTAATGTGCTCGCAGGCAACAAACACATCACAACCCAAATGAGCCAAGCTCCGGAGCAAGGCTGGAATTTCTTTGTTTGCGCTCGCTCTTTTATCGTAGAATTTCTGCTGAGTCATCTCTTTCCCTTAATCCTTCTCACTTGGCTCTGATCGTAACATATCCCACCTCTGCTGAGTCACTTTTTCTCCACCATATTGGTGTCATATTTCTGCTGAGTAATGTTTTTCCTAGATCTAAGACCGCCTCCTCTTACTAGGGTCATTCTCAGGACAAGCTGTAATTCCCCTAATTTTCCACTAGTGTTTTCTGAACCCATCCTCATGCTATTTTTAGAAATGATTCACAGTGAGTCCTAGGTACTTCTCCACCACAATGCTTAAGTGCTCAATAAGTGTGTGTGTGTGTCATAAGAATACATGAAATATTAAACCAGTGTGTAATTTGTCAGTTGCACAGATTATATTGCTTCAACACATATCTTTTTAAAGGTCAACTAAAAGGTACAGTATATGTCTTCAGTAAATCAGTACATTACACTACATTCCCCCCTTTGGGGCTCCATAGTCCCATATAATATCTTAAATCACAGCAAGGGGGAGGAAATATATATATCCCCCCTTTGGGACTTTATAGTCCCATACCATTAAGATTTAGATTGGCTATTATCACACACGAATCATTTTCCAGTGATCAACATCAGTAGAGCTGCACATAAGTCATACTTCATTGATTAACAGCAGTATCTGTCACACATTTTGTC
This sequence comes from Epinephelus lanceolatus, assembly GCF_041903045.1. Taxonomy (NCBI): domain Eukaryota; kingdom Metazoa; phylum Chordata; class Actinopteri; order Perciformes; family Serranidae; genus Epinephelus; species Epinephelus lanceolatus. The sequence continues at coordinate 45,225,225 of NC_135734.1, forward strand.
ATCCGTAGGTATCACACACAATTCATGATTATCACCTCGAATAATTCGTATGTATATAGAGTATAAGAGCTAGCCTAATAATGTCTTTGTTTTTCTTGTTGCATGATTAATCATAATGACATTCTTATACAGTGGTTGTGACTACAGTCGTTACTGGTATTTTCTTCAGTGAATACATGATAACTTCACATATACCGGGTACAGTAAGCAAGGTACATAGCTATCTTTGCTGTTAATGCTGCCAAGTTACTGTCCGTCGGGCACATAGGCGGATGTACCAGTCATCCGCAGGCGCCAGTAGGATGCCACCTGATCCCCTCAGCATCTCAATCTTCTGTTGCAGCACGTGGTGGTTGACCAGTTGCCGCTGTAGGTCATCCCTAGCCTGGGCTCAAATGGGGGCTGGTCCTCTGACATGGCTGGGCGCTCTTGGTAGGCCAACCCTGGATTCTGCTGCTTTGAATACAGGGATCTCCACATGCTGGCCATGCTCTGCACCAATCTCTGTGTTAGAAAGGACATTGTTTAGTTCAATTCACTTCCCTCCTTTTCCTCCTAATTGCCCTGTGGTATAGATAACCTATATATGTTAATCAGTCGATTGTTAGTATGGGTTTGGTAACAGCAAGGTTTTTCCTGAATCTATTGCCAATTATTTGGTTATTTCTTACCCTGAATCGGCTCTCCCTCTCTCTCTCTATACAACCTCGTATTCCCCTTCCAGGTTCCCCTTCATTGGCTCATATAAGTTTATATTGTCAGTCATATTCTCACATATGTCCGTATTGTCAATCATGGTTTCATATAAATCGTTGTTCAATCTTTTGGATGCATAGGATCTTACCCACGGTTTATCTAGTTTCCACAATTTGCCTTTCTCGGGGAGCTTTTCCTGCTGTTGTATCAGCATAATAAATTGTCCCGTGGCCATTCTCATGGCCCTTCGTATCAGGATCTGTACTAGGGGAAGGATGCTGAGTCCAAATATTACTCCTATAGTCTGTAAGATTTTTCCAACAGAGAACTTTTCTAACCAATCAAGAATTGATGAGGTTTTTAGTGTTTCAATTGGAATGTTGTACTTGTTGGTCTCTGTCTACATACGTATGTAAACTTGAGTCAGGTTACCATCTTCACCTGTTTCTGAGCTGCTGCTTTCTTCTCCCTGCTCTCTTTCTGCCTCTGCTCTCTCTCCTCTCTCTGTTCTCTCTGCGCTTGGGCCCTCATCCTCAGCCCTGTGGCTACCAGGTGGCGACTGAGGAAGGGGTGTTTTCCTCTGAGGTGCTCTCTGTCGACACCCTCTCTGGGTTGTTAGCTCTGCAGCAGTGGTTAAGATGGAACCAAACGTCCTTACCTTCAACTTTCAAGGCAGTTGGTGTAGCTAATATGACCTTGTATGGACCTTCTCTGCGTGGCTGGTCCCACTTCCTTTTGAACACCTTGACGTACACCCACTCTCCAGGAAGTATGCGTTGAAGGTCTTCTGGGATTTCGACCCTTCTGTCCTCTGTGGTGCCTTTCACCTGCTGGGAGATAGCCCTATGGATACGGGTTAGACTTCGTAAATAGTCAAACATTTCGCCTTGTAATTGTTCCAGGGACGGTCCCTCATGGGGACCTCTTAAGTATGGTAGCGGCATGAGCCGGCTCGTAAGCATTTCATGCGGTGTTAGATGCGTGACTCGGCTGGCTTGTGAACGCATAGACATTAGTGCAAGCGGTAAAGCATCCACCCAATTAAGCTTATTTCCACTATCTACTACTATTTTTGCTATTTTGGTTTTTAAAATACCATTTGCTCTTTCTACAGCTCCCTGTGATTGAGGGTGGTAGACTGTGCCAAATGTGTGTTTTAGTCCCAATGCTCTCTCTACTTCTTGTAGATCTCTGTTTTTGGAATGGGTTCCATTGTCGGATCTGATTCTTTCGGGAAACCCATGCGTGGGAATGTATTGATTGATCAGAAATTTGATTACTGTCTTTGCATCCTCTGATTTGGCAGGTATGGCTTCTGGCCAACCAGTGTATGCATCCACTGCCACCAGAAGACACCTGTATCCTCCCACTCTCTCTAGCATGTCTGTATAGTCATTAATGACCTCTTGACCTGGGAGTTTGGGGAGGGGAAATCTCCCCTGATGTGGTTTCACTGCGGGTCTAACATTGTATTCTGTATATATCTTACATTCTTGGATGCGATTCTCAATCACCGCTGGCAAAAACGGGTGCCACCAATGAGTGAGATATCGCGCCATTTGCGTTTTCCGACAGTGAGTCACACCATGAGCTTCTTGAAGGACTGATCTCCTCAGCCCTGGGGGCAGTGCAGGTCTCCCGTCTGGAGACCCCCACATACCCTCTGTCTTTACTGCTCCTCTTTCTCTCCATACTGTGAGCTCCTCTGGAGAGGCTTTCTGCTGTTCTGCTATTAACATATTTACATCACAGGGCGGCAGGAGGTCATGCACTGTTCTCTCTGTTTGTAGCATTACATACTGCTGACTGTATCCTGCCTTTCTTTTGGCTGCCACATCTGCTGCGTCATTCCCTCTGGAGACAACTGTCCCTGCTTTGTCGTGACCCTTGCACTTAATCACTGCTACCTGTGCCGGCTTCATCAGAGCCTCCCGTAGTCTCCTCATGTCCTTCTCATGCTTAATGGGGGTCTTTGCTGCTGTTAAAAAGCCAGATCTGATCCACTGTGTCATTTCCACATGGATCGCTCCTACGACATAGGCAGAGTCTGTGTAGATGTTCTCTTTTTTCCCTTCAGCCCATTCTAATGCTGCAATCATTGCTTGGAGTTCAGCCAATTCAGATGATTCTTTTCCTGTCACACTTTCTGTAATCACTTCCTCAAACCCTGTCTCTGTCTGTCTTACCACTGCATATGCTGCTTTCAGTCCCTCCGTTGGATGTCTAAAACAACATCCATCTGTGAATAATGTTTTTTACACATAGGGCCCAAGTCTTTGGCTTGATGTTTGATGTACTGCCAAAGATATGTGAGGGGAGGCTTCCTCCGCCGCCTCATACCACTGCAATTGCTCTGAGGTCAGTTCAACAGCTGCAGCCACTCCCCCATTTCCCACCAGTATGCAGGTGGATGTTATCTCCCACATTTCCCTTCTATCTCATTATAAAATGCCTGTTGATACAACTCGTTGCCATTCCTGTCATAATAAAGAGTTACATGGAGGGGATCGAGAGGAGGCGTGTAGGGATTTAATGACTGAACACAGGGACGCCAAGACTGATAGAGAGTGCCAATGCCAGGCGTCTCCATGGTTTCTGGCTCGAGAAGGCCCCAGTAGATATCAGCTCAATGTCCTTCAGCCATGGGGGAGGTATCCGCTGATAACAACATTTGCGAGGAGGAATGCACAGTTGTTAACGAGCAGTTCACAGTGTAGCCATTTGGGAAGGTCACTATCAGCCCATCCGGGTGCAGAGTATGGAAGCTCCACACTTCAGCAGCACATCTCTCCCCAATAGATTCACAGGGCATGACAAAGAAGAAACATATCTGCGTGAAAATGTCTGTTCAGCCTGGAGTATGGTGGTAGTGAGTGGTTTGGTGAGCGGCAGATTTTGTGGTTGTCCCGAGAACCCAGTTAGTTCAACTGCTGAGGATGATATTTGGTGTTTAGACACAGGGAGATTCAAGGTGGCTCCACAAATAAAACACCCTCTACCGCCCTGACCCCCTCTTGGGTCGCCACGACCCCCACCCCTGCCTCTGAATCCTCCTGTACCTCTTCTCGAGCCACTCCAATGGGGAGGACGAGGATCAACCCACTCTGGGGTCGGAAATAGATCTGGAGTGTGTATGGGGAAGGGCGGAAGCTGCCGAACCATCTGATTGGTTGATTTTTTCTCTGCTTTTTTTTTTTTTTTTGCATCGTTGGTTTTACGTCGTGCATCTTCCAATTGGAGTTTTAACAGCTGAACCTGTGCTGACTCTGTACTGTCCTTCTCTGCCTTTTTCTGATGGCATTGTATATGACTTCATTAATCCTGTAAGCTTCACTGCTCTCTCCTCGTATTCTTCCCTTGAGTCTGTGTCTGACCATATCTGATCTCCCTCGTCGTCTGCTTCCTCTTCTGCATCATACTGACCTGGTTCTTGCGTCTTATTCTCACTCTCCCTTCATTTCCCTCTTCCATCTATTTCAGGTGTTCTGTGAGTTATGTATAACCTCACCTCTTAACCTGTCACTGGTGAAATGTATGTGTTTGCCTTATTACTCTCCCTATTTGTGTTATCTCTGGTCCACGATGTTGTACCAGTGAAGTCAGCCTAATTTGATCTCCCAATGTTGCAGCAGCGAGCCCGTGTACTTGATTTATTTAACAGCTTAGTTTGATTCTCTCTATCTGCTCACCCCCTTCGCTGTCTATGTAGCTTCTTTCCAACCCAAAATGTGTTTTTTATGCCTCTAGTGTCCACTGAACCATCAGTCATGCAATATTCTTCAGCCCAAATTTCATTACTACTGCTGTCACCCTCTTCCATCCAACTCTTAACAGCTTGATCTCAACTTCTTTTTCTTTATTTTATTACTTATTTTATTTATTATAAAACTATACATATAAACTAAAGCTACTTATCATTTATAATTTATTTATAATTTTATTGCTTATTCTATTCATTTATGAGACTATACTTATCACTTATTTATTTATCTATAAAATTAAATTAAAATAACAGATATTTCTTTTTTATTCTCCCCTTAACAGCCAACCAGTTTGTATGGAGTTCACCCAAGCAACTGGTTCAATCAGTGAAACATGTGGACTTTTTGTTGGCACCGTTAGGTTTCCAGTCCCCAGACAATTTGTTGACACCGTTAGGTTACCCTTGTCTGGTTTTGTTTCACTGAGACACTGTTAATAACTACCTCATGTAACAAAACTGTGAAACAAATCACATAAAACAAACACACAGATACCAGATTATGATAAAACATTCAGGCCCCAAAATGTCTTTTTTCTTTGTAATGACCTTTAACCCAATAGAGGTCAGAACCAAACTATCAAATTTTAACAGAGCTTTGTTTTTTGTATAAGCCCACTTCTATTGGCTGTGTTCCTCACTCTGTGCTGGCTGCATGCCTCACCCCCTCCTTTTGTGCTCTCTGTTTAGTCAGTCTCCCAATGATTTGTCAGTCTTTTTACAGTTACATTTTATTTAACACTTAACTGTATTTTCAACACTTTATACAACGCTTCATGCATTACTTTGAATAGGTTATATTGTGTTTACTACAACTAACTTCCAGATATACTACAATGTATGTACAACAACTTTATAGCTTACAGTTAGATTTTTACAAATTTTACACTTTTGATCGATCTGTTAACTGTTTTGACTTGTTTTTTGTCTTTTTTACTTTTCCTTTATCTCTTTGGTTGCAACATTTTAAGCGTTCTGCCCGTTCAGTCCCGTTCTGTCTACGGTGACTCCCCCTCCTTCTTGGCTGGGAGGTCACTTTCCTCAAAACGGCGGTATCCACAGAAGCTTTTTACTTTAGGCCTTTTCTTAATCTCTATTCCCTAAGCTCTCCGTCTGAGCTGTCCCAACGGTTGACTCACACACACTTGCCCCTACAGGCTTAAAGGTGTGCGTGGCAAGTCGCTAGCGGTATCCACGGATTCGCTTTTGAGTACCTCTGACTCTCTTATTTTTGCATTCCGCCCGAGCAGCCTATTGGTTGGCTCAACGCCCCTGCCTTCACAGATTTAAAGGATGCGTTTGTCAAGTCAATAGCGGTAACCACGGATATGCTTTTGAGTATCTCTGACTCTTTTCTTCTCTTATTGTGCACTTTTGTCTCTTTAAATACTTTAAATACTCTTAATACTTTAAATACTTTACTCTTACTACCTTCCTCACTACATTTGTTACCGTACATTCAGCACACACACATTCACTCTTTCTTTTGCCTGCTTGGTTACTCTAGCTCACTCCCCCACATTCCACACACACATACACACACTCACTCACTCCCTCCCACATTCACTCTCCATGTTTATCTCTCTAACTTACACACACACACACACTGTGTTGCACTAGATTCAGTTGTCTCCAGCAATATATCAGCTATGTTCCAATGTTGTGTTATTAGTTAGTAATTTTTACATCACATTTTAGGTTCTTTAGGAGAGGAATTTGTCAAATACCTCCGACCTTGGCGGCTCCCAACTGCACCCCAGACGCACCCGGTTTAGGCAGAAAAAAGGCTCTGCTTACCTTATCTGGTGGCCACCTGTACGTCTGATGTGCAGTCAAGCGCCCCCCGATCTCAGGATCCGACCTCCTCGTCCTCCTACGCTGACTCGCCAAATAATGTAGAAGCAAAAAAGTCAAGGTCCCGAGCCGGGCCAGTTAGCTCGCGACCTCGCTCTTTTCCTCTCAAACGGACTTTCTTTATCTTCCATTAGATATCAAAAACTCAGATACTCAGAGGTCAAAAAAAATCACTGGAGACACGTAGAATCAGATGCAACTGAGTTTAATGTGCTCGCAGGCAACAAACACATCACAACCCAAATGAGCCAAGCTCCGGAGCAAGGCTGGAATTTCTTTGTTTGCGCTCGCTCTTTTATCGTAGAATTTCTGCTGAGTCATCTCTTTCCCTTAATCCTTCTCACTTGGCTCTGATCGTAACATATCCCACCTCTGCTGAGTCACTTTTTCTCCACCATATTGGTGTCATATTTCTGCTGAGTAATGTTTTTCCTAGATCTAAGACCGCCTCCTCTTACTAGGGTCATTCTCAGGACAAGCTGTAATTCCCCTAATTTTCCACTAGTGTTTTCTGAACCCATCCTCATGCTATTTTTAGAAATGATTCACAGTGAGTCCTAGGTACTTCTCCACCACAATGCTTAAGTGCTCAATAAGTGTGTGTGTGTGTCATAAGAATACATGAAATATTAAACCAGTGTGTAATTTGTCAGTTGCACAGATTATATTGCTTCAACACATATCTTTTTAAAGGTCAACTAAAAGGTACAGTATATGTCTTCAGTAAATCAGTACATTACACTACACGTGCAGCCTCGTTCTGTGGACGATAAACCAGGTGCAGACTGATAAAGGAGGAAATACAGTGAGTGCTGGATGGAGCAGTGAGAGGCAACAACCACGCCCGCATTTAAGAGTACCATTTGTGGTGGTAACCCTAAGGTCTAGGTTCCATGTCTGAAGGGTTACTTTTAATTCCAAAGGTACTATACTGAAGTGTTTGATGGAAGTGGGGGTTTAGACAACTTTTTAATTTGCCAGAACCTGTTATAATGACAAATGCCAGTTTAGCTGGTTTGGACAAAATCTGATTTAAACTTGTACACCAGACTGGAACAGCAAAATTGGAAATCAACCCAACTCTCATTATAACCACACTCTACATCTGATTAGTCTGACCACTGTCATCAAACATCAGGTTCAAATACTTTAACCTGTGGTGTCCTTTACAGACACAGGCTTCATTTATATGATGTATCTTCTAGAGCAGTGATTCCCAGAATGTTCCCCAGTTGCACACTGTACGTGTTCAGAGTATGAACAGGGGACAGATCCATTAAATCACGTATGAATTCATGAATAAAACTCCTTTTGTGTACACCAAAAGACAGAAATATGCATATGCGTCCTTCTTGCCAGAATTGTAAGATCGTTGTGGATGTGCGCACATGCATGTCCCTCGTGCAAATCATAAATGGCTATCCACCTGCACCTGTCAGTGAACAGAATGACACAAAAGAAGTGCAGTTTTATGAATCATGCCACATCTGTGAGGTTCTCCAACAATGGCAGGGCAGCTGCCATCACACACGGCTGTAGCTGTTCATAGTGCCTGTATTATTACTTTCATTAATTCATCTTATGTGCCTATAAAACTGGCAACAGCAGTGATCACCGTCATTCAACGTCAGAGAGAGGATCAATAATTTAGTTTATAGCACCGATATCAGAACAGACTTTAAGCTTCATGATAAATGATAAAATGAAAACATCCAAGAGTTTATTAAATATCAGGACAATATGTGGGACTGCATGGCTTTTGAGTATTCTGTCCATTTGTCTTCATCTATTATTATATACAGTATTATTATAATAAAGAACAAGTTTCTTTCACAAACAGTTTACTCCTCCTTCCTTCCCAGGCCTGACCAGTCCAGATGAAAAACAAGCTCTAAAATTAGAAATTAATTAGAATGAGATGTGTGCTGCACTCCGCTGATGTGAATATGAAGCAGCTGATGAGCATAGCCTCGCACGTCCATCTCAGTTGTGGTTTGATTGGAGTAGACTGCAAATGAATTGGTTAGGAGGGATGAGAGGGGATCGGCTGCCAATGACAATTCACTTAGACCGACACTGATCCGTGTTTTTGTGTGTGTATGTGTGACTGTGTATTGGAGAGAGAGAGCACAGATTCTTTGTATAGATTCAGCTTCAGTGTGTGTATGACTGGAGGTTCAGTTAAGATCACGTTAACGCTACAGCATGTGTTTTTGAGAGTGTTTGTTTTTGAGTTTGAGTAAATTATATCCAAGCTATCCCCATGTGGCGTCATGCTTACAGTACATACAAGAGGTGTGCGTGTGTGTATGTGAAGGTGTGTGTATGTGTAGGTGTGTGTATGTGCTGAGTGTGTATAAATTAAGTTCGATTGAACAGGTGTTCCAATCAGGTCCTTATAAATCTTTCATTAGTATTCAAGTGTTGCTGTAACAGGTCCATACTGTGTGATACTATACAGGCTCTTTGATGTCGTGTGTGTATGTGTGTGTGTCGTCCTTTATCTGCTGCCTGTTCAAGGCAGGAATATCACGCTGTTTTTCCACCTCGCAGATCTGTATCAAAGGTATGATCACAAAATAGGAGGACAGAGTTCTTTCACCTATGAGCTGGAAACTGGGGTAATAACAGCGCTAAAATCACCTCTGTATAAACAGGACAGCTGGCAGGACAGGATCATCGGCAGCACAGGTGTGACGGTTTCATGACGTGTTATGTATGCGACCCACTGCAGGAGATTTCAAAAGTATCTGATAGTGGTTAGCAGCTAACTCAAATAAGAAGAACAGTGGCTGACAATGTCTGCAAATTGGGAGAACAGTGAGGTCCAGGAGCTCCCTACCCTCTGAGCAGACGAAATCAGCATCCACATAACAGGGACAACCCCGTCTCACTCTGAAGTCATCAAAATCTAGCGCTTGGGCTGTGACTTTGGGGGGCGTCAGACACAGACGAAAAAAGCCGTCCTTTCAGGTCGGCCTGACATGGGGCCAGTTGCTGTTACAGTTTAATGGTACCCGGCAGCATCAGGGGAAAACGTGGCAGGACAAGAATAATTAACGTTAAATTACGTGTTTTATGTATATGTGTAAGACTGCTGCTGTAATCAATAACGTATAATAGAAGTCATGATGATCCTTCTGCAACCCTATGTTCGTAAATTGGGACTTGTCGTGGCAGAGATGCAAACATAAGGCTATTCTCTGAACCAGTCATGGCCCGAATGAATTATTTATGAGGATGTTTTTCATTAAAATGCCCAAGAAGACAATGAGACATAAATACAAGCACAATTTTTATATATATAGAAAACCCACCATACCATGACTGCTCCCTGTGTCTGTAAGGGGAATCTGGGGTTGATGCGTTGAAGCATCATCAGTGACTCCTCAGTGAAATTTTTCAGGTCGAGCCATCGAAAACTCCCACGACATCACGCACTGGTGGTTAATTGATGAGAGAAGCTGTAACCTGAGGCGAAGTGGTTGGTAAACTAGGTTATCTGTAACAATGTCACAGAAGAAGCCTAAAGTATGGCAGCATTTCGAACTTTTGAAGGACAAAACTTAAGTTAAATGCAAACTATGAAAGCAAGAATTTACTTCACAATCAACATTTAACATCGCAAAACAATTAAGACTGGTAAGTGCGCTATGGCAGCCATTCCACAATAATCTTACTGCAGGTAGTAAGTGTATGTACAAGTCAGTATATCTCTGCTAAGCCCATTCCACTTACAGCAGTACCCAGAAGACTCTGGATTTTAGGCCCCTGGTCACAGAGACATGGGAACAGCAATTGCCGAGAGCATTGCAGATTTCATTGCACTAGATATGAGGCATGTGGATATTATTGAGGGTGCAGGATTTAAGATGCTGATGAAAACTCTGGAGCCAGGGTACACTGTCTCTAACAGAGACACAGTTATGCAGGCAGTGTTGGCAAAATACAACAAAATGACCATGTCCACATGCACACTAATGTTCCACTATTACTCTGAATATGATGGTATTCTGAATTTGATACAGGTCATGTAAACGGGGTGTTCTATTCAGATATTCTGAATTAGGCCTTTTTCCAAATGTAGAAATTTCTCATTAAGATATGTAGGGATATGGTGATATGAATTGGGTTTTAATAGCATTTTTTGGACATTTATGCAGTGCATTCAGAAATTGTGTCTCAGTTGAGGGTTTTAACCGCTGTTTGTGACACGTGGCCAGTGCTGGACCAGCACATCATGCCTCTTTTCCACATACAGAGTTGTAAAATTGCAGATTTTCCAAAACGTAAGTTACTGTGTTTCTGTGTGGACAAGTTAAACGAAGCGTTTGGGAAACAGTCTCCTCAATTCATGCATGTCTGTTGTTGCTTTGTGTAATGAGCACACACTAGACACAACAACAATGGCCGACTACAGCTTTGCTTATATGTTGTTAACACTGCTTGGTCTAATGACTACTTTACATTTAAACATCTGCTTCACCCAGTGTTTTTGCTCCACCTTGGTATCCGCAGTTGGCCAGAAATGACGTTTTTGAATCAGGACTGGTTCAAAGCAGCAGGTGGTGGAACAGTTTCCAGAATAGGATTGTTGTCATTGAGGATTGGAAGGATAACATTCACATGTACAGAGCATCACTCGTATGTTTGAGTGAGCTCCTTCATCCTTAAATTGAATGGGAATCGATGGTGATGAGATCTCCACTGAGTGTTTCGTAAAAGGTAACGTTAGCTTGTACACTTTTCTACCTTTGTAATGAGGGGAGACTGCTGAAGACAGCTAACGCTGGGCGTTTTTGATTTCTATTGTAGAGTTATTTTGTAAAACAAAGGTTGTGTGGGCAGAATTATACAGTATACATGTAGACAGGGCCTAAAGCACTGACGGGCATGCTCGTTGCAGAATTAGACAGGAGGTGGGAGCTGACAGGTAGACTCCTGGAAAGCAGTATGCAAGCTGCAGTTCTCAGTATGTGTTTTAAAAAACTCTCATTCTAAGAGGATGTTAAACGCAACGAGGTTTATCAAACGCTGGCAATTCAGGCCAAGAGTGTGTCTCAAAATGGCGCAAGGACAGCAGCACTGAAAAAACTGAGGCTCCTCCAGAAATGAAAAACAGATGACAAGGAGAAGGAAACAGTCATGGTGATGATGATGTCAAGTGATGAAGACAGAGTTAAGGTATCAGGGAAGAAAAAAGCAAATCAGTACATCCCCGATAATGATTGCCTTTATTTTTAAACCTGGAGTGACATACGACCAATCGAATTAGAGGACTTAGTGACTTATGGCTGATAAAGATCCCAAAATAATTAGATAAAAATCACTCTTGGTTATTTATGTCAAACCTTGGGAAATTATTCATAATGTTGGGCTTGTGTTACGTGCACTAGAGGAGAGACAGGTGAGCTTCTGAGTAAACTGTGCCTTGTTTTAGTCAAAGCAACAAAATCAGGTTATAAAAGGATAACTACTTTGAAATTGCACAAATCAGCCTCCAAGAAACTGGATGTCAATGCGAGATTTGTAAGACAGCTTGAAAACATATAGGCCTTTGTTTGATTGAATACAAGGACAAAAAAAATCTGATCCGTAGCTTTAGCTGTAGAAAATCAAAACAGGTCTCCTCTGCCAGAGCTTAAAATGAGCATTTTACTCTCTAGTTAAAAAGCTGCTGGATGTCAGTTTCCAGCCACATTTCCACCAGCTGAAACACATTTTATTCTTTAGATATGATGAGAGACGTTCAGAAAACATCAGTGTGTGCACATTATCACTACTGATGCAAGGTGTGTAGGAGTGCTTGTTATTTTAGCAGGCAGGCCAGGGGAGGACAGATTTTAACAGCTCAGAGCTCAGTCTGCCCTGGGAGGATAAATTAAACACGCCCCCAGAGTTAAACCTACATCCAATGTGTATGTTGACACTGTGTGTGTTTGTGTGCTGGAGCCCCTGCCCCTTTCTCATTTCTCAGCATTCCCTCTTTAAAATGTTGATCCCATAATCCAGAGCTACAGAGAGGAGACGATGAAACAAAGAGTGAGGCGAAGGAAAAACAAGTGCCGAACCCCAAATGATTTTCTTGAAATTAAAGAATAAGTAGATAAAGAACATACTTTGACATGAGATGAACTGAATGGCAAAGTTATATTAAGGGCCAGGAGCTGCAAGGTATTGCTTTTTGTTTCTGACTGTATTTTTATATTTAATAATTCTGAGTCTGTTCAGCCGGGGGGAAGAAGGGGTTTGGTTTGGGAACCTCAGAATTGCGTCTCTACTTTTTGCAGATGATGTGCTTCTGTTGGCCGCATCACACCATGACGTGTGAAGCAGTTGGGATGAGAGTCAGCAACTCCATATCTGAGGCCATGGTTCTCTGCTGGAAAATGGTGGACTGCCCCTTCAGGAGCGAGGGAGTTCAAGTATCTCTGGGTCTTGTTCAGGAGTGAGGGTAGAGTGGAGCGTGGGATTGATTGATGATAAAGGCGCTGTGTTGGACCGTCATGATGAAGAGGGAGCTGAGCCGGAAGGCAAAGCTTTCAGTTTACTGGTCCATCTATATCCCAACCCACACCTATGGTCATGAGCTCTGGGTAGTGACCGAAAGAATGAGATCATGGATACAAGCAGCTGAAATGAGGTTCCTCCTTGGGGTGGCTGGGCTCAGCCTCAGAAATAGGGTGAGGAGCTTAGACATCAGGAGGGAGATCAGAGTAGAGCTGCTGCTCCTTGGTGTATAAAGGGGTCAGTTGAGGTGGTTTGGGCAGCTGAGTAACATGCCTCCTGGGCGCCTCCTGTTAGAGTTGTTCTGGGTATGTGTCACTGGTAGGAGGCTCCAGGGTAGATCCAGAACATGCTGAAGGCATTACATATCTCATCTAGCCTGGGAATGCCTTGGGGTCCCCCAGGAGGACCTGGAAAGCTTTGTTGGGGAGAAGATCTGGGGTGCTTTGCTCAGCCTGCTGCTCCCGCAACCCGGCCCTGGATAAGCAGATGAAAATGGATGGGTGGATGGAGTTTCAGCTTTTTGTCTGAGGAACAACATTTTTCCATCAGTCCATCGTTTGTTGAATGCTAATGCCTCTGAATACCACTATATCCACAACCCATTGTTTTGGCAAAGACACCAGTCAGAGTCTTAGTCCACACCTGTTGCATTTTTCAACAAGTATTAATTTACATTCAGTTGTTCCAGAATTGATTAAGAGTGCTAGATTCATCAAATGAGTCAGAGCTCAACCGCTAACATCACAGCAACAGAATTTGATGCTCTCTGAGGGGTTGTCTCTTACCTTTTTCCTTCCTGGATGGGGATGTAGATACTTTTGTGCTTGTGACTTTTCTTGTTTTCGATTACACACCCTGCTGATAGAACTCTGTTACTGTGAGAACCAAGGTCATCAGATCTGACCCTGGAAGGATAATTCAGCACAGACTCAAAGTACAAAAGGGCTCCATGAAAGGTCACAGCTGAGCAAAGACAGAGACGTCTCACCACACTCAATACATCAAGAAGATTTTGTTAACACCACTGACATCAAACTAGGTAAAGCTATTCCCCCATAATACGCAATTTTTCACTTTTAAACATAAAGTTCAATTTGCCCAACATGCCATACAGGTTATCTGAACAAATTATTAGGAGACTAAAAGTCGCTATTTTAAGTACTTCAGACAACTTCTCTCTTTACTCTCAGTATTAAATCAACTGAACTGCTCAGCTGAGCCGATGTTGTAATTGATACGACTGTTCTGTTGTGTCGCAGTTTATTCATCATGATCTGACACTGAATTTACTTCATGTGAGACACCGTGTACAACGAAGCCCTCTTGAAATTGAGAGAGAAATGAATGGGTGAGGTGGAGGAAGGTGGAGAGTTGAAGGGATGAGGCAACAAGGTCTGGATGGAGAGAAAGGGACAGAGAGAGAGGTAGGGCTGCAGTGACGGAGGCATTGATTTTCTATAGAGGCTCTTTAATCAGAAGCTGTACTGACACACCCTGAAGGGGTGTGTATGTGTGTGCAGAGTCGAGCCCATTCAAATTACACTTCATCTTTTTCTCTGTGTACACCTTGTGTGTGTGTATTGGAAGGGGAGGTCATGCCGTCATGGGTTTCAGTGTATATGTTTGTGTGTTCCCTTGTTGTATAAGTGTGTGTGTGTGTGTGTGTGTGTGTGTGTGTGTATGTGTGTGTGTGGGCATGGCAGTGGATAGATAGATGAGGCTGCCCAGTAGATGGATGAGTGGAGCAACCAGTCGTTCATCATCTGGAGAACAAGGAAGGAAGGAAACACTGTGATGGAGAGGAGGAGGAGGGGGAGAAGACGAGGGTTTTTAAGGAAGGGAGAAAGAGGGGGATGGAAAAGTAGGGGAGAGAGAAGAAAGAAAGGAACTGAAGAGTAAGGGAAATTAGCGGAAAATGAAAAAAGCAGGAAGAGATACAGAAAGGTAAAAAAAATGATGGGGAAAGATAATGATGATAATAATATGAAAAATAATACAATGAGATTAGGAGATGGAGGAGAGAAGAGAGGGAGGAGGGGTGTTTTGTAAGGAGAGATGAGAGGGGAGGAAAGGAGAAGGAAGGAAAAGTCAAAAGTAGAAGGGTGGGAGGAGGACAGGATAGGACCAAATTGCAAAAAATGAATTGAGTGGAGATCTGATGAAAAAGGGAGTAAGACAGAGGAGAGAATAAAGAAGAGAGGAAGAGGAAGGAGAGGGATGAAGATGATAATCAGAAAAGCTGAGAAAAGGAAAGGGTGGGAAAGGAGGGGATGTACAAGCTGAACTTACATTGTCAAAACTGGAACTTTGGCTCCTGAATATAACCCCACACACTCTGTTTCATCGTTAACGTCCCTCTCCCTTCTATTCTGTTGTCCTTGTGCCTTTTTTTTCCTAAAATCTTTTCCTCTTCTTCCGAGTTATTTTTTTTCCCACCAGAACGATAAGTTCCATCAGGTCTTAACTGTTATTATTTTCACAGTTTTTTTAACACATCATGGGAACAATGTCCCAACTTAAAAAAAAATTGCAAAACCATCCATCTCCATCCTCTTTCAGATGATGCACGTCTGGTTGGAAAACCAACAGGAGAAGTCAGAGTCAGAGCAAAACGACAGTTTCAAAACAAGATGGAGTGGATTTTCACTCCTGGCCCATCCCAATCCCACGACAAAGCAACTCGGTCTCACTCCAAAGTCGTCCAATACCGGCGCTTGGGCACTGACTTCTGGCGTCAGACACCATCGGCATGATATGCAGCCAGTCCCCGTTATTGTGTAAGGGCACCCCTTGGCATAAGGGGAAACACGGCTAGACGACAACGGAAGTTAAGAAGGCGTAAGTCCAAGAAGGGCTGGTAAGAGGTGTGGTGGATGAGTCCAGCAACCAACGACTTTCACTCTCAAGGCTGGTGTTTGCTCATGATTGTAAAGCCAAACCCTGTTCTTCATTTTCTTCTCTAAACCCAACCATGCGCATGTGTTGGCTAAACGTAACCATATGCATTTGTTGTTGAAGGAAAAAAATGACGATTCACAGTGTTGTACCAACGTAGTGTGTTCATTTTGAAGGAGACTGTATGCAAACTGTACATGTCCTGTGAAAATAGAAGTGTATTTTGAAAGCAGACAATGCATGTAACAGACAGAAGTTGACACAGTGTGCCAGAACATCGTCAACCAACACACCCAAACTTAGTTGTCACCATTCAAAAAGAGGTAACAGGAAGACCGACAGGATGGATTCAAGACGCTAGTTAGTCAGTTAGAACATTAACAACACAACCATATGTTGAAAGAATAAACAATATTTACTGTGTGCTAGTGAACAATAACACAAACAATTAGGAACCATATTTGATGAAGAGCTTAATGGCTTAAAAAAAATCTACTAAAATATCTGACACTGTCTTGATTTTAGTCATTTGTTTGCTTTCCTCGCTTCTGTTTCTTTTCCCGTGCACTGAGCTGAACTTTCAGTCAGAGGGATTTTTCTTACCGGTGGGCTCCACCACCAATTCAACATGCTGAATTGGCTGGAAAAAAAACAACACATGGGTCAACAAGGGCCAATGATTGAGGACACAAAGCAAATACTAGGGCAACAGATGCTTTCCGGCCTGGTCTATCAGGGACCTTACATGATTGCTGTAGGAAAAGCAGCCTTGCCACTTGCCAGCAGTTTTACGTTCAGTCTGTCAACTGTTCTTAAAACCAGATACTCTAATCTCTTGGGTGACAGTAAATATATTGCACCATTTTCTATCCTCTTATACAGTATCTTAAATGTTTTTTGCAAAGGAAACAAAATTGTAAAAGTGACCACAGAGAGGTGCAGACAGTTTCTGCCTCTAAAAGGAAGTTGGACTCGAGCCAGCTCACCTCCCGTCAGCTGAATGGATGCGGAAACATTCATACTTGAGGATCTATGAAATCATTATTTAATTAATCGTTGATTCCGTAAATTGCCCTGATATTAATTGCCTACCTGCGCTGATGTCGACTGATGTCGGTGTGTAATTGTGGAGCAGAAAACAATACAGTATTGATCCGTCCATTGGCTGTCCTGGTTCCAGGAACAACAGTTCATTAATGCAGTCTAAGAGAGACTATCTGTCTCTATTACTGCCTGCTGGCCTGCATGGCAATGATTTATAGGCAACCTGTGGAGGCAATGGAGACGGCTAATGTTGCCCTGAGTGGGAATGGAGGAGTCATCTGGGATAAGGCCAGCAGTGAGCAATGTGTCGTCAGGTGTGGAGGTACCACCAATAAAAGACCTGATGTTGTCAGAATCCTTTGTGAACTGAAAATGAGGTCTCTACATGACTTTATTTGAGTCAAATATGTGGTTCTTCTTTATCTTTACCTCCCTCAATTCTATTGCCACTTTTTTAAGCAGACTGTGGAGAAATGTGTAATGCTTGCAGCATAACCAACCTTAAAATACTTGGTGAATTAAGAGAAACAGTGGACCTTCAAGCTTGATTTTATGTGGTAATTAATCCATGGCAGCAAGAAAAAGCTGTTTGATCATGCTGGTGCATCTTACCTAATGTGATAGGACAGAAATACTGCAAAGATGAGAATCTGTATCTCTGTGCTCTATCTCCACAGATACACTTGCACCATACATAGAAGCACTGTGTGCTCCACGGGCCACTGAGCAGTGAAGGGCTTAAGTTAAGATTATAAAGCCAAACCTTGTTCTTTGTTCCTAAACCCAGCCACATGCTATGGTTTCCTAAACTGAACCACATACATTAGTTGTTGAAGGACAAAAAAAAAAACATCAATTCGTGGTGTTGCATTGATGTAGTACATTTATTTTGAAAGAAACTGTATGCAAACTGTACATTTCCTGTGAAAACAGAAGTGTATTTTGAAAACAAGACAATGCATGTAACAGGCTGAAGTTGACACAGCGTCCCAGAACGTCAACAACCAACGCACCCAGGGTACATTGCAAGTCGTATCTGGGCGTGGAAAGCCCATGACCAAAAGTCAATATGTGATGCGGTCGGAGTGAGATGTGTTGGTTTATTCTGATGTCACACCCTCTTGACTTTAGTCATTTGTTTGCTGAACCACCAATCAGCCATTTGTCTCACCAACGGGCTTCAACATGCTGAATTGGCTGAAAAAAGAGCCAACAAGTGCCAGTGGTGCAGGACACACTGCAAAACCTCAGGCAACGACAATCACCAGTGACTCTACATTAACCAACAACCAAGTGTCAACTTGATGTGTCAGGGCCCATTTGCTTGTCCGACCTCAAAGCCACCACATCCCAGTTTTCAGTTCTATTTGCAGGTCGAGAATTTTAACATAATTCTACCATTGACCACCTTGTTGAAATTCCTTTTGACAAAGAGCGTCAGATAAATGACTAAAACATAAAACGCACTGCACTGGCAGGTGACTGTGTATTTGTTACAGGGAAGTTTGATGTGGGGTGGCACTGTAACATTAATCAAAGAACTGCCTGAAGTAAGGAAATTATTGAAGTCAGATTTTTGTTTTAAAGTAAAGCCTCAAGCTGCTTTTACATTTGTTAAATGTACACCATCACTCTGTGATGTTCAAAGCGTTCCAGGAGTTATTTTGTGATGAAAGGCTGTAATGTACTTTTTGTGGATCCCACTTTGCCTGAAGGAAAACAAACCACCCAACAACAAAGTGAACCCAGAAATGAAAGTTACATTTCCACCTGAGTTAGAGTGGCGCTAAAGTGGATTTGTCCTTTAATATTGTGAAATGAGGTGTAAAAGCCAAACAAGGGAGGAGATGAGACAGACAGAGTTTTATGCTTATGAAAAAAATCCAGTTGCTTTGTTGCTTTGATGATAAATGGGGGACAGTGATCAATCAGATACTCAAAAAGATGTTTTATAAATTGAGAGATTCTGTTTTGAATTGCTAATAGAAACTATATACAGTAAAGACATAGAAAATATATCCTTTGGTGTAGGTTTGGGCGTTTAAAGGCATTTATCAGGCTTTTTGTCTCACTACCCCACGAGTTACCTGAGGAAACCTGTGATGTGAACAGCAGGTTTACCCACCTGTGGGTCCCAGCGGATTTGTTCCCAGGAGGGTTTGGGAAAGCTTACCAAAATAATATCACAAATTTAGCATGTGGGTCAAAAAAGGGACAAAGCAGCATTTTGAGTAAGTTGTTGATAATTTATGGAAACAATGCGTGCAAAAGACAGAAGGCACAGACATGTCAGTCATCATTTATTTTCCCTTGAATGATAACGAGGTAACTTCGGGTAAAGTTAATATCTGTTTCCACTGTATTATTTGTGTTTTCCCTAATAACATATTTGGATTCACGTATATTCATAGACTTTTTTCTCACCTGAAGCCACCTGTTTATGTTCCCTAAATAAGCAACTTATTGAGGTCAAGCAGATATTTACTGTCCGTTTCCAGTAGCTGGTGGACCCTAGGGGTGTGCCCTATCACATCATTCACTATCATACCAGTATAATTTTAATATGATAAGAAAAATTCACATCGTGATAATGGAAATGACTGATTTGTTGACATAATGACATCATAGCTTTACGCACATATCACCCACCCAGCAGTATCATGATCTTATCACCACCAAAAGTTTTATGGATTAATGTGGGGCCGATGGTTGGGAGTACAAAGTAGAGATGCACAATATTGGATTTTTTGCCAATACCCGACATGCCAATCCCTATAACAACTCATTTCAACTTCAACTCCCTTCTGTAGTGGAGTGCATATGCATGAATACTCTTATTGTGATGATGCTGGCTTTGTTTTGTTGTTTGTCGCTACTACAAATGCAGCTGTAGCCATTATCTCACTATCACTACCCTCAGTCATATTTTAAGAAGCTACAAATTATATTCAGCCACAAAATAAGCCTGAAAAGCTGGAAAACAGAGCAGAAGTAGCAGAGAGTTGTTGTACCGTCTCATCTAGTTGACTTGGTGTGAACTGGCAGGTGTTTAGAGCGTTGCAGAGCAGCACATTGCAAGTAGTTGCCTGTTTGGACTCATCTTGTTGCGAATCTTTGGTCTGAGCTGGGCTTAACTCGAACTTGACCTTAAATTGGAAGGTGGCAGACGATGCTCATGTGAAGATTTGTCCATGGTTTTGGTATTCAGTTCAATTCGACTTCATTTATAAAGCCCAATATGACAAATCACAATTTGCTTCAGAGGGCTTTACAGCATACGACACCCCTCTGTCCTTGGACCCTCACAGCAGGTAAGGAAAGACCTCCCAAAAAAAAAAGATGGGGGACTTGTTAAAGGTTCAAGGCTCTGACTGTGGTAGTAGAATATGTGCTTAACAAATGTTGTTGTTTCTATTTATAGTTCACTTAGCAAAGAGACATAGACCTATAGAGACATGTGCTAACTACAAACTGTTACTATAGTAACAGATGGATGATCACTCACTTTCTCCCTCTCTCCTGCTCTAAACTCTGAAGCCACATTTCTTTGCTCCGTTCACCAAATCTCAGTGATAATACATGAATAGGACTCGTAGGCTGCAGGGACTTCAAGTGGCAACACTCAGCTAGCTCTGCACTGATCTGCCAGACAGAGGGGAGAAAGAGGTGACGGCGAGGAGGGAGCAGATAAAAACAGAGCTTTAGGGAGACACTAACAGACTAAAAGATGTGGAAAGAGACAGAGGGTTACAGATACAGTGCACTAGCCTTAAAGCAAGATTTTTTTTTTAAAGCTGATTTTGAAAACATCAGGTCAAGTTACTATATGTTTCCAAAATGGTTAAATACCAGCTTTTATTTGATAATATATTGTGATATCCTAAGGGTGAACCCAGTAGAAAAAAGGGATGAGCCACACCAGAAGAGTATCTATTATAATCTTTTTGCGTTGATTAAATATTAATCACAATATTTTGTTATTTGTGTAAAAATAATGTGTCTAGAAATGAGAAACTACTTGCACTAGTGGGCCATTCATCTAAAACCAGACAAAATAGAAAAGCTGCTGAGCTGTGCTCTGATTAAGAATCAGCATCATTTACACACACACACACACACACACACACACACACACACACACACACACACATCATCATCATTTTTTAAACCACGCCATACTATTATTCACCAAGGTGTGTGTGTTTTCTGTCTGGCTTGTGTAAGTTTGTCCTCTTGTCAATTTCCAGTCTGAGTTCCTCGAGTAAGAGTCTTGATGTGCGTGATTTTTGAATGTGTTTTTGTGTGAATTTCCATGTTTATGTACACTGTGAGGGCTGTCGTGTGTGTATGTGCGAGTGTGTGTGTGTGTTTGTGTGTGTGTGTGTGTGTGTGTGTGCATCAGCCCAGCCTGCAGTCTTGCTTGCGGGTTTCCAACTCAACTCTTCAGTTATGCATTGAGCCAAGAGCCCGAGTGTGTGTGTGTGTGTGTGTGCATTGCATTGCATGAATCTGAGTTTATCCTTTTGCCACAGCTGTTACCTCAAGCAATAATTCAGTGTGTGTGTGTGTGTGTGTGTGTGTGTGTCAGAAGGTCTTGGGAACAGAGTGGAAATGTGGGTTTAAAAGAATTTCAAGTAGCAACGTAGTAAAGCGGAGTGTCTGTGTGTAAAACTTTAATGTTGGCATGAATATATGCATTTTATCACACACACACACACACACACACACACACATTCACACACACATTGCCTTTGAACCAGTGTTGGTTTTCAGAGTGACCTGAATTCACTAGATCTCTATACTGACATATTTGTTCATTTTTGAGAAAAAGACAGTGACACTTAAAACAGACTCTACATTTATCAAAGTTTACCATGAAACTGTGACATCCAGGTGTCCACAGTTTGAGGGTTAAGACTTGGTTTAAGTGTCAAGGTCAGAATTAATGTGAACTTGGGTTGGGAACTGGGGGGTCGTGGGCTCAAGTCCCCATCTGGGCTAAATATGGAGCGTGGACTGGCAGCTGGAGAGGCGCCAGTTCGCCTCCTGTGCATCGCTGAGGTGCCCTTGGGGAAGGTACCAAACCCCCAACTGCCCTGGGCACCCGTCCAAGGCAGCCCCCTCACCCTGACATCTCTCCATTTAATGCATGTATAGGTCCTGTTTGTGCATGTGTGTGTATATGACAACAGAGTGAAAAAAATAAAAATAAAAAATGGAATTTCCCCTTGGGGATCAATAAAGGATATCTAAAGGTTTAGGGTAAAAGGCTAGGAAATGTATGTCACATTGTTGCAAATGTGATTCCAAAACCATGGGCGCTAACAAACTAATTGCCAGAATAAATGTTGGCATTGTATATTTCTGCAAACCACAGATATATTACATTTCTTTATTATGTAGCAGATAAGTCTGTGGATATTCTCATTTATCCAGGTCAATTCCATTCTGGCAACAATAAATCGTAGGCAACTGGACTTTGATTTTGTCTAGAAGACGTTTCGCCTCTTATCCAAGCGGCTTCATCAGTTCTCAACGCATCAGTCTGACTGGTCCTCACTAGTCTGACAAACAGTGTAGTAAGACTCAGGTTTTTAACCTCTGTGGAGGTGTACACCCACCACCCTCATAAGACAATACTTCGTTAGTGGAGTTTCACTGGACCATTGTTTGGGTCAGGTGAGTCACACTAGTGAACGACGGTCGTTAGGAGTGAGTGGGGCCACTGGTGAGCAACTTGTGAAGGGGCACAAGGCCAGCATGATACTAGAGAAAGCTGAAAAACAGCTCTTAAACGAGAGGATCAGGAAGGTCCATCTCACCATAGTAAGGCTGAAGGAGAAAACTGACCACCTTCTCCAAAAACTCAAAACGGACTTACCAGGGGCGTTGTTTGAAAGAGTTGTTGACTTCACCAAGAAAGCTCAACTATCCCAACACACAAAGACCAAAGAAAGGCAGATAAAGAAATTCCTACACCTCCTAAACAAGAACCTGAAGAAAATGAAACAACTTGGTATATGCTGTCCAATGCAGTGAGGAATGCAAGGACTCATACATTGGTGAAACCAAACAACCATTAAACAAGCGCATGGCTCAACACAGAAGGGCAAACTCCTCAGGTCCAGTTTCTGCTGTTTATTTACATCTAAAGGAGAAGGCTCACTCCTTTGAGGACAGCAATATGAAAATCTTGGACAGAGAGGACAGATGGTTCGAAAGAGGGGTGAAAGAATCCATCTACGTTAAAATAGAGAAACTGTCTCTAAACAGGGGAGGTGGCCTGAGACACCACCTATCCCCCATTTACAATGCGGCCCTTGCTGCTGTACCTAAGAGATCGAACAACAAAGACTGCCCGAAACTAACCTCAAGTGGCTCAAAGAAACACAACGACAGTCGTTCACTGGTAACCACACATCATGCCTAACGACTGTTGCTCACCAGTGGCCCCACTCACTCCTAACGACCGTCGTTCACTAGTGTGACTCACCTGACCCAAACAATGGTCCAGTGAAACTCCACTAACGAAGTATTGTCTTATGAGGGTGGTGGGTGTACACCTCCACAGAGGTTAAAACCTGAGTCTTACTACACTGTTTGTCAGACTAGTGAGGACCAGTCAGACTGATGCGTTGAGAACTGATGAAGCCGCTTGGATAAGAGGCGAAACGTCTTCTAGACAAAATCAAAGTCCAGTTGCCTACGATTTAATTGTTTCCAGTATGTAGCAGATATATTGAAACTTACTTGCTTCACATTTCAATTATGCAATGGTTAACTTGTGGTTCGGTTTAGGCCCAAAAACCATTTGGATATGGTTGGGAAGAGATCATACACTGACTTGAAATGCCCACTTTCTGAGGCTAAAAAGTTGCTGGAAATGCCGCAATGTCTCCGCAAAAAAACACTTTTCGTGGCACTGTCCTCAAAAACCCCCATGTTTGCTGGTTAAAAAGCCTCTGGATGATGCAGCAATGACTTGCTAAAAAACAAGTGGTGAAAAACAGTAGTCTGCAGTTTTTTTCTCACACCATCCTCTCTGCCTCCAGATGTCAGAGTCAGCTCATTTACCACATCCCTTTAGAAAGGCTGATATGATACATACGAAACACACAAAAGTAACATATTGGTGGTTCGCAGAAATGTACGATGCCAATGACTGGGCATCAATCTGCAGCTATAGCAGCCTCCACTTCTCTGGTTTCAGTTTTTCCACCAGATTATGGAGCCTAGCTGCAGGGATTTGTTCCCATTCAGTGAGGTCCAACACTGATATTTGGTGATACGGTGTGGATCACAGTGAGTGTTCAAGTTCATCTTAAAGGTATTGGATGGGGTTGAGGTCAGAGCTTTGTGGAGGCAAGTCTTCTTCACCAGACTGGGGAAGTTATTTCTTTTTGGACTTGGCTTTGTGCACTTGGACATAACTTTTCTTCACTAGTGTCCAGAATCAGCCAAGTCACCAGAATAAAATGTTGGTATTGTATGTCTCTGCAAACCACAGATATGTTACATTTATAGGTTTCATACATATATCATATCAACATTT
Source organism: Epinephelus lanceolatus (assembly GCF_041903045.1). NCBI lineage: Eukaryota > Metazoa > Chordata > Actinopteri > Perciformes > Serranidae > Epinephelus > Epinephelus lanceolatus. Next base: position 45,249,536 of record NC_135734.1, read on the forward strand.
CTAAAGAGAGGTGATGTACATACTTTTTGGGTTGCTTAATTACATAGCAGCACCTTGATTGGACCTACTGAGCCTCGACAGAACCATAAAAAAACACTCTGAATCTGTACAAAAGTATGTGGACAACACAACAGACATATGTGTGTTTGAAAGAGAGGGAGGGTGGGAGAGAAATTAATTGCCATCCTCCTTGAAGGTCAAATATTCAACATTAAATGCAAACACCATAACAACAAGTGAAAATACATTTCCACGTGACTAAATTAATCTCTCTCTCTCTCTCTCTCTCTCTCTATCTATCTGTGTGTCTCTTATTTTCTTTAAAAAAAAACCTGTCTCCTTGTTATATTGCATTTGTCCAGGTCTGTCTCGTTATCTCTGCCAAACACATTGACTCCCTCTTTTTTCCCTTCCTCCCTCCGTCTGTCTCACTCACACACAGTGTTGACTGAACAGTGTGAGGGCCATGTTCTTGGCGGTTCAGATCAGTCCTCCTCTGTACTGCTGCTCTGAATGGGCGAAACGTTACACGTCTTCCTTTCACGCACAACACCGATGAGGTGAAACCAGGTGAGAGCTGCTCCAGCTCAACAGCCTGGCTGGCAGGCCGGCCTCATCCTGCAAAAGGTTCACAATCATTAACTGTGTCCAAAAACTGTACCACATTCATCCTCCCAGATACAGAAGGACTAACACAATAACATGAACACCTGCACAATCTAATGCAATATAATGTAACTCCAACTCCAGCCACGGAAATTAGCAGAGTTAAATCAACAGCTCTCTCACACAGTGCCAGAAAAATACTAAAAGCTTCTCAAAAGCAGGATTTATTGCAGGGGAGTTGCTTTGGATTGCAATAGACTCTAGCCTTTGTTGTTACACCCACCCCCTGTAGATGGATGGGTAAATATTGAATAGTGACTGCAAGTGCTGCTACTATTAAAAATTAGGAATAATATTAATAAAAGTCTATTTCATATTTAAGTTATGTCACTGAGTCTGCAAGTCTTGGACACTCAGACAGTGAGTTCCACAGCTTTGAGGCCTTGACTACAAAACCCTAGTCACCTTTTATTTTGAACCAGGATTTTGGAACAATCAGAAGAACTCGGTCTTATTCACGCAGTCATACATATTGAGCTGAATTTCACTTACATGAGCAGATGAGAAACTTTATGTTGTACTGACGCTCTTCAGTTGCAGAGTGCTGTCTAGTTCTAGACCATAGACATAGAATAAGAGTAGAGTGGACATTCCCATTCAAATCAACAAACCAGGATGGTCAGAGCGGCAGCCATTTTATGTGTAGCCTTGCTACTAGAACCGCTGTAGTGGGCTAACTTCCATAAAAACAAACCTCTGATTGGGCCCAAAATCAGGCCTGACCCTACATAAACTTGCAGAGTTTCCAAGCCCAACCCACGGCAGCAGTTTTGGGCCCAAGCCTGATTAAAACCCAAATTTCTACTGTAAAAGAAATATATATATATTTTTGAATTAATACATTTACTACAAGCTAAGGGCTGATGTGTTTCCTCACACAACTTGTCCTTCTCCTCTTCCTTGTTTTATTTGTTCTTTTGTCTCATGAATGACAGGTTTGACAGCGGGCTGCGCCCCTCAGTGCATCTATTGCGCACAGCAGTCCAAGGTGATGCAGCGCATAGATGATGATCGCCGTTCTTTAGCTGCTTGTTATGAACATCTCTCCCACTGCTGGGGAGGCAGAAGGAAACACTGCAGTCCCTTGCTCTCTTTCTTTCATTTTCTGTCCCTCTCTCAAGCACTTTCTCTTCCCCCGTGGTTCTCCATTATATTTCTCAGTTGTTCTGTAACTTTCCCACTCAAAATATTACCACAACTGTTATTCTCCTTTATGTGTTGCTGCAATTCATTGCATGTTTGTTGAATCATGATGTACTGTATCCACTGCTCAGTGGACAGCTGAGAGGCAGAGTGAGGCCGCAGGGATAAACATGGTGCAGATCCACATGTGTCTAACTTGATGAATGAAGATCTATTTAGGATTTATTTTGTCCAATCAGAGCTGGGGATTGTTGGAACAGTAGACTAACTAACGAGACGACTAAAGGCAGATTTATACTTGTGCGTCAGCTCTATGCAGAGCTTACGCCATAGCCTACGCTGTGCACTAAAATAAGTTACCAGACCCATTAGTAGACTTTGTACTTTGGATTTGGACTCTGATTTGTTTCATTGGTCGGTTTATACTCTTATTTGGTTGGTTGGTTGCATGTCGGATGCTAGTTTGTGTTTTTGAGGTGATCCGTGGCTGCATGACAACAAACATTAGTTTGAGAGTTGACACCAACAAAGAACAGATCCCGAACGTGTCTGTATTTCAGAGTAACAACTGTTTTTTTTTTTTGTTGTTGTTTCTTTTTTTCAAAAGAAGAGTGTGTTTGCTTTTGATCCAGGAACAAGCTGCAGGTCATTGTCGGAGCTGTTGCACATGTCTGTGAAGATCATGCATTGCTTTTTACACTGAAAGCTTTTTGTTGTTTTGTTTTTAATCACCGTAGATCACTTGTGAAACATTCCAGGTCTTTTTTCCATTTTATATTGATGTTTCAGATTAATTTCTGTGTCACTGCCACTTGTATGGAGCTTCTTTTTCAGTGTTCATCACAGGGTCAGACCAGGTCTTCCTTACAGAGAAAGAAAAATATGCCACTGTGTAAATGGAGGAGAAATTTTTTCAGTTTTAAAGGTCAGCGCTGCATGTGAATATATCAGGGCCTCGGTGCTATAACAGCACCATTATTGGCTGTGTGAATATTGACTGTAAGCCCACAATGATTCAGTCTATCACAGTATTACCACCTTGTGTTATAAGCACAGTTCTCCATGAACTGTGTGACTAATCCCACAGGTGCTGCTGTCTCGACTGTTCTATTTATTATTATGAAGTGTTTCTCTGCCGGTTCCTCTGTGGTGGAATGACCTTCCATCGCTGAGGGCGGAGTCACTTCTCGTCTTCCGAGCTGAAAACTCGACTTTTTATGATGTACTTCACATAATTGTCTCCCTGCTGAGCCTGAGCAGCTCGCCCTCACTGCTCCCTAAAATTCCCCTGACTGCACCCCCCAATACTTTTTCCAGTACTTCACTAAAAACACGATCAGTGTTTGGTCGGAGTGTAATTTGGAATCAAAACATATTTTATTGGTTATGCTGGTCGTTTTGGGTGCTTTACACCCAAACTATTTGGTTCGTTTGAAATGAATTCTGGTGTATTTGCCCATTTGGTTCAGTTCATTTAGACTGCTGTGAGAGCTGTCAAACTGATACATAAGAAAATGAAAAGATAAAAATGTTGCCCCCGTGGCCTAGCGTTGGCCAGGTGGGTGTGTGTGAGAGTGGAATCCTGTTAGTTGAAAACAACAGACACACGAAGAGCGTGTTAGCAGCTTCACCACAGTATTTATTCTGTCTAATAAGGCAGATAAATATTATGCACTTATTGAAACAACCTGACTGTTGACAGACTTCAGCTATTTGAACTTCACAGTTCTATTACTGTTTTAACCATTTGTTTATATGTTGTATCAAATAAATGTCTTATGTCTCTTTTTTCCGATACAGAAAATAATCTCTAACACAAATCATAAACATAACCATTTCATACCAATGTATAGTGACAATTTAGTGTAGCTGTTACCACAATATCAAAATACTTAAACCTTGTTATACATTTGCTCAGCTTTAACATTCATAAGACATCATAAAATAACAAGAATGAAACATTAAGTGCATGAAACCGATTGTTTTCAGTACAAATTAAGAAAACACATATCACAGCCTGCTCCTTTAACGGCAAGATGGCGTATGTACATCAGGCCACATTCCTAATAAAGTTACGTTCATACGCTGGTGCGGGCGCCATATTTCTACCGTTCCCATGTGCAACAACAGCATTAGCTAGGCACAAAAACAATAAAACTAACAATAAACTCGAAGTACTCTCGGTGTACTCATGCAATATACCACAAATAACATCAACAGATTGAAACAAATGAACCGAGCTGTCTGTAATCTCACACTCTTATTACAATCTACAGGTTAGCTTGTTAGCGTCTTCAATGTAAACTCAATGGGTCCACTAGCTTAGCACATTAGCATGTTGTTGAATGGTCCAGTAAATCACACAATACTACAAAACGAAATCTACCGCTGTTACTTTGACACAAACCAATACACATACAACATTAACAACATGTTTATCTTTCAGACTGTGATGTGCCTGTGCATTCTGGAGGAATATTAACCCACCTGTTAGTTGAAAACAACAGACACACAAAGAGCGTGTTAGCAGCTTCACCACAGTATTTATTCTGTGGTGGTGTGTGTCTCAGGGGATGTTAACCTCCCTAGCGCCACATATGCGCCCTCTAGCAACCAACCTGAGTAACATTTTTAGGAAAAGACCGTTATGATGAAATTACATTTACTTGAATTAAACCCAGAAAAATTATGGGGTATCTGTTTTTATACTTTTAAATACCTTTTATCTTTTTTAAAGTTCAGACTTTAATCATGACTATCATGTTTTTAATCATTTCACATGGACTGTTTTTTATACCTTTTTAACCATTTTTAATCACATTAACCTTGACCATGAACTTTTTAACCCATTACACACTTTTAACTATACACTTTTTAACCCATTACACACTTTTTAACCCATTACAAAAACGTAGCTCCTTTACGTAGTAAAGCGAGGTAGAGGGTATCAGTGGCAGGCCTAGCATATTTGGTGCCCTCAGTGAGAGCCCCCCTAAACAAAAGAGAGAGCAAGATAAACATTTCGATTTCTTTTCTTCATGTGTAGTATCCCCTCTGGATGACGGGGCCCTTAGCATTCGCCTGTACAGCTTATGCCACATGCTGGCATTGGAGAGGATGGTGGATGGCGTGACACTCAGGTGAGACACATGCTGAACTGCAGACTGGTGTTTGAGACCAACAAACAACAAAACCAGTTATTTTCACAAATCAACACTGTATTTTCATGGCTTTTTAGCCAACAAATGTGGGTCTATTTTAGCTACCCATCACTGTGATTCCTCTGGAGATAATGTGACAAAAAGTGGTTCATTTTTACCACACCATCATTGCAATTTCTGCCCAGATTGTGCCACAGAAAGTTGTTGTTTTTTACTGAGACATTGCTGCACTTCCAGCTGGGATTGTGCCACCAAAAGTGCCAAACATGATCTCTTTCTAAATGTTCATTTCAACGCAACCACCACATCATAATATGCAAATGTAACATATCTGTGGTTTGCAGAAACATACAATGCTAACCTTTGTTTTGCCACTTTGGTTGGACACATGAGGTCCAGTTGCAGTCTCAACCAATACTGCTCATAATCATTTCCATGTTGACATAAGATAAAAAAAACCTGAGTGCTCACTGTCTCTCTGTAATGTACAGATATTGTATATTAAATGTACAATATTGTCTATTCAGTTATTATGTTGTGAAGTAATTAAAATTGTAAATGCTTTCCAACATTTCCCCAATGCCTTTTGACATTATCAAGAAAATAGGCATCAACATGCTTCACACAGCTGAAGATCATATATGAGAGTCATATTAGATATCAGTTATCAATCTTTAGCAACAGCAATGAGGCAAACGTTTTAAACAAAATGAGTAAATTTCCCTGGAGCTCAAAAATTAAGATTACTGTGGAGTGTGAGATTGTAGCACTGTACTCTGTAACTGACATGAATCAAAAGAACAGCTTTAAATGACTTTAAGGCCTCTAGTTTCCCGGCGTGGCGCAGGGTGGCACAGGGTGGCGAACCCTGCGCAGAGCTAGTTTCGAGCAGCACAACCCGAGGCGCGCTCAGTTTGGTAGTTTGGCAGACTGAGGTGCACTGAGATGGGTGTGGCAGTGCAGCAGGGGGAGGTGTCGACAGATCCAGCTTGGCGCAATGACAGTTTCATGCCAAAAGGCTTCACCGAAGGTGCACTAAAAGCTCGCCAGCTGAAACCAGGTCTTCTGTCAGCGCAGGCGGAGCGCAGCCGGTGTAGTGAAAGTTTGGCTGACCGGCGGACAGTGCGCACACGTCACCAAAACCTCACAGGCAGGTTTCCAGAATGTCAGGCACATTAACAATGCAATAAATACCCAAAAAACACTATTCAATGCAACTATCTGCAATCAGCACATAAATGTATCTCTATATCGACTGTCCCGTCACATCTGATGTCAGATCAAAGGCGATTGGCACCGTTTGGCACCGTTTGGCACCGTTTGGCACGTTTGGCACGCGTAATGGAAACCCAACCTGATTTGATTAACACAGCTACAAACTAATGAGTTCACATCCCTCTCAGCCAACCACAAACAGCCACAGCATCAGATAGGGAGTATATATTCAGCATCTGTCATCTTAGAAAAGTCAAATGAAAAGAAACAGAGTGAGACTGCGAGAGAGAAAGAGAGCGCACGCGCACAAGAGAAACGCATCATTGATTTACAATTGTGGTGACCTCCTCCCAGGCTACCTTTGCATCATCAGCCCGTGGAGGTCTGCTCGCAGTTCCGTATATTCTGACACTGCGAGCTTGGATCTCCCGGACCAAAACATCAGTTTCCTCCTGGGAGAAGTTTGGCCGTCTGACGGTGCTGCTCTCTCCTGCCATGGCGAATTGAGTAGACTCTCATTACGCCTTCACACGGCGCATTTAAGGGCGAGGAGAGGGGCTCATTTGATTGGTGTGATGTGAATTGGCTGTGTAATTCCCACTCCACGCCTTCTCTCCTCTCTCTTTACGACTTGCACAGGTAGGAGGGACGGAGGTGGGAAAGAGGAGTAGCTGCACCAGGTGCACGGTGTGCCAAACTTGCAAAATCCGCCTGGCCACACCCAGTTGGTGAAGCGCAGGTGGAGCTCACTTTAAACTGCAGACATTTGAAATATTAAACGTGGCTTTCACAGTTTGCTGTACTGTATGTAGCAGGCAGTATATAAAGAGCAAAAGATCCAAATTACATACATTTATCATAGTAAAGAAATGATGACAGAGACATGCAATCATACAACAGGGAGCAAACAGAAGACAGGAAAGTGCAGGATGACATCAAAGCTCTCCTCTGGATGAATACTGAACATATCACTCTGTATCTTCATAAGAGCCTTGAAGAGGTTTGACTTATAAACCCAATCTTACCGAAGCTTGGTAATATAATTCACAGACAAGGGCTCATTTTTATTTTGCATTTTACTTTCAGTACAAACAGGAAGAGAAGTGAAGTTTTCTAGTCTTTTCTTCAGTGTTGCAGCATTCTTCTTCATAACTGTGTGACATTCACCGGGAACTCGTGGGGCAACATTTCATCCACAACATATCCAGCCACAAGCTTCATTACTTGTTTGTAGCTGCAGCTGTCCACAATTGAAATCCAGTTTAGCCGGTGTCGGCAACCGACCTCCATGGCTGAGGAGGGCTCACCTTTGGTGGGTGTATTTCCTGGAGCTTTACATGCTGTCAGTCATAGTACATGTTTCAGACCGGAGTTTTTTCCCAGTGAAAGGAGTTTTAGTATGACTATCTGCAGCAACAGTGATCTTGTCTCCTTTACTCCTGACAAAATCAAAGTATGGGAATATTTCCAGCCAATATTCCCCCAAACTGATCTTGAGATATCGTATTTACAAAAATGAGACAAGGTCACAGTGACCTTGACCTTTGACCTATGACAACCAAAATCTGATCAGTTCATTGTTGAGTCCAAGGGGATGTTTGTGCTAAATTCTTAACTTCTTAAATGTGTTACGAGAATGGGACAGACAGACAGACAACCCAAAACAGTGTGGAGGCATAAAAATCAGTGATAAGCATACTTCTTCTTCTTTTTTTTTTTAAACCTCAAAATGGATCTAAAAGTTTGACATTAGAGGCATTGAGTAGTCATGTTTTAATCACGTTATGTCATGTTAACTCTGTTTTGGTGTTCTTGTGTGTTGAAGTCATAGGTGTAATATTTCCAACAGCGTCTGAAGACAGCATTTGTGTAATAAGTATAATCACAGTCCCCTATGGTGTTAGCTTTAATTGCTAATCCTACAGCCACAGAATCACAGAGAGAGGCTGCCTGTATGATTTCTGCAGCGGGGTGAGTGTGCAATTTAAGTTTAATTAAAATCCAGGAAATGAAGCTCATTTGAGTGTAAAGCTGGACCCATGAAGCTACTTCTCTTCTCAAAGCAGGACTCAGAAGGTAGAAATGTTAATGGATGCGAATCGTTGAACCTGGAGAGCTTATCTGAATGCTAATCACACACAGGGCTGGGAGCCAGTGGGTACCTTAACTATCCGTAGTGGGATTTTGGCCGGTTTCATTGATCTGTGCTGGACAGAGCACAAGGTCAGCTTCGACTGGCAGGATTTTGGTGATTTGCTCAAGGGCACCTCAGCAGCATGGACACAGAGGCCTGAATGGTTTTGTCCAGACTCAGGGCATCAGGTCAGGTGGTTTTCAGGCCCATCAGCAGAGTAAACAGCACAAAATGTGAAAAGGGTTCATTTTCTCACAGAGACAAAATCTGAGAAAGAATCCAAAACACTGTTGGATGGAGCCCTGAGTGTGCCGCTGCAATAAGCACAGAATTTTACAGTTTAATATGGGCCCTAAACCTTTTTTGGGGTATTTTTCCTGCCTTTACTTTTAAGCTCATATCACAGTCATTCTAAAGGCTACATACACATGCTATATCTTGTTTTTTTCAGGGCTGGGCTATCCAAATTTGCCATCATTACATGTCCTTCTATGTGCCTGTATTTTATATTAATTTTTATATCAATGAAAAAAAACAAAACAAATCTGTGTGACTAAATTCTTACATTTTTACATGTATCTCAGCATAGCAAGTTGGAAGTTGACATATTCTGCCATATATGAAGAGGGGAGACTCTCTGGAATCTGGCAATATAAAAACCATGATGCTGGGACATTCTGTCACTTCACAGTTGTCCAAAACATGTGGTTTGTGCCAGGCGGACATGATTGCCAGTATTTTTTCATTATTGCAAGAAATTCCATTGACTCATTCACAAGTCAAAAATGTGTTTTATCTGAAAGAAACATGCAATATTTACATCTAAGATCATAGAAAAATAGTCAACCAAGTGCAATGATGTCCTCCAAGATAATATTTGCCACTTTGTTTGCAGTTTTTTGTTATTGTTTTTCAGTTTCAGTTATACACTGGGGGGACATTTTGGGCATTGGGGGGGGACGTGTCCCCCTCAATGTAATTGGTGACTACTGCCCTGTCACGTATGCATTATTAGGCTGCAGTTGTCTGGGTGTGCAAAGGTGAAGTGGCTGGTCTTGTCATACAAAGTTTGATGGAGTGTCAACTGGACAATATGGAGATATTTGCATCTTGAAAGCTGGACTACAAATGTGGATAGACAGGGAGAAACACACGCAAGCCTAAGGGGGTGATCACACAGAAATGAGACACTAGAGACGCGGACGCTTCAAAGACGCTTGAAACGCTGGAAGCACTTATTCAATGTGTGCTAGCTACTGGAGTCTGACGCTCAAAAAGTTGAAAATATTTTAACTTTTCAGCGTCTACGCACGTCTTAAAAGAAGCATCTACAAAAAGCGCGTCTAAAAAGACACCGGAAAAATGCCTGTCTAAAAAGATGCTTGAATGCCGGTCAGACGCGCCATATCATAGGAAAACAATGGTTTTACTGGCGTCGCGTTTCATCTCGGTGTGATTGCTCCCTAAGACGTGGTAAGATACAATATTCCTCCCTATATGAAGTGACTGATAACAAGATCTGTATAATGGGTTGTAGAGAAATTTGTCAGGTTTTTATTTTGTAGACAATTAATCTGTATTTATAGCATGATGGGATAATAGCACAATGATGTGTGTAGTATCACTGGAAAGCTCTGCTCCTGCGCTTTCATGTGATATGCGTGGCATTTCTGTGCGAGCCTGCATTCGTGAGTAATCCATCCAAGAGTAATGTGTGTGCAAAGCTGTATGAAAGCTCTGTTATACATAATTTTAGTGTAAATTTATCTTTTTTTTTTTGCTGTGAAAACATTGAACTACCAACAAGTGCTTGGTCTTGTTGGAAAGCTGCGCTTCCGCTGTTTCAAGTGATATGTGTGGCTTCTCACTATGACGCACAGTCGGAGAAAACCCATAGAGAAGAACAGCTATGAATTTGGAAGCACTATGCGTCGTTCGGGCCCATAGGGTTAATTACAATCACTGAATAAATCCATACATTTAGAGAAGCTATTACAAATGTATTAATTACATTTGCATTTAAAATCTACATTTATAGATGCAAAGTAAAATCAAATAATAATGTTCACCAATTCTATCTCTTACATCTCTATTTCCTCAGTCTTTGAATGATCAATTAATACAAGTAATTACAAAATACATTTTCAGATAGCTTTTAGATTTTATTTCTGTTTTGACAACTCGTTCTTGGTTTATGGTTTGGGCAACACAACTTGGTTAGGTTAATAAAAAAGATGTTTTGGGTTAAAAGTAGTATATTATAAGTATATCTTTTACATTATGGAGCCTGAGTGATGGCTGTATACAACACTTGTACGTAAATTGTGTAACGTCAGTTCACTGTGACATCATAATGTTCTGCAAATACACATTTCTGGCCATTATACAACGTCATAATTCAGGAACAGAAGGGGAGACATTTGGTCAGATACTGAATTGGTGACACTGATCTTGAAACTGCACATTCTGTAGATCTTTTGTGCTGCCGGGGGGAAGGCGTGTATGAAGCACCCATATTTTCACAGACTTGGATGTAAACTGTCAACGCAACTAAACTGGTTTGTGGAGGAAAACAACTGTTTGGCTGTACTTTAGTTTCTTGTTAAGACAGAAAAACATTTCAGCTTCTGACAAACTCTTATGAACATCATACATGTGGATTCTGGGAAATGTTTCTTTATTTAAGTAAATAAAACACATACGGGAACAATCTGCAATTGTTGTATGTGGTTTGCATTTGCTACTCTATTTTACCTGAGTCTCCAGACTATTGTCCATCATGGATACGTTTTCTTCAGTGACTGGTCAGAGGTCGGGGTGTTGACAGGTTGTGATCCAATACCCTGAGGTTAACATGCTCTGAAGCAGGTTAGCTGTTCAGCATAAATTGCCATGGTGATTTATCCCGGTAAAAAGAGAACCAGCTTCATAGTACGGAAAACCCAGAGTTAACCCTGAAGTTACCTCGCTAACTCTAAATCCTCCTTTGTAGCACAGGACTCTGGTTGGTTGCTGGTGTTGTTATAGTGGTTATAGGTGAGGGACGTGACTGGATTGTATCTCAGTGCATTCTCATTCTGATTAAATTGGTTGAATTGGCTTAAATTCCAGCCTAATTGAAAATTGGGTACCTCAAGGCAGATCCAAATATTTAACAATACATAAAGTAACATCACTGGTTTGCAGAACATTTTTCCTTCGAAATGCACATAAAACAGAGCTGTGAGATGATCCACCCTTGATTTGTTCTTGAAGTGTTAAATATTATCATTTTGTGATCAGCCAAAGCTTCAGTTGGAGTTGTAGCAGAAAGCTGTTTATTAATAAATTAATTTGTGGTTGTATGTGAATGTGAATGTGTGTGTGTCTCATTATGACTATGTAGTGTTTACAAACACACACAGGCATACAGTGTATCAGAAACTTCCTGTGTGTAAATGTGCGTGCATAACACTATGGAAGTCTCTTCCCTTTTGCTTATTGTGCTCAGGCACAGGAACTGGAAACATTCATGGAAATCTTTTCTCACCGTCTCTCTTGCTCTCTAACCCCGCCACACCCGAATTTGCTGGATCAACACTGTTCTGTCGTCCACTGAATTTGGACCTCTGAAACAAACGCAGGTCCCTCGGGGCCAGGCGCAATTTGATTCATTAGAGTTTGACCAATCAGATTTAAGATGACTCTGTCACTGCGAAGGTCAGGTAGAGAAGCCCAGAGATAATAAAATTACACGCACACACACACACACACAAAGAAAGTTTCTTTAACCTGACTTTTTAACCTTTTAACTTTTCTTGAGATGCGGGTCTGAAAGCAAAAATATCTTCCTTCCTGTAACACACACACACACACAGAGTCAGCAGTGTTGAATCATAAGCATTCCTTCTCTTTTGGATTGGAGACTCACTGCTGGATACTTCTAATGAGGTAAAGAGAGACGAGCAGCCAAGCACAGACATACAGTGGGAAAGACAGATGTGGACAAAAGTATGTGGACACACACTTGTCCAGCACTAGGTCTCTAGGTTTTTTCATGTTTATTATAGTTCAAATAAAGGAAATGATACACCCGATAAAATATTTAAGACAACAGCATGCTTTTGACTTTGTTGCAGCAGTTTGTGTTGATATGTCCTGTGCAGAAAGACGTATTAAGCATGATGTAAGGATAACCTGGAACGCCAACCTTATCACCAGAAGAGTGGAGGCTTTTACTGTGGCAGCCATTTTTACACGGAGATGGCACTATAGAGCTGCTACGAAGTCCCTTCCTTATGCCTCCTTTGCATTTTTACACAGACCCAAACTACGGTAGCATCATGTTTCTCTAGTGTGTCATCCTTGACAGCATGCCAGCATCGCAGAAGCAAAACGAGCATGTCGGGCGTGACCAACCCGGTCTCACTCCGAAGTTGTTGAAATCCAGTGCTTGGGCAGTGGTTTGAAGCATCACATACTAACGAATAAAGCTGTCCTTGAATGTCAGCATACGCGGCAGATCGCTGTTGTGGATTAACGGCGATCTGCGGCATCATGGGGAAACGCAGGGAAATGCGGCAAGACAAGAACGAAACAAAATTCCAAATGACCGCTCCATTGGTGTTCATTCAAAGTGAGTTGCAGGTGACACCTTGTATGGTAGCCACCAGTGTGTGAATGTGACATGTAGCATTAAAGTGCTTTGTGTGGTTGGAAGACTAGATTGATTGATTGATTTGATTTTTTACTTTGTGTCATGCACACGTACATGTGCCCAACCCTCCTAGGTTTACAATACACCATTACAGTGATGTTGTTTAACTACTCAGTCCAGAATCAGGATACTCTGCCTTCTATCCCAGGCCTGGCAAAGAAATTCAGCCTCAAGAAAGGTTCCTCCTATGAAACAAAAGTCACATTTTTCATCATCCAGCCGAAAGAAATCAACATAGACAGAGATCATTTTACAAGAAAGGTGCTCTACAAGTGCAAGTCCATTTACCACACACAGTATGTGTGTGGTAAGTATATGTGTGAATGTCTGATGCTTTTCAAACAGCATACAATATTTGATTTGCTTTTATTTTCAAGTTCACTTTGATTTGTCTGTAGTTTTTGCTCTTTTGTCTCCAGCAGTGGGGAGATGTGCTGTGATGTTTTACAACCGCTTTTTTTTTTTTAGTTCAATTTCATGTTCGTTGCAAAGAGAGAGATATACTGTTAGTAACTGTGGTCCTCCAGTGACTGAGACATAAAACAGAAAAGACACATTACTCTTAAAACTGTTTTTAAATACTGCTGGTACAGAATTTATCTGCTTAAATATATATAATATAAATACATTTTTTCAAAAAGCTAAATTGAAGCAGTCAGTTGTGATTATAAGAAAGTGTAGCCCTCATATGTAGTGTGTTACTCCCTCATGTTCATAGGTTCCCTGTGGAGGTTTGTGACCTTTGTGGCACTGTTTTACAATTTTTACATAATAAAGTTTTTTACACATTTTCTTACTTTTAAACTTATTTTCACTGAGCCAGATTAATTCCAGGTCAAAAACAAAAGCGTTCAAGTCTCAAGTGAAATCTCTCTAGAGTTTCAAGTCCTCATTTTAGTGAATCAAGTTTGACTTCATTCCAGATCTCACGTCTACAGCTCTGGAAGACACGTGGCTGTTCTCACCCTCCAGAGGACAGCACAAGGAGGCAGCAGTGACAAGAACCACAAAGACTGGGGAACTAGCCATTCATAATTAAGAGAAAAATAAAATAAAATGTGAGTCATGTGCAGGGGTCGGTAGCAACGCCTTACAACTAATGCACATAAATAGAAAGAGCAGTTTGTTTTTGTTAAGGAACGAGTACTTTTCAAGTTCCTTCATTTATTATTTATACCCTTTATACAATGAGTCTACTCTAAATAAAAAGGGGAAGGGCACGTTAAGAGTATCGCTGCTGTAGATGCCGATGACAAAGCAACCCTGTGGTCCCTGGCCACAGGGATTACCTGATGAAGTGCTTGCTGTGAGATTGTCACTTTCAAAAGCTTCTATCCTCCGCAAGCACATTGAAGTCGCACATGTTGGTTAACGTGCACATTAATTTCTGATGTGTAACATTAATCTTCAATGTCATGAGAATGACATTAACTTATCTTGTAGCTAGTGGACTGCTGGCCTTTTGAATTCATTCAGTATTTTGCACTGACACGCACACCACAAAAATATATCAAAATGCAAAGTAACTTGTATTTTTGAGTAATTTACCTGAGTTTGTGTCTTAAATGGTCATTTTTTTTTTTTTTTTTTTTTTTTAACTTTAACTTGAGTCATTTTTAGGGGAGTAATTATACTTTTACTCGAGTATAGATTTTCAGTACTCTACCCAGCAGTGGTGATGTGTTTGCCCAGGTCACCGTTCCAACAGCTCCGTCTCTCATACTGCTGCGTTCCTTTCTGTCTCCTCCTGCCCCTCTGCATTTTGACACCAAACAACAAGATGTTCCATCTCCTCTCCGCTGAATCATCTGTCAGACTTCACTCCCACTACTGTACTATTAGTAGTTTAGATGCATCATTTACTTGACTCCCTCAGCTTTCTGTAAATGCCAAGTTTACATCTGAATGCTAAGCAGAAATGAAGCATGTTTGAAGTGACACATAATCCTCTGGAGCTTTACAGCAACACCTGAAGAGAGGAGCTTCACATGTTGCCCCCTGATAGCTAAGGCAGTGCTCTCACCCCTCTCTTCTCTTGATCCTTCCCAATCCTTTCTTTCTCTTTCATTTTAGCCTTTCCCTTTCCTGTCAGTGCTCCTCTTCTTTCCTCTTCTTCTCTTTCCTGTCTTACTTTCTCCTTTTGCCCTCTCAGCTTGTGTTCATTAGTTGTGTGGATGGAGGGAATCGGCACACAGCAAAGAAGGAGATAAAAACTATATTTGGTTTTCAAATCCTTCTCTGTGATCGATTGAGCTCGTCTCATGCGATGAAGCAACGGTGGTTCAGACTGCTGCCACTCGCTTGCTTTAATGCAAAAAGACATCTGGATTTAACTTGAGCTGCTCTTTCCCTTTCAGGTGAAGGCCTTCTGTTGAGTAGTCAGAAAATTTGAGTGGCACTGGTTTGTGTATAATGAGTACTTTGTGAATAGTCTCTATTTGAAGGAACACTCGATGTTTCCCAGCAGTAAGAGTAGAGAGGTGAAGATGATACTTGAGTTATTGGACGTGTTGTTTATCTGCATCAGTGCTCATTATAACTTAGTTTAAGAGAGTTTAAGAGTCATCTCTTTATTAGTGAATCTTTTCTTAAAAAAATGTTCCAGTTTTGTACCAGTGTTGACTAGATTTGATGTAAAAGAACCTCTAAAAGATGCCCTTTATGTATTATAAATGAGGCTGTGTTATTCAGTTGAGCTAATAAAGGAATCTGCAATTGGAGTCAATGTGACAGTTTAATTTTCATTCAGACACTTTTTTCATAACTACAGATAATTTCTACACATTTACAAACCTGCATTTCTCCAGCAGAGGTTTTACAGGTTTGAAGATCTAGTGTTTAGCACAGGATTTAGTGGCATTTAGTGTTGAGATTCCAGATTGCAACCAGACGGAGAAACGTCTCCTGTCTGTTAAGCGTGAAGAACAACTACTGTGGCTGACATGAAAACGCGAATGGCCTTATCTAGCTTTTGTTTTGTTGTTTCATTTGGGCTACTGTAACGAAGAGGACCTGCTCCGCCAGTAGATGTAATTGGCTCATTCTACAGTAATGAAAACACAACAATTCTTATTTTCAGGTGATTGTACTTGAAAGAAAACATACTTATTATATTGTATTGTATTGTATTGTATTGTATTATTACAGTCTATAATGCCGGGTATCAGCACACTCACCTGCCTGCTGCCTGGCACACAATGCACCCAAACCTGATTCCAGTCACTACCAGTCAAGGTCTTCTTGATGACTGGGCAAACTGGGTCATGTTTATGAGTGAGGGTAGAATGGAGCGTGAGATGGATCAGTGGTTTGGTGCGGCATCTGCAGTGATGCCTGCTCTGCACTGGACTGTTATGGTGAAGAGAGAGCTGAGCCAGAAGGCAAAGCTTTCGATTTAGTGGACCATCCACGTCCCAACCCTCACCTACAGTATGGTCATGAAATCTGGGTAGTGAGATCGCAGATACAAGTGGCCGAAATGAGTTTCCTCCAAAGGGTGGCTGGGCTCAGCCTTAGGGATAGGGTGAGGAGCTCGGACATCCAGAGGGAGCTCAGAGTAGAGCCGCTGCTCCTTTGCGTTGAAAGGGGTCAGTTGAGGTGGTTCAGCCATCTGATCAGATGCCTTCTGGGTTAGAGGTGTTCTGGGCACGTCCCACTGGTATGAAGCCCCGGGGTAGACCCAGAACAAGCTGGAGGGATTACATATCTCGTCTTGCCTGGGAACGCCTTGGGGTCCCCCAGGAGGAGCTGGAAAGCATCACTGGGGAGAGGGACGTCTGGGGTGCTTTGCTTGGCCTGCTGCCCCCGCGTCTAGGCGTGGATGAAAATGGATGGATGGATATATTATTCTATTTCTCCCAATATATTCCCCCAAGTCAGACCTTTAAGGGATGATATATGAGCACACACTTTCTGATCATCATTTGAAAAGCTTAAAATCTGAAATTTTGAGTCCATAAATAAATTCATTTTGGAACTAACAATAGAAGTATGTGTCTTTCATTGCCTACCCACACTATTACCGTTCTTATTTCTTATGACATTCTCACAAAAGTGTGACTTGTAACTTTACACCAAGGTCTTGATGCCTTTGTGAACAATGAATTAACTCTAGTTTGCTCAGTAAATAAAGTTTTCTGACTCATGCTTTTGCAGCTGGTGTGAGAATTTTTGAACAGTTATGATCATCAAATGTCTCAGTCAGTGAGGTGGCAGGTTGCAGCTGTGCTCCATTATGTCTTTTGTGACTAACGCTAGTTATCTGTTCTCTTTTATTCTCCTCAGATCCCCATCTCTCTGCATCTCTCCCTCCCAATCCATCCATTCGTCAGTCACTTCCTTCGCTCATCTCTCCAGCATGTCGCTGAAGGTCCAGACCAGTAATGTGACCAATAAGACAGATCCAAAGTCTATCAATTCCCGGGTGTTTATCGGCAACCTGAACACAGCGGTGGTGAAGAAGTCAGATGTGGAAAGCATCTTCTCCAAGTATGGCCGGGTGCTGGGCTGCTCAGTGCACAAGGGCTACGCCTTCGTCCAGTACGCCAGTGAGAGGCACGCCAGGGGGGCTGTGATCGGGGAGAATGGCAGGGTGCTGGCCGGACAGACGCTGGGTGAGTCCACATGACACGGTGTGATTTATAGCTCTACTTACAGAGCTGGAAAAGAAAATGTGATGGCCAAAGTGGTTGTCATGGATAAATGTTTGAGACACAATCCATTTAAGATAATATTTTACCCTTAAATGGGAATAATAAAGCTGTGTTTTGGACATGGAAAGTGGAGTATGCATTATGCATTCAATTAGTTTAAGTCAAAGGAACACCATTTCCTTGTTGTTTTTGTGACTAACATGTTTAGGAGCAACAAATCAGTAGACAACAAGAATCTCATTTAAAAAAAAGTTACGTTAAAGTCTTTTCTTTTTCTCCCTGGGCTCAGAAAATCTCCACTCACGAAGATGCCAAGTTCTAAATTGCATTATAACTAGTGGTAAAAAAAAGCCTTTGCATTGTAGGTCAAACTAATAATTAATCTATTAATTCATTAATCTGGTAATGAATTAAAGCTACAGTTGGTATCTTTTATGAAAATATTTTTTCTCATATTGGCTCATACTGTTATTGTATCCATACTAGGTCACTGGTTCATAAGACTCAAGGTGCAGTTTGATATGATACAGTGGAGTCATGGTTTGTTTTGTTTTCAATACGGCAAAAAAGCAGACATTGCAGAGAAATGTCCTTGATTTTGAAAATTTTATATAACCAAATTTTATCCAACAATTTGCATATATGATGATCAGTAGTACAGAATCATTTTGTTTTTCCTTTTTTTTTAACCATTTCTAAAAATTTTAAATGTATGAAAACTATCATAATTTGGGCTTTTTTTGTACAGAGCAGGAATTATGGTCTGGCTAAAATGGGCTACTTAAAGCCCTGCAGGCTACAGAAAACCCTCACTTCACACTCAAAGTTGTCAGGACCGTCTCCTCAGGGTCAGACAGTTTGAGAAAACACATTCACACTTTCCAGATCGACATATGATGTGCAAAGTAGCCTTGGTGCGTTTGTTATTGACATTCTGGGATGCCGTGTCACCTTTAGCCCGTTACATGCATTTTGTATTTTTAAGATACGCTTCCGTTTTTACAGGAAATATACAGATTGCATACAGAATAAACTAAATAAAATAAAGAATATATAACGCACTATGTCAGTACAACACTGCAAAAGGATGTTTTTTTTTTTCCTTCACCAACAAAAGCATGTTAGGTTTTAAAAGAAATAACAAAATTCGGCTTTACATTCATATGGGAACATTTAACATTTTGATTTTCATTCATCATTGTTGTAGCCCTATGGTGATTTTTTCATTTTCCAATAGTATAAATGTGTAGCTTATACACTGAATTAAAAAAAAAAGTTTTAACATCTTGTCAGCTATGTGTGTCATACGTCTATGGCCTGACGCCTTTTCCTAAAATTTATCAAATCTCAATAATGATGGCTGGTCTTGAGTCTCCTTTGTGAGGCTAGTTATTGATTCCAAATCCAAACAAAGAAAATGCCTCAAGCGAAAATAGAGATATTCATAGTGTGTGGACAGATTTGTTTGCTTTCACCACTAACTCTGCAAAGTTTAAGTACCATGTAATTATAAATAGCCCACTGCAAAGTAGGTACTTTGATGTAAAACATATTAATGAATGCTCATTTACTGTGCGTTCACACCAAACGCGATGGATGCGATGAACGCCACAAGCTTCCATTCAAAATCAATGTAAATGACGCGAAGACACTCGATGTCGCTTCAGGCGACGCGTTTCAGGCGATAAGAGCAACGCGATAAAGCGATGACGCGTCCATCGCCTCATCGCGTGTGTTGCTTGAAGTTGAAAATTTTGAACTTTTCAAGCGACATCGCGTGACGCTGTGCCGCGACATCCAATCAGCGTTCATTTTCATAAAGAAATTATAAGCAACTAACCGGAGACAGATGGACAGGCGCTCCGCAGCTGGGATGGAGCGCCTGTAGTTGGTGTCCAGGCGGGAGATCCTCGCACCGATACGGGCCAACAGGTCCTCAAACTGGGCCAGCGTCAGCCTGAAGTACCGCTGGAAAAACCGTCATCCAGACGCAGCTCTTGCAGGAGGTGATGATATTCAACCAGCTGTGTGCGTTTCTGGAGGATATTGTGAACCCAGACACGGCGGTGTTTGGGTCTCCAATCCAAATCAGATGTCCACAACAGATAAAGAGCTACGGTAGTTAACTCAGCCATGGTTGACGAGAAAATAGCAGGAGGTGAAGAAAATTGCGGGAGGAGGGTTGCGTCGCGATTGAAGTTTGTGATCAAGTGACGCGATACTCACGTTACGGACGATGACATCGCATCCATCGCGTTTGGTGTGAATGCACAGTTAGACCTATCAGGAATGTTTATATATTTATATAATGTAGGCGGCATGGTGGTGCAGGGATTAGCATTGTTGCTTCACAGCAAGAGGGTTCAAATCCTGTGATGGGGGAGCCCCTCTATGCTTAGTGTGCATGTTCTCCCCATGTCAGCATGGGTACTCCAGCTTCCTCCCACAGTCCAAAGACATGTAGGTTAACTGGTGACTCTAAATTGTCCGTAGGTGTGAATGTGAGTGTGAATGGTTGTCTGTCTCTATGTGTCAGCCCTGTGATAGTCTGGTGACCTGTCCAGGGTGAATCCCACCTCTCGTCCAATGTCAGCTGGGATAGGCTCCAGCCCCCCCGCGACCCCCAACAGGATAAGTGGTTACGGAAAATGAATGAGGAATGTTTATAAGCGAATTTAGATTAAATAGGCTGTGTTGTGAGTATGTTGATTGATTAATGTCTTCAGACCACACAGTCCTGTAATAATCAGACTCGTTGTGGCTGCACAAACCTCTGGAACCTTTGAGAACTCCTGAGAACCATTACATCCATTTTCCTCTTGAGTGTCTACATATGCCGCCCCCTCCCCCTTCCTCTCTGTGTTATTGTACAATAAGATCTCAGAACGGGAATCAGAGTTGAGCAGAGTTTGCCTTTAAGCCGCTGGACTGATTTCCTCTGTGTGTGTGTTCCCCCTGTGAGGCGGGAAGAGACGAGGTGTCAGCGAGCTGGTGCATAGAACTCAACGGGTTTATGTTCACTCACTGCAGAGCTGCGAGCACATTTCTCTAACAGTCTCTCTCAGTGTGTGTGTGTGTGTGTGTGTGTGTGTGTGTGTGTGTGCGCGATGAGACAACATTTATGAATGAGTATAATTGAAAGTGTGTGTCTGTGTGTGACAGTGTATCTTAGTGTGTGTGTGTTCTTGGTTGAAGGGTTAATTGCTATACCACACACTTGTCAACACACACAAAACCACACACACACACACACACACACATATGCGCGTGCACACACACACACAAAGTAATACAAGGTACATTTCCCAGAAGGCTCCATCAGTGTGAGTGTGTGTGTAATGTAGGATAAAGCTATGACAGCTAAGGGGCCGCTAAGTGATGCTCTCTGCCCCACTGCAGCTTCTGTGTGTGTGTGTGTGTGTGTGTGTGTGTGTTGCTATGGGGATCATAATAAATCTGTCTCTTTCTCTGTACCACTTAACTAGCATACTCTCTTTTTTCTCTTTACATCTCTCTGTACCGCTCTGCCTCTCCTCTCAGCTCTCCAAGTAATTTCAACCCTGAGTGTTTTTTACTGCCGTGATTTAGAATTCATATTATGACACACTTTTAACCTTTTAAACATAGAAGCACAACTGTGGCATTATTTCGGTGGCAATCAAACCTTTCTTTTTTGTTACTATTATTCATCTGTGTGGCAGCTGCACGTAGTACGTGTGGGTGTTGTTGTGGGTTTTTTGTGAACGATGATTGCGGTTGGAATGTTCAGTAAAGTTCAGGGATGCACCAGTTTACCAGCTGAACATTGGTGTAGTGACTTTTTAACAAAACAAAATGTTTAAACAAGTCTGAGGGGCAAATGGGTGAACTTGTTTTGGACGTGTGTTCTGGGCTAAGAGTAAACCAATGTCCAATGCATTCCAAGCCAGAAGAGGTTTTGTACTGAACAGTAAGTTACATCCACTAGTTGCTCGATGTTACTACTTGCTAGCTGTCAAGCTTCTGTGGCTGGAAAACTAACCAAGCTGAATAGCTGGTAACAGTTTGCTGAGCTAGATGCTAGCTAGCCACATTAGTAGGCATGCTACCAGTTAGCTAGATCTGTAGTTTAGTCTCCAGTTGAATCATATGGGTTAATGGTCATGATATGCATGTCAAAGTTCACCCATGTGAACTCTACACTAACTATCTGCAAGGATTTACTTTGCCTACACAAGGGAAGCCACTGATTTCGGCAGTTCTGTTGTAAACTGATTTAGGTCCAAAATTTTGGCGTCAAAAATTCTGTTGTGACCTGGCCGTGATAGACTAAACCCTCTACTACTAAAACCTAAGGGTGCCTTAAATTAGAAATATATGTTGTAGCTATGATAGATGTAGCCTACCTGATCCTATCAAAGGCACAAACAATATACGGACACATCACTGAAGTGCCACATATAACGTTGCGACTGTTGCCTCCATTTCCATGGAAATACACAGGGCCTGGAAACAAATCAGTCACGTCAGTAGACTCTTATATGTAATGAAACCTACATTACTGCCCCAGCAAGTAGGTCAAACCTTAGAAAAGACCTAGCAATGGACCTGATTTCTAGTCCATGTTAAGTCCTCCAGCCAACATGAGCTTAAAACTTTATTGAGAACGTCAGGTTCCCCAAACTAAATAAATACACCATACAGCTGTGACTGTGTGGGGTGGAGTGGGATATCCACCAATCGGAAGTTCAGCGGCAGTCGCAGGTGGCACCTTGTATGGTAGCCTCAGCCACCAGTGTATGAATGTGTGTGTTAATGGGTGAATGTGACTCGTAGTGTATAGAGCGCTTTGAGTGGTCGGATGACTAGAAAGGCGCTATGCGAATGCAGGTCCGGCAGTAGCTCAGTCCATAGGGACTTGGGTTGGGAACCGGAGGGTCGCCTGTTCAAGTCCCCGTCTGGTCCAAAATATGGAGCGTGGGCTGGTAGATGGAGAGGTGCCAGTTCACCTCCTGGGCACTGCAGAGATGCCCCTGAGCAAGGCACCGAATCCCCCCGACCGCTCGGAGCACCTGTCATGGGCAGCCCACTCTGACATCTTTCCACTTAGTGCATGTATAGGTCCAGTTTGTGCATGTGTGTGTTCAGACCTGTGTGTAATTGACAACAGAGTGAAAAATTTAATTTCCCCTCAGGGATTAATAAAGTATATAAAATTGAAAAAAATATATATTACCATTTACATAAACACAAAACCGCTTTGCTAGCTCAGTCTTGTTACGACTAAGATATCTGCTGAAATTTCTTTTTTTTTCCATACACAGATTAAGCTCCCACATCCTCATCACAAGCTCACACATCCTCAAACTTAACATATATTTTTAAGCTAGTAGCACCGTGTCACTGGCACAGCTGATAGAGGATGCCAGACGTTTCCATTCAAGAGCATTTTAATGTCCAAAAGTAAAAATGAATTGAAAAAAAATAAACATATCTACATATTTCTTATCTTTTTGCAATCCAGTGGTTAAGTTCAAGTTCTGAAATTGTTTTATTTAAGTTGGTTATTCTATAAATGCTACTATAAGAGCTGAGAGAAAAAGCCTATCATGAGCATTTGTCCGATCATTTGGTTATAAGATATCCTAATGACCCAAATTTAGGTGGCTTTTTGCTCATTAGCTTTTCAGGTCATTTGAAATTAAAAAAAAAAAAAAAAAAAAAAATCTGAGCACATTCTAAAGCCCAGCATACACTGTACGATTTTTGACCGGATTTGACCCGATTTTTGAGACGCACGACCTGCCGACGCTCGGGCCGGATTTCCACTTCATCGTGCGTCTTTTGCCGCGCAGTGTAGGGGGGGGGTGGGCGAGGGCCGATCATCTGTTCCAGAACCACGGTCAGACGGTCGGATGAATTTCTGACATGTCAGAAATTTTGGTCGGCCGGCACAGACATTCGCACAGTTGAAGCAGAGCCACAAGCCGATTCGCCAACGTCTGTGCATTTATCCCTCAGTGCGCCTGCACAAAGACATAGATCACCATGGTGACGCGTCGGTGGACTGTAAATATGGAGGCCAGGTTGGTTAAGCTGTGGCAACAGTATGAGTGCCTGTTCGACATTTCTTCTGCCACCTACCATGACCGTTATCAACGAGAGAAACACTGGCAGGAGATAGCCAATATTCTTCAGCTGCCTGGTAAGTTTTTTCTGCTCTCATTTTCAAGCAAGCGCAACAAACATACAAGCTAGCGCGCTAGACGAGGTACAACACACACACACACACACACACACACAGAGGGTGCACCTGGCTGTAGCCGGCTTACCTCCAACTCTCGTTGTAAAATGGACAAACCATACTGTCCACGTCTCTCAAGCCATCTGCGAGTCCATATGCGCCGACGCCTCTTCTTTATGGATGTTTCGGCGCACAGTATAGCGCAAATCATCAAAGCAAACCACTTGTCCTGCTTTGTTGACAACATCGGCACTTCTGGAACAAATCGGAGCTTTCAAATGTATCTTTACTGATAGCTGTCAACGGGCAGGACAGTCAGCAGGGGCCGACGAGCCGTTTCACCCGTACAGTGTGAGCTCTCTGATCGTGCTTGATGATCAAAACGTACAGTGTGAGCACATAAATTGTGAGCTTTGGCCGCACATCGCAGACGATTCACTCGTACAGTGTGAGCTGGTATTAACAACAAGATTTTAAAAATCGTACAGTGTATGCTGGGCTTAAGTGTCTTGTTGACCCTATCAGATTGCTTGGTCAGAACTAGTTGTTGTATTATTACATTTTAAAAACCAGGCCAGAGACACAATACAGTAAAACTTAGCATCACTGTAAAATATAAAACAAAGTCAACCAAAGAGCTGAAATAATGACAGCAGCTGAGAGGACTTCCGATTTACAAACTGCTTAGCAAACCACGAACAACAGCTGACAACTTCCAATACGTTGACTAGTAAAAGAGTGAGTGTGAAGTGTTTTCTGACCGACTGAAATGACTTGCTGCTCAGACAGACACTGAAAGAAGTCAATAAAGTATGTTTGTGTGTGTGCTGCGTTCAGGGACTTCCCCGTAGAATAACAAGACCCTGCAGGAGACAAAATAAAATCACTGAGGCATATGGAGCAGCAGGTTGACGGTTGACAGTGTGTGTGTCTCTGTGTGTGTGTTTACACTGTTTTTTTTTCTTGGGTCGTAAAGGGGAGGGTCAATAACAGTTTTGGCTGGATAAAGGTGTGTGTGTCCTTGCAAACAACTGGACTTCTGCCATTTCCACACCTGGCTGCGGTCATGATTCTGGATCATTGCCTCAAACACAAACACACACACACACACACACACACACACACACACACACACACACACACACACACACACACACATTCCCCTTCACGGTGAAGTTAACAGGCTTGAATCTTCAGCCTCCGGCTGCTGAAAACTCACTTTCCCTCCTCATCCGTCCATCCATCCTTTTATTATCCTCACTCCTTCCTTTGCTTCCCTTGATCATACGGCTCTTTCCTGCTCATGTTTTAAGAAATTTCAGAGATCCTTTGACCCTGAATTTGATCTAATTTTGAAAAATACCTCATGTTTATTTTATCTGAGATACAGGTACTGACATTTTAAAGCTAGTTTTCCTCTTATGTCTGTGTGGGTTTCTTGCAGGTGCTCTGGTTTCCTCCCACAGTCCAAGGTCATGCAGGTTAGGTGAATTGGAAACTTTAGATTGCCCTGTGATAAACTGTTAAGCTCCTGGTGTTTCCTGCCTCTCATCCAATGCATGCTGGGATAAAACCCCAGCCCCCGGAGACCCTTAACAGGATAATGGAGTTGCAGAACGGATGGATGGATGAATCATAGGTGCATGGTTGTTTCCTTGTGTGAGCTCAGAACAGCTATTACTGTAACTTTCCACCCACGTGTTGGATGGAATCACGAAACAAATGTACTCTAATAGTCTGAAAAAAAGCGGCTGAAGAAGTGGGGCCCGAGAACAGACCCCTGGGGAACTCTCACTTGTTATTTTTGTCCAAAATGCATCAAAGCATCACAAAGAGTTAACAGCAGATTTTTTACATTAGCAAGTCCTGACCCTTTCATCCTGAAAGTGTTCTTTCCTCATTCATCCTAAATTACTGTCATTACACATCTGTTTCTCATCCTTGTTTTATTCTCATATTTTTCAAATATGTAAGCAGTCATTCTCTGTAACTGCTTATCCTGTTAGGAGTCGTGGGGGGGCTGGAGCCTATCCCACCTGACATAGGGCGAGAGGCAGGGAACACCCAGGATCAGTTGCCAGACTGTCACAGGGCTGACACAAAAGCCCTGTTTCCAACAAGCAGTACGGTACAGTTCTGTTCAGTATGTTTCCACTGTGTAAAGTTGTGGATGAACAGTTCCGTACCGTCCCCATGTTTGGTCCCCCCTCTGTTGGGGTACCTAGCACACAGATCTGGTACTAAAAGGTGGAGCTGTGAACACTGCAGTCTGATTGGTCAGTAGAGGACTCTCACTCTGCTCAGGGCTGAGTTGTGTCTGGTTTTGAGGCTCATGTAACCACTGTTCATACTGTGGAGAGTTTTATTAGTAAACTGTAACTATAAAATGAAAGGATGTTTTGCTGCCTCTCACAGCAGCTGGAGTCTGAGAAAATAAATTCACTGGGCCGACTGCCGGCAACTTTTAAGGTGGAACATTTACTTGTACTGTTACTCAATGTATGAGTTGACAGCATGAATCCATCAGCACACCTTGAATTTCACTGTGACAACTTTGATCATTACTATAGTTTTTGTTGTTTCTCTTTGATGACACAGACTTTTAGTAATGAGTGGATCTTCATGGGTTTAAAAATATGTATTTATGTCCAACGCATTATATCCCAATCCTCACTCAGTGGGCTACGTCAACACTAAACCCCTGAACTTGCCTGAGAAGGACTAAATGCACAAACCCGCTATTTTTAAATATCCCATGGAGAGAGACTCTCACTGCAGCCGGTTCTATTTTGTTCTGAAAATGTCGGTGTGCAGCCTCGTTCTGTGGACAACAAACCAGGAGCAGACTTCCCTCTGTGTTAGGTATTGAGGAAATACAGTGAGTGCTGGACGGAGCAGTGAGTGACAACAACCCTGCCCACATTTAAGAGGACTGTTTGAGGTGGAAACACTAAACAAACCTGGGATCTAGGTACCACGTCTGAAGGGTTACTTTTGGTTCCAAAGGTACCATAGCAAAAGTGTTTGGTGGAAACAGGGCTAAAGTAAAGAGGCAGACAACCATTCACACTCACATTCACACCTACGGACAATTTAGAGTCAACAATTAACCTGCATGTCTTTGGACTGTGGGAGGAAGCTGGAGTACCTGGAGGAAACCCACGCTGACACGGGGAGAACATGCAAACTCCACAGAGGGGCTCCACCACCCTTGGGTTCAAACCCCCTACCCTGAGTTCAACAGAAATCCTCTTGCTGTTAGGTGACAGTGCTAACCACTGTACCACTGTGCCACCCAATATTAAATTATAAAAAGAAAAAGACATGAAAACAGTACAATATATTTATGTTTATTTTGAGATTTTTCTCAGGGCTGTAATTTGATTTGGCCCAGGGTGCAGCAGCAACATAAACCAAAGGTCCATCTACATTTGTTATTACAACCACAGCCATGTAGGTAATGTGGGCCTTCTACTTATAATGTGGTATTTCTTTCTGACTGAGGACAGCAGGAAATCTTTCTTTCCTTCTGATTATTTATACATGGCAGGTTGACAGGCCAGTCTGGGCACACTGGGAGCTGCCCGACTGACTGAACAGCTGAGTGTACTTACATGAGGCACTGTGTGCAGATAGAGGAGAGAGGGTGTTGTAAAATGGCTCAACAGCTTCCTCTAGTGGAGGTTACAGGGCAACACAACATCCACCTTAAGAAATTGTTTCCCTGTGATGTGTGATGTGCTCACTGCAGCAGTGGTTGTCAAACTTTATGTGCTCAAGGCATACCAAAGGTGGAGCCAAATCTCAAGGCTCACCTGTATAGCTGCACAGTAGCCTCTGTAACATGTGTTATCACTTATCATGACATAAATATTTGTTTTTATTTACTTACATCAAATAACAATTGACAACCAACTATTACTCATGAAACATTTATTAACAAAATTATTTAAGAATTCATTGTAAACTTTTTCAACTTACATCAAAGCACCAATAACACATCCATTCACACAGGAAATAATCTAAGAAAATGTGATGTGTCACACACTTATAATTCCCACCTGTGACCAGCGACAAATAGGTTCCCTGTGAAGTTTTTTTTTTAATTAAACTAAATTAATTAATTAATTAATTAGGGGGGTAGAGCCTATCCCAGCTGACACTGGGTAAGAGGCAGGGTTCACCCTGGACAGGTCGCCAGACTATCACAGGGCTGACACATAGAGACAGACAACCATTCACACTCACATTCACACCTACGGACAATTTAGAGTCACCAATTAACCTGCATGTCTTTGGACTGTGGGAGGAAGCTGGAGTACCTGGAGGAAACCCACACTGACACAGGGAGAACATGCAAACTCTGCAGAGAAGGGCTCCCCCACCCAGGTGTGAATCAGGAACTGATTTTGGAATCTAACTGTATTAAAGATTAAAGAGTTTTAAAGCTTGAAGGGGCCTTAGATACTTTTCCCTTTAACTGTCTGGTTTTAAAGGGTTCCCACACATTTTCATGGCCAACATTTAAAAATTTTTCCAACATATTAGATTCAAACTGTATTCAAACTTAATTTCAGCTCTCTGGCACACATAGAGAAAACACAGGGAGAAAATGAAGAAAGGTAGGTGATGACGAACAGAAAATTGACATGAATCATCGGCAGCTTCAGAAAAAATGAATGTGCCGTTTTGTTTCATTACATGGAGGATTATCCTCGGAAGACTGCTGTAACAATTTCATTACACATATCAAAATTGCATGACTTTTCCATACCTTTCAATGATTTTTACTAATTCTATGACTTTTCAAGGTTTTCCATTGCTGTGGGAACTCTGTTATTAGTTAGTTGTCCTAGAAACAACTGTAGAGAAAGTCAGAAATCAACTGTTCTTCTTTTTTTCCTCTGTTCTTTTTTTTTCAGATATCAACATGGCTGGAGAACCGAAGCCAAACAGACCCAAAATCCTGAAGCGATCAGCAGCTTCTCTGTACAGGTACACGCTGCCATTTATTGTGTTGATTGTCTGATAGATCATGGTGTCACTAGACAGATCTTGGAGTATTTCAGGACTCTCCTTTACATGTGCACATTCTTTTAAAGGCCAGGACCTGTGTATACCATTGTGCTTTATGTTTTATGACTGGCTGTGGGGATCTTGTACACCAGTGCACACTATACTACTGCTAAATGGCCGTCTCTGTATGTCCACAGACTTTTGAATTGGTTGGACTTCATACTTAGATTTTTCCGCAGGCTGGTTCCTTCTTATCTGTGTCCATACATGTGTAAAATCCAAAATCAATATGGCCTGCGCTCCCAGACTATTCTATAGAGGGTAGTCGGCAACATTCAAACAGGCAAAAAAGCTTTTAAATAACTTGAGTTGATCGAGAAAAAGCAGCACAATTTGTTAATTTCTCAGTGATTTCTCCTAATTTTTCACTAAATTTGCTGTCGAAGTTGTACCTGTTTACTTAAATTGTTTTTTGTGATGCATTTTAACTGGATGCTGTGTTCACTCGTTTGTGATGTGTGACAGTATCTGTTGTTTGTGTTTATTGTTACAGTGTTCATTCTGCTGTCTTGGCCAGGTCGCTCTTAAAAAGAGTTTTTAATCTCTATAAGACTGTTACCTGGTTATATTAAAAGATAGACTGTATAGGACTTGTATTTTAGGGCCAACAAGAGAATATTAAACCCACAAATGTGTTAACCACAAAAGCAAATGCAGGCACTCATGTGGGACTGAGATCTAAACCACTTTGATTGAAGAGGGCCAAGGCTTTAAAACCACCCACACTGGATAACAACACCCTGGGGAAGGTGGGGGCTGGGACCTGTAGGTGTTTTATTAACAACACCCTGAGGCAGTGTTAGGCTGCTATTTTTAACATCTCAGCTCCCTTCAGTCTTCAGTTAGACAGTCTGACTTACATTTCAACTTGTTTATGGTAGAACACTATGTCTGATTTTTTTATTTCTCAAATACAAAACCCTACAAAACAAGACTTTTATTTTAACCTCAGATACTTTGAACGGTTATAACTGTATTTTCAACCTGGACCCTTTTCTCCGCCCATGTTTTTCTGTCGAAGAAACTAATGGAGATGGCGGTTTTGAAACTGGTCCAGTATTGAGCAAAATACTAGCTGACAGCAGCAAAACAGGCTGCTATATAACTGCAGTGGCATGCAAAAATGTGGGCACCCCTGGTCAAAATTCTGTTGAAGTGAATAGCTAAGTAAATAAAATATGAACTGATCTCCCAAAAGGCATGAAGTTAAAGATGACACATGATTTTCAACACTGTAAGCAAGATCAGTGTATTATTGTTATTTTGTACAATTAAAGAGTGAAAAAAATGAAAGGAGCACCATGCAAAAGTTTGGGCACCCCAAGACATCTGAGCTCGCAGACAACTTTTACCAGGGTGTCATACCTTATTTAGCTTGTTAGGGTTCTGGCTTGCTCACAGTCATCGTTAGGAAAGCCCAGGTGATGCAAATTTCAAAGCTTTATAAATATTCTGACTCCTGAAACCTTGTCCTGTCAATCAGCAGCCATGGGCTCCTCTAAACAGCTGCCAAGCACTCTGAAAACTAAAATAACTGATGCCCACAGAGCAGGAGAAGACTATAAGACGATAGCAAAGTTTTCAGGGAGTTGTTTCCTCAGTTCGTAATGTCATTAAGAAATGGCAGTTTACAGGAACTGTGGAGGTCAAACTGAGGTCTGGACGACCAGAAAAACTTTCTGAGAAAACTACTTGCAGGATTGCTTAAAAAAAAAAAAAGGCAAATCAAAACCTCCGTTTGACTGCAAAAGACCTGCAGGAGGATTCATCAGACTCTGGAGGGGTGGTGCACTGACTGCCCACACTGCGGTGACACAGAGCTAGACTCACAAGTCAGTCTTTAGACGCTTTGCTTAACTATAGACTGATGTCTTTCTCCCTGATTTTGTGTTTAGATGGGCGGATACAATTTCAGAGTTTAAAAAAACTCCCTACATTGCAGAACCAATAGTAAATCTGCAGGGCAGTTCTTCGGTGGCTCACTGAACTCTTGTGCTTGTAAATATAGTCCGACTAGAAACACGTGTAGCGGTACAAAATGGCTCAAGTCACTGTAAGTCCTTCTTTTCCACAATCTTGTGGACTGAGCACACATTTAATAAAACGGAGTTAAATCTCTCAGCATCCATTTTCAAGCTCTCTGTGTGTTTGTGTCCTTGCAGACGAGAAAAGGGGGAGAGCACATTTCCAGGAGGGCGTGTCCTTTTCAAAAATGCAAGAGGCGTTGCTTTGTTGCCGGCTGTTTTCGCCGGTGTGCTAAACACACTTTAGAAAGGAGTGTCCCCAGACTATCAGAAGGCGGAGATCTCTGATTGTCGGGTGGCGAGACTAACACAGAGCTAGTTGGAAATTGGCAAATATTCCCTCTAATAACTGATTCTGAACACTGCTTTGTCACACTGTCACACCGCATTGCTTGGATGCACAAAGTGAACTGGATACAGCGTGGGCCCCCCAGTCATTCCTATGAAAGTTGCCTGGTGGCGCAAAAAGCCAAATAACCAAGTGGCTAACTTCCAGTTTAGCGTTCTGCTAACCTGAAGGGGGATAAAAATGGTTTAATTGCGCAGCTCTTCTAGACATTCAAAATGTTATCAGACCAAATGGATTTTGGGACCCATGGTGTTACGTGACAGACCCGGAAGTTTAATTCCACATTTGACCACTATGTAAAATTTGCTTCAAAGCCCAGCCCTGTTCTTGGGCGCTTGCTGCAAAAAAAGACGAAAAAGACTGGTTTTTGGTGAACGCACTTCCAGCATTTTAGAGCTGAGAATACTGCTTATTTCTTTATTATAAAATAAATTTTAATGTACTTGGCAATTTTTTAATCATTCGAATTTGGCTGGGGGGTTAACAACTTTTGTGGTGTGGCAAACTTTGAATGCATATTTATGTTTGCTTCACCTGGACTGTAAAAACTCTGTAGAGCTAGCTGATAACTCCTTTAGGCTTTATCACTGTAATTCATTACTTAAACTGGATTTATACTTCTGCGCTGAATTGACGTCGTACCTACACTGTAGCCTGATGTACATCTCCCCAAAAATGTAACTACAGGTTGCAGAGATGCAGACCTCCTGCCTTGTAAGCTGAAACCATTTCCCTCAGTGGAAACAAAGCTTTTATTTACTTTAATTTCCCAAATAAAAAACAGTAAATTGTGAAGACATTAAAGCCTCCACAAATAGCATTTTAAGTCTTGTGTGTGATTTATCCTGGCTTCATATGAGCAGAGGAAATCTCTGCTCGTTGCTAGGCTAATTTATACAATGTAAAATGCCATAGGCTTGTGCTAATAACGTTAGCATGTTATATGTGTTTGGAAAACGTGTTTAGTATAAGACAGTTGTTCTTTGTTGAACCCTGTGAGTTGTAATGGAGCCTAATTTCGTAACGTTACCTTTGTTAAATGCTGCTGTTGTCCCTGGCTTCATATGAGTAGGGGAAATCTCCCCTAGCTGCTAAGCTAATTTATACAATGTAAAATGCCATGGGCTTGTGCTAATAAAGTTAGCATGTTGTATTTGTGGGGAAAATGTGTCCAGATAAAGACAAGTGTTTGTCTGTGAATGCCGCGAGTTATAGTGAAGCTGATTTGTGTACTTGTGTTTGAACTCTATGAAGCCGTGTTTAATATGTGTTTAATGTGTGTTAATTAAACTTCACAGCACTGATAAATACAGATGTCAGAGTGGGGGAGTTCTTATTTTTTACATCATTTACAGCTACATAGTTCTACAAGGTTTTTATTCTTTAATTGAAGAACCCCTGACTTCACTGTGTCCCCCTCCACTAAATGCTCTATCCAGGACATGTGTGCTAACACTTCATGCGTAGCCTACTTGCAGCACTTGTAAAACGTGTCAGAAAACATTAAATGTTCTGAAGGCCTACATCATTCTCAAGAATCCAGTTCCTGTTGCCAGGTTTTCTTTTGACATTGTCATATTTATGGCTTTCTTTCTGTCTCTTGGGGTGAAATGAAGTATGTGGTGGTTTTTCTTTGTCTCTCCCACACAGCTTGTGATTATTGCCTTTTTATGCAAATTTTTTTTTTTTGCATTTGTGCATGCATGGAAACCCCTGCCCAAACACTTTTGTTCCCATGTGTTGTTTTTAGTGTGGTTTCATGCCTGTGTTATGAAGAGCGTTGTATCACATTTGTTTTGTGCAGTCACTGTGTGCTTTTGTGCTTCTTCCCAGTGGCTATGAGTTTGACTACGATTACTACAGAGAAGACTTCTATGACAGGTAAGAGAAAAGATGGTACTTGGGGTTCATCCAGCATTCTTCTCTCTTTTAGAGCCAGCTGGGCTGTCGTTAGGGTTCGAACACATGGACTGTTGGCTCTGGTGTTTATAGCTATCAACAGAATGTTTATCATGTTAACCTTTCAGAGACCTGAGGCAGACTGAGGCCAAATGTGTTAAACATGCTGAGCCACAACAATGGAGCAAATCTGGTGTTCAAGCTTGTTTTGTTTTTTTGACCTGTTAAATTGACCTGTAGCATATCTTAAACAGTGATTAAAGACGATTGCTCAGGGGAAGGAATAAAAGGAAAGCAGGCGATACTCATTCGCCAAACACGCCAAGTAAATCAAAATTATGATGTCCTGAGTTCACTGCCATTGTAGCAGATGAGCCGTGTGTGTCTTTTGTCTAAAAAGCCAAAAAGTTTGGGCAAAGTTTAATTTGTATTTTTTATCTGCACTACAGTAACTTCAAAATAAGAGCATGCCGGTATAAATAATAAAATAAAACAATTAAAGACCAAAGTTCAACTGGTTTGGTCTTTAATTGTCTAAAAACGTTTGAAATTGTGGAATTAACATGCACTCCACCATGTGAGCATAAATATAACAGAATGTAAGCTTGAACACAAAAAGTTAAAATAAATTGTTGAACAGAGGAACTTGCTCTGTGTGGAGAATATCAACATATTTTCACCAGTGTTTCTCACAGCTCCAGACACAGCTTACTAGTGTTTGACTTTTAAATTCTCTCAAGATGTAACACTAGTTTATACAGTGTAATGTAGCACAATGCACATATCTGTTTATTTTTACACACTTACAGACTCAACACAGTGAAGATATATATTTATTCTTAGTATCTTAAGCACTAGTGTTGACATTGTAGCATAATGTGTATTTTAATTTTTTTTTGATTGTATTTCATTACATTATATTTACATACTTACTCCTGTTCTTACTGTTCATAATTCTCTATTCTTTACATTGGAGTGAGTGTAATGAATCACATTTTCCTCTCGGCGATAAATAAAGTATTAAATAAAGTATTTCTGATTCTGATAATAAAATACAACATATCAGTACATTTAAAAAAATAGCTGGGGTTAATTTGTAAATGCATTCATTTTTATATAACAGAAAATATTTTGGTATAAATCCAGCTATGTCTCAAATATTTTGACTTTAATAAAAGGGTGTGCGGAGATGACTAAGTGAGCTCCACAATTTGGAGACTAATATGTTAAAATGGATGTGGTGGTGAGTGAGAGACCAGGATGAGCACATGGAGCGTATGAAAACATGTTTGGGAGGTTGGTTATTGTTTTAGGAATTATTTATGATACTCAAAGAAATAATAGAGGGAGGAGGAAGACAAAGAAAATAGACAGATGATTCTTTTGGGAAATGCTGCAGAGTTGTCTTTGAGGTCGAGTGAAATTGGGATGGGGCACCACCAGCTGTTGCTTTGCAGGTGTGTGTGTGTGTGTGTGTGTGTGTGTGTGTGTGTGTGTGTGTGTGTCTCTGTGTGCACGCTGATAGATCAGTAGTTTTCAAAATTTTTGACACCAAAGGTTGAGCCAAAATCTTGAGGCACATCTGTTTTTATATCTGTGCACAACAGATTCTATAATGTGTGTTATCACCCTTATCACGACATAAGACAATAAAAATAAGATAAAATAAGATGTAGCTTTTGTTTTTTGTTTTTTTGCTTTTCTTTCGGCGATAGGTCATCTTTGCTGGTGTTTTGCTGCAAGTTGCTCCGCTCAGTAAAGCAATCCACTGTCCCACTCACAGCTTTCTTCTCTTAAATGTTATCATCCCTCACACTGGCGGCCGATCGAGGCTTTTGATGTGCCACACTAATAATTCCTACTCGTGAAGGCAACAAATAGGTTCCCTGAGATTTAAATTAAATTAAATTACGTTTTTTAGCTGGAGTTTGCCTCTTTATTAGGAAATGGGTGCACACCACATACTGATACAGTCAATTAAAAAATAATTTACAGCTTTTTGAATAGGCCCAGTTGAATATTGCCATAATAATGTGAGGTTATCACAAAATCCCATGGCACGCCTGGATTGGTATCACAGCACACCGTTTGAGAACCACTGCACTCGAGGGCTTTGTCACTTGAACATAGAGACATGGTGTTTTTGGGCATTTGCTGAAACAGCAGATGAAGCTTTTCTTCTTGGATGGACCGTCTGAAATCCACTAAAAACAGTTTCATTCACATCTAATTGCAAAATAGGGGTCTCCTGGAACCGATCTGGAAAAAGTGAATTGTATTATTTCATTAATTAAATAATGTTTTTAATAAATACAACAAAGGACACCTGATGTAAATGTATTGGTGTCCCCAGATTTTTTTTCATAGGGGTAACGACAAAACCAAAGGCTATAACTGAATTTGGTGGCACAGTGGGAAAGTGGTTAGCACTGTCATCTCACAGCAAGAGGGTTCTGGGTTTGAATCCGCCGAATCCCTTTGCATGTTCTCCCTGTGTCAGCGTGGGTTTTCTCCAGGTACTCCAGCTTCCTCCCACAGTCCAAAGACATGCAGGTTAATTGGTGACTCTAAATTGTCCGTAAGTGTGAATGTGAGTGTGAATGGTTGTCTGTCTCTATGTGTCTGTCTCTATGTGTCTGATATTACCATTTATCAGCATGTGTATCAGGGGCTGTACCCATCTTAGAATGATATTAGTTGAATGAGATTCAGCCATTCAGCAAACAGCACTAACGACAGATCAGAAATGTGAAACAACATTTTTTGCCGACACTAGATATCAAACAAAAGCCAGAATCTGTGTTGTATTAAGTATCTGTGAGCTGTAAATTCACATCCCCGAAGCAGATGACAGAAGATAATATTATCTCGGTGCCTTAGGATGGAAAGTTTCTCCTCTGTGCCGCTGCATCGTGTTCGCAGTTGTCTGTACCAAAAAGTAGTGTGAAAGTCACAAGCTCTCACTCTGCAGCAAAATCAAGGGACCCAAACGGTCCTGGAAGTACACTGCACAGCACTGAGTAGCAAAAAATCAAGAAGACTGATCTCTGTCGACTGAGGGGTCTCTGACTGATGGGTCAAATCTCTGGCTTTTAAGCGCTGAAAATACATAAATAATAAAATAAAATAAAATAAAATAAAATGACATGAAATAAAAGTAATAGTAATAATAATAACTTTATATTTAAAGCACCTTTAGAAAAGATAATGCCGAACTGCCAACAAAAATTAAGGTAGAATTAAACATTTGATCAGAGGAAAAACTAACTTTCTAAAACATATTAGAAAGAAGACAGAAGATAATTAGAGATAGAGATAAAAAAACAATAAAAAAACATACCAATAAAAGTAAATACAATTTAAAAAAAAAAAAAAAACAGAAAACACAAATTCATTATTTTGGGTCCGGGCATTTTTAGGCAATTCTGAGCAACCTCTGGAACCTAAGACGGTCATCTACCACTCTGAGCTAATTGGCAAATAGCAACTCAACAGTGGCTTCACAAATTGAGTAAGCGATTCACTGTTGTGTAGGAAAGCAGCCATCCGTGCATGGAAAGGCAGATTTGAAAACAGTGTAAAAAAAAATTCAGTGAAGACAGAAATCTGAAAATACACATATTGCATCTAGACAGCATGGAGATGTTGGTAATTTGTTTGTAACAATGATTGATTTGCTCCATAAGTGAAAAACTGCCATTTTTACATTGACTCCAATTGTTCACATTAGAGCAAAATTCAAAATGCTGTCAAAAATTCAGTTTTTGAGATAAAATTCTGAAATTTGCCACACATCATCTACCATGACTCTAGAATTTTGTCTTTTTTTCATGAACATTGAAGATTTATTTAGCAAGAATTTGCATGTATATGTTTACAGTACCGTTTACAGTCAAACATTTTGATGCACTGTAGGCTCAATTTTTGATAAATCAAAAATCTGAGAAACGTAGTTTGTGTAGGACAGTCTGAAGATGCTCTGTAGCAAGTTTGGTGTCAATTGAGCACAAATTGTGGGAGGAGATAGGTTTAAGAAGTTTTACAGTTTTTGAAAAAAAAAAAACCCGGGGTGATGAATTTCATAATTTTTAATAGGTTTAAGTGTACAAAAGTTTCTTCAGTATTCAGGCTACAGTTTGATGAAAGTTGTGAAGTTGTAGCATGTATGGTTGATTTGTTATGAATTTTCAAAGTTTTGAACTTTAGACACTTGCTGTAGCGCCACCATCAGGACTATTGGCTTGAGTTTACAGCTGAGGATATCTGGCATGAGACTGGACCTTTGTGCAAAGTTTGGTGAGTTTTCACCCATGGGAAGTATGATTTCCTTGGAAGAAGAAGAAGAAGAAGAAGAAGAAGAAGAAGAAGAATACCTAGGATTACAATAGTGTCCTGGCAGTTTAGCTGCCCGGACCCTAATAACGATTATTATGATAATGAGCAGGATCAAGACAGAATAAAAAGATAAATTAAAAGATAAATGAAACAATTAATAAAAGGACAACATCAGCCTTGCATCACTGTCTAAATGGCATTAAAGAACAGACTCATTCCAAAATGATCCAAGACACAGTTGACCTGAACAGAGAGAGAGCATGCTGGCAGCAGCATGATGCTCCACCAATTACGGAACACCTGAGGAGTCTCTGTCACTATAATGATAAGATTTATAGATGGTAAACCACATCTTTGAACCAAGGGATTATCCGCCTCAGTGGGGATTTTTCTCCCTGTACAGTACCTGCATCTTGATCAGGCCAATCTGAGGAACATCTGGCCAAAGTCAATCCATTTTCATTGACCTCTGCAGTCAAGCCACAGTGTGGTAACTATTAGTGTTCTGACAAGACCAGGTGAAAGTCATCATCAAAGCCGACACTGTTGGGGGTAAAAAATAAAAAACTGCATCTGTAGTCC
Source organism: Epinephelus lanceolatus (assembly GCF_041903045.1). NCBI lineage: Eukaryota > Metazoa > Chordata > Actinopteri > Perciformes > Serranidae > Epinephelus > Epinephelus lanceolatus. The sequence continues at coordinate 45,287,691 of NC_135734.1, forward strand.
TGCTCCTACTCGAAGCAAATCCTTGGACCCAGTCTCGTGTGTCTCAACTAATTTTCACGAGAGTTCAGGGCTTTGAAACTGAATCTTTACTTTGGTAACACAGAGCAATACATGTGAGAACCTTTTTTGTTTTTGAAACGTGCATAGACAGAAAGGGGAGATGTCCAGCTGAGATGAATCAGGGATGCTTTATCCAGATGATCCCCAATGTCAAACTGATGTCTGCCTCCAATCTCAGCATGGGATCTTTGCATTTACCCTGAGAAAAAAAAAATAAAACAATCCAGGGTTATTCGTTGTCATTATAAGCAGACATTGTAAAACTTTTGTGCTGCAGAGGTTTTGTGTTTCACAAAAGACAGTCATGCTTGTGAGAGAGATAAAAAAATGAACTCTCCCTAAACCTCTTCTGACTCCTGCCAAAACACATCAAGCTTTGTCTGTCTGATATAAAACAGGCTAATGCAGCGGAGGGTAATCAGAGTTCCTCCATCTTGCTGGGAGAGTAAGAGTGCTGTGGTCTGTTAATTTTCTGAATGACACGTTATTTCCGTTTCTTTGCCTGTGCTCGTAACGAACAAAGAGGGATTAGTCAGAGAGTTCAACTGATCCCTCTCTAAGCTCCGCCCCTTTGCGATGGCCCGTTAAGCTGTTGGAGCTAGCGTAGGACCTGCACTGTAACTAAGTGCACTCCTTAGGACACTGAAGAAAAAAAGCCCTCCTTCAGTGTTGGCATGTTATGCAGCTGGTCGTCATTATAGTTTAATGGCACTTGGCGGCGTCAGGGGGAAACGTGGCAGGACAAAAAGGGAAGTTAAGGTGGCGAAAGTCCGAGAAGGGCCGGTGGGAGGGGTAGTGGTCCAACAAACACAGACTTTCACGTGGGAGAGCAGTATTTGCATCCTGTAAGATTCTAAAGCCAAACCCTTTTTTCCTAAACCCAACCACATACATTAGTTGTTGGAGGAAAAAAAAAAAACGTCAATTTGTGTTGTTATACTGACGTAGTGCATTTATTTTGAAAGAGACTGTATGTAAATGGTAAATTTCCTGTGAAAACAGAAGTGTATTTTGAAAGAAGACAACACATGTAACAGGCCTAATTTGACAAGGCATCCCAGAACGTCAACAACCAACGCACTCAGGGTACCTTTCACGTCGTAAGTGGACGTGGAAGGTTCATGACCAGACGTCAACATGACAAGGTCGGAGTGAGAATGTGTTGCATGGACAGTCTGTGTTTGAAGGGTATATTCAGGATGTCAACCTCAGTCAGCAGCAAAAACAGAATACTAAGATTAAGACAACCTATGGGCTACAGATCACAGCGTAAAAATGAACCACCACATCACTAGAAATTGAGATAGAAGACAATGAATATAAAGGGAACCTTCACCGATATTCAACCAGCTGTGTGTCATCGCAGTGTGTGCAAATCAACAGTGTTTGGCTTTTCCCTGTGCCTCCAAAACTTCCAACGATGGACAGACATGGAGCTCTGGAGGAAGCCAAACAACTTTACACACTGCGATGATACATGGCCAGTTGAATATCGGCAAAGTTTCCTATCATCCCTTCACCTGCTCCTGTAGAGCATGGTAGGTTTTATTCAATGTTATTATCATTTACAAGAAAAAGTAGCATGTGTCTAGTAGGCTATGCCTTCAGTAGGTAGCTAGCTATCTAACCCTTCACTTTTCAGGGCTTTTTTTTTGGCTTTGGAACAGGGAAGAAACATATACCTCCAGGTAACGAGTATCATTAATACACGACGTGCCCCAGGCACAACAATTAGCTCCAAATCCACAAAACCAGCCTGAAAATGAAGGAAATCTGTAATGATTGCATTAAAGTCAGTGGAGCACAGCTGTGTTGTTGCTGTACCCTTCTCAGCCCGATGCTATGCTATGATTGGCCAGTCTGCAATCGAGGGGCGGGACATAGCAAAGGGTCAGTTATCATGGGTGTTGAATACATGGCTTGTCCTTCAAATCTAACATGACCTGTCCTGGGATGCTTCCTTTAACCGCTGTCTGTCCAACACATTCTCACTCTCTCTCAACTTGTCAAATACTGACGCTTAGACAGTGGCCCATCACGTCAAAATATGACGAGCTAGGTACCCTTCCTGCATCAGTTTTGGACATTTAGTGACTGTGTATCAATCTATGCTCGTCATCGTCTCTTTTAAAAATGAATTTTTTACACAAAATGTTTCTGCATGTTAAATTCAATCAGTCTTTTTCAAAATAAACTTAGAAAATAGCTAAAAAACTTCATTTTTCGGTTCACTTACAGAGGTTTAGGCAACAAAAGCTCATGGTTACATTAAGAGCTAGAGCACTGGGGTGCGCCCCATGTACAAGGCTGTTGCCGCAGCGGCCCGGGTTCGACTCCAGCCTGTGGCCCTTTGCTGCATGTCACTCCCTCTCTCTCTCCCCCTTTCACACTTGTCTGTCCTATACATTAAAGGCTAAAAATGCTCCAAAAAATATCTTTAAAAAAAAAAAAAAAAAGAACTAGAGCACTCGGAGAGCGCAGACCTCCGCCAAGCAGCTCGGATTTCCCACCATTTTATTATTTTATCCACTTCGCTTCAATTGATCACCACCAAAATTTTTATAATCTGTTCCTTGTTCTATTATCAACATTTCCTGAAAATTTCATCAAAATCCATTCAGAACTTTTCGAGTTATTTTGCAGACAAACAGACCAACACCGGCGAAAACATAACCTCCTTGGCGGAGGTAAAAATACATCATGGTTTGGCTTCAAAGTTTGTTTCTAACATAACATAACATCTCGTGACATACATCAGGCTGCTAAACACATTTGCACACCCAGTTGTTATTGAAACAACTTGATTGACTTGTGGTTTCACACAGGACACAAACAGCAGGCTCCTGCGTGAAAATTTGTAGTTTGTTTAATCCACCCACGGAATTTGGACTTTCTCGCTCTTTATACCACCTGCAGTACCAACACATGCCTCTATGTTGCTCATCTCATACCAAAGCTAACCATTAATCTGTTCAACACTGAGAATATTTTCGACTGGTTATGCATTTTAGTCTATTGGTTAATTTTGCTGCTCTCCTGTTTACTGCGCTGCGTAATATGTTAGCTAGCAACACCATTCATTCGCAATTACTGCTTGTAATGCCATCCCATCCTAAAAGTGTTGCTGTGGTAACACCGTGCCCCATCTCCTGGTTTTCCCCCAGATTGCCCCTGGTGAGAAAGTGACTCACATTTAAGCCTCAAACCTTATTTACCATTGTTAGTGAGCCTACTGTTAGCTCTGTTAGTGCTGTTAGCAGTGTCAACACAGTTAGCGGTGCTAACGTAGTGAACAGTGCTTAAGAGGTTTACAGCTCAAAATGAAGCCACTTGCTCACTGTGGCGACGTGGTGGGAGACCGGAGAGTGGCCAACATATAACACACCTTGACTTTACTAGCAGTAATTGCCAGATGAGCAGCGCTGCTAGCTAGTTCCCAAGACTGGAGGGTGGGCAGTGGGGTCCATGTCATTGGTCCGACAGCCCATTAGTACGACTGTCCGCGGTGCTAAACGGCTCCCGGCGGGCATATTTCTGCCTTGATGGTGCGCCGCGTCCGGTTCTGGGTCAGCTGGGAAAGGCTTGAGGCGGAGCAGGCTCACGGCTTATGTGTTTGCCACTTTCTTTTTCATTTTAACCCACACCATGATCTTTTCCTGACCCTAACCAAGTGGTTTTCGTGCCTAAACCTAACCAGACCTTAACCACAGGGCATCATGATGATTTCAGAATGGACTTTGGAACAATGGGTTTAATATAGTCGGAACAATGGGATGTCGGACCAATGGGCAGTTCCCGGGCAGTGGGCACGATGTTTCTATATGTCACCGAAGCTATCCGCCAGTCTGTCAGCAAAGCCTAGAGAAAATAGAATAAAAGTCAAAACATTTACATCACAAAACATTGAAATTTGACCCTCTCTAAATGGATAGCGCTTTGAAATGTGAAAGTAAAGCTCACTAAGTCAGTGGAGCACTGGACTAACAGGAAAGTCCTCTCGTATTACATTTTGTCTTGTTGGGTTTTTTCCCTCAAAAATTAAGCAGTTGATTAATAGTTAATGGGTGTCGGGCTGTCAAAAGCAAAATTAACCAAAACTGACAAGTCTGAGATTGAAATATTGGGATCTTCATAACGAACATGCAGTGGAATTGTGCTTTTGACAGACTAATGTTGATACTGCATAATGGTATGAGTAATGCTGTAGAGAGCAACAGTATAAGGTTAATTTGCGTTTCCTTGAGGGCTATAGAGCTTTAAAGTTGCATTTTTCTTTCTTTCCTTCCTTATTTCTTGCTGTCTTTTTTGTTTTCTCCCCCTTTTTTCCTTCAGTGTCTGCCAACCCCTCTGCTTGTTTCATTGAGTCTTTCTTCTTCTTCTTCCTTTTTTTTTTCAGTACATCAAAACCAGCCTTACTGGATATCATCTGAGCAGAAATCAGAGTTTATTAATCTCCTGAAATATGACAGTACACAGTAAATCTGGGCAACACAGACCTTTTTGTCTGCTTTGATTATTTTCTTCGCATGGCAAAACAGTTTTGCCTACATGGTGAAAACAAATTGTCATGATGCACAATATAATTTATCATTACATCTTTTTATCCCAGTGGAGATGTTTGTTAAAGTCAGGAAACAAAGCACATTGCCATCTGGACAAATTTTCCGTGTTGATCGAAAAAAGTTGCTGCTTGTCCAAAAGGCTTAGAACACGAGCTGCAATGGAACATCCATGTCTCATACAGTCTGATGTAGTAAAGCCAAAGGGAGTTCAGTGTTGTCAGAATCGTTGATCTCACAAAATGTCTTCAACATTCATGACCTGAGCTGAATTTACAACTCATGACAGGCTTTATTGGAAATGAATGAAGTCTTTGTTTAAGCTTTTTATGACCAAAAAACAGGGATTCAGAGCAAGTCCTTTTGTGCCAGCAAAACAAGGTTCCACATACTGAGTCATTGTGTTATCTGATTTGAATTAAATTATCCAGTTGAAGATTCACTGTTTGAATTTACTCAGTCAAACAAATCAGTAATATACAGTAATACGTTAATAAGCTGCTCAGAAATCATAAAAATAGGTATAAAGTCATCATCATAAAGTCATCATCAGTACAAATCTCAATGTGTGTGTCACCATTACATCAGACTGAATATGCCAACTTTAAAAGGTGGGTTTTCAGATGGGATTTGAAGGTGCAAAGGGAGTCAGTATTGCAAATATCTTGCAGGAGAGAGATCCAAAGCCAGGGGCAGAATGGCTGAAGGCTCTAGAAGCCATGGTAGTCTAGCAGGCAGATGCTGTCATGAGCTGCAGAAGAGGATCTGAGAGTATGAGAGAGTGTGTAGACATGAAGGAGTTTAGAAAGATACAGAGGGGCTTGGTTATGAAGGGTCTTAATGTTGAGAGGCAAAATCTTGAGTGATGCTGCTGAAGAACAGGAGTGATATGATCTATGGAGGGAATTCAGGTAATGATACGAGTGGCTGCATGCTGGACCACTTGGAGTTTATGACAGGGAGACCAAAGAGGACAGAATCGCAATTATCAATAGAGGATGTAACCAAAGAATGAGTGAGAATAGCGGTGCTGTTTGGTGTAAGCAACGGGTGAAGATGATTATATTGCATAGATGAGAGTCTGGAGACCGAGTAACATTATTGATGTGGGCCTCAAAGGACAATGTACTGTCCAGAATGACACCCAGACTCTTAACCTGGGGGGAAGGAATGGCTTTGGAGTTGTCAGTAGTTAGAGAGAAAAGAAACTAAGGAGGAACCTCAGTTTTATCGCAATTAAGTTTGAGGAAGTTGTAGAGCAAAGATTTAATATCCAATAAGCAGTCGGAAAGGGAAGTGTGTGGGAGAGTGGAAGTAGATGTAGCAGATCAATAGAGCTGGGTGTTATCTGCATAGCATTGGAACTGAATGCCAGTTTTCTATAAATATAGCTAGGAGGTAGAAGATAAATATTAGGTGAAAGGGGGCCTAAGACAGAACCTTGAGGAACAGAACTATTAACTGGACAACAGCTTGATCTGACATTTCTAAACTCGACAGAGTGAGTGGGGCCAGGGAGATGGGATTTAAACCAGGCATGAGAGGTGCCAGTGATACCAATGGAAGCTACTGTATAAGAACACATTGTCAATTATCCTTAACCATCCTCACTTTAACCAAGCAGTTATTTAAATCCAAACCATGCTCTTTCCCTCACACACACACACAAGTTGGGTTTGTGCCTAACCCTAAACACATTTTAACCACAGTGTCAGATCAGAAAACACTTATGTGTTGTTCCAGGGGGATTTTGTTGATTAATTCAGAGGACTTGTTGGTCACAATCTGCCATCTCATCTCTCAGATTTAGCTGATGTCATTTATTTGTGTGGGTCATTCATGTTTACTCATGATCGGTTTAAGATAAACAGATATGACACAGAAAATGGATGATGTAAAAGCAAAATGCATCATAAAGCTTGGTTTATATTTGCAGCCTACCATAACCTAACCAAAACTATTTAGTTTTAACTGAAATTTAGCTGCTGCTAACTTTTGCACCCAATAAACATGAAAATAACAAACGTCAAATCCATGCCAATGTTTCATAATCCAGTTCCTGTTGTCACAATATTACAGAAATTCTACTTTAGTAAAACAGCCTTGTAAAATGACCACAGCATCACAATTGATAATTACAAGTATTTAGCAGTTATTGCAAGGGATTTCAATAAGATTATAATGTAAAGTGTCTGCACTGTTCTGTCAACATATCTTTCATAATTTAACATTAATGAGTCCAAGAAAATTCGATGTTGAACCCATCACCAGATTGTTAGGGTTTACCACAAGGAAATCAGGCTCACATATTGGGACACCAACAACATTTTTCTGTGGCTTCCTTTCTCAAGATTATCCAGACATTTTAGCCACTAAACAGCAATTTGGAGCTTTTCATGAAATAAATAAAAAAAAACCTGTCACAGTGAAATATGAAGAAACATTGCATTTAAAATCGCTAAGCCTCTAATATTTACATGTAAAGGTCAACTTAACACTAATTCCAAGCATTAAACTTCCTGCAGAAGAAAGTGAACTATAGTTTTAAATCCACCATTTTATTCCACCACACCACATAAAAACATGAATTTCCACATAATTTGCTTTTTGATCTTTACACAACTATTTATCTTCATAAAGACAACATCACAGAGCAGTCTTGTGGTTTCCCGTTTATAATTTTACCGTCTTTCCCAAAAGATTCTATTTTTTTTATGAGAAATCTATATTTGCATGTCTTCACTGTTTAACTTAACAAGCACTTCATTTCTCAGTGTGCTGTATTTTTTCCAGAGTCACGATGTGAACACGGTACTTCCGCCAAATACTGCTAAGAGAGATACTCAAAATGAAGACAGATTGTCTTTTTTCTTCAGTATTTTCAGATTCTCTTCGAGCCAGATAACTTTAATATTGGGCATAAAACTGTGGTACCTGTTCAAAGCCGAAACTGTGTGGGTGGTGTTAGAATATAAATGCAGTCGTGAGCAACAGTCAGGTCAAACAACCCGACATCTTGACTTGTGACCTGGAAAAAAGTAACGAGCAGGAGGGAGCTCTTATCAAACAATGGGAAAAAAAGGAAATCTGATCCTCTACATTGTCGGCCATCATGTCCAGGTTTTCACCAAAAATGAGACACACCTCAGCTGTATCCATTCACTGTACAGGTAACAAAAAAATATGCCACCACATTAAAATGCCACCATGCCGACCAAAATTAAAGAGCATTTCTGTGGGATATTGAAGGAGGCACACAATGTACACAACATGCTCTCATGCTAAATCGTCGCATACCGCTGCTAGTTATGTGTTAGGTATCCACATGCATCTACAGTTGATGTTCCGGGACATCGCAACCAACGGCAGGATGTCAACAAAAGCATGTGGTGAGGTTTAGAAAGAAACATCATGTACATTTACATGAGAAGCAAACACCGGGCTCCAGGGTGAAGGCCTGGCTTTGTCGGACCCATCCACTACCCCTACTGCCCACCTTATAGGGATTTTCCAACTCCTTATATTATCAGTCCCAGCAGCATTTCAAACTGATGGTTTCGTGTGGCGTATCATACCACTGTAACAGGTGCCGTCCAGCTAACTGGTGGCATATCATAACAATGTGAAAGGTTCCATTCGGCTGCATTACAAAGTGACACTGCCCAGTGGCTTATCATCCAACCGTCAAAGGTGATTTTGGCGTCAAACACGGTTGGAAACAATGGAAAAAAACTGCAAAAAAAAAAAGCAAAAAAAAAAAAAAAAGAAGTAAAATCAAATGTTGGATTGTTGTGCAAAAGCTCTGAAAACGTTTTAATAAACTAATACGCCTTTGGCATATCATACCACCACGATAGGTGCCGTCCAACTGCTTTACAAACTGACACTGCCCAGTGGCACATCATCCCACCTTCAAAGACAACTTTTAGCGCCAATGTCTGACGCCGAAATCACTGACAAAGCAGCGGTAATTGATGACTTGGGAATAAGAGCGGGCTGACATATCACAATGGAAAACACAGTGGATATCAGGGAGCTACTTGAAACTGCAAAAAAAAAAAAAAATTAAAATCAAATGTTGGATTGTTGTGCAAAAGCTCAGAAAACGCAATACTTAACTAATAAATCCTTTGAAAAACATTTCATTTCACTTGTGAAGTTTTCAAGTATGAAACTGGAATAAGCTTTCCGATGTTTGATTGATTTGTGTTGTTGCACACTGCACATTTCCTGTAGGATCAAAACCATGTAATGTAGATCAGTGTCTATATACTATCTGCCAAAACACCACATTAGTACACAGAGTGTACTGAAAAAGCTCAGACAGTAGTTAGATTAGTTGTATATAAATGTCATTTCTTTCTTCGACTTGGAGTATAAAAGGATGATTTTAATTTTGCCTCTTCTCCGTCCTCTTTTTCTTCTCTTTAATATCAATACCTTTCCTCACTACCTGCATTTCTCATTTTCCCAAACACCCTCTCTTCATCATCTGACCCCTCTCCTCACCTTTCACCTTGTCAACCCGTCCTCTTTTTCTTTCTCTGTTCCCTCTGTTTCTCTCGCTCCTCTCTGTCTTTCCTCCCCTCTATTCTCTCTTTCTCTTCAGGTTGTTTGAGTACCATGGCAGGGTGTCACCGGTCCCTCGAGTGGTGCCTGTTAAACGCCCACGGGTAGCGGTGCCTCTGGTACGACGGGTCAAATCCTTGCCAGTCAAACTGCTGGCACGTAACGCCTCCGTCCTCCCCACCAGCAACGGCAACAAACAGAAGGGTAAGTTTGTCTGTCTGTCTGTCTGTCTGTCTGTCTAGAACAACTCTGAAATCAAATCTTTAAAGCATCATTGTCTCCAACAGATAATATATAATACTGGAGAAATCTGAGTAAATAAACACTCCATTTTAAACAAAATGAGTGTCCTTAAAGGACAAATTTTGCACTTTGAGCCCCATTTCTGAGTTGTTTATGATGAAATAGAGTGGCTAAGACCAAAATTGCTCCTTTTCGGAGAATTTGACTTTCCCCTGCCTGGCTTAACACTGCTGCCTATGGCCATGTGTGAATCTGGTGTTCGTTGATATTCTGACATAAAAATTGTAGCAAACTGTGGTTTCTATCTGTGTTTTCAGTTTTCATCTCGATTATAGAACTATTTTTTCAGCTGCCTCACACCCGTGTGTAAACTTCCGCTTGATCGTTCGTTTGACACTGAAGCGTTATACACTCCAGTCCACTTGATGGCGATAATGCTCCTTTACGTGGGTGTCGCCAACTGGCAGGAAACCATTGCAATGTAATGGGACACAGGAAAGAAGCAGAAGAAGAAGGCTGGTGTTGTGTTCAAAGGCATCATACTGCGAAGGTTGTTTACAAGCGAGTAATCCATTGTGCAGTTGTTTAAACTTATTACAAAACTTTACAAAAACTACAAGACACACAGCACTGTCGAGCCGGCACTTTCGATGAGCTAAAAGACTACAATGACTACAACCTTGTCGTAAACAACCCCCTTTCCGTTTCCAGTGGAGGATCACTACCAATGGAAAATGAGGCTTCGATAGAAAACCAATGCATTACACAAAATGTCAAATAAATCATCCTGGAAACCACAGTTTGCTACGATTTTTATGTCAGAACATCAACAAACACCACTGACCACTCGGTGAGTTTCATGGCTTTGAAAACGAACATTTAGGGTGGTTTTAGGACAGGTTCACACATGGCCATAGGCAGCAGTGTTGGGTCCATGTCATTGGTTCGACATCCCATTAGTCCGACTGTCCGCGGTGCTGAACGGCTTGCGGCGGGCGTTCGGTGCGCCGCGTCCGGTTCTGGGTCAGCTGGGAAAGGCTTGAGGCGAAGCAGGCTCACGGCTTATGTGTTTGTCACTTTCTTTTTCATTTAAACCCACACCATGATCTTTTCCTGACCCTAACCAAGTGGTTTTTGTGCCTAAACTTAACCAGACCTTAACCACAGGGCATCATGGTGATAATCCAAGTAATTTCCAAATGTAATTATAGCTACTCTGTGTTAAGACCATATGAGAAGCAGAGGTAGTCACAGTGTCCTGGGCTGAAAAAATGCCCCCCATTGAATGAGTAGAGAAAAGTAAAATCAACTATTGATTTATGAAATCATGAAATCAGCAAACCATGAGTGGACAACTATTTTTTTCTTCATTTGTTCATTCAATCTTGAGGCCACTTTACTTAAATATTGGTCAAATTGTATGGAAAACTGAAATAGTATAAAAGCGTATATAGCTGTCAACTCTCAGTTTTTCAGTCGTACCCTTTATGTAATTCCAAGACTGTTTAGAGACCCCAGTATGCAGAAATATTGGAATACACCATTTTAAAAAATGTATCCCTTTTAACCTTGTTGAAATTTAGCATAGATGGAGCATCCATCATAGTGCTACAATTAAAAGAGGCTGCAGCTTCCCCGCAAGTGGGCGTGGCTTCAGCACATTCAGCGGACACGCCCACAGAATCTTCGAGCAGATTTTGAAACGTAATTTTTTTTAAACCTTTATAATCATTCAAATATGGCTGGGTGTTTAATAACACATTTTTCTGTGGTGTGACAAACTCAATACACATATTTATTTTTGCTTTGACTCTAAGTACAGCAGTATGATCATATTATTGGTGGATGTCCAATATTCTGCTATTAACCACCATGTCATCAAACTCTGTATTTTGCTTTCTGTCTGTCTTTTTTCCCTTCCTGTTTATTATTTCTTCTCTTATATCTTCCCGACTTCCTGACTACCAAACCCAACCCAAACTTCCCCTTCATCTATCTTTCAAGTCTGTGTTTTACATGTCAGTGGAAAGTTCAGGCATCAGGGCGACTGCTGTCTCTTTATTTTTGCATCCTGCTCATTAAACATTCATTTCACATTATGTTCATATTGTGGATCTCAGCATCTTTCATATTTGCCTTTGACCTGAACTGTTTTGGGTTTTTTTTCCAAACAGCAGTTTTTTTTATTTCTGCTGAGTTTCATTGAATTCCACTCTGTGCCGAGCTCACAAAGCACTTTTCGTGTCACTGGTTTGAGTGTCTTTCTGTGTACTCATCAAACTTGCATTTGGAATGGTTTTGAAAAGCAATATCCAAACAGCACACACACTTTTTCTTCACCACTCATGTTTTTTTAGGAAGCTCAAAATAAATAGCTGACAGTTTGTACTTCTTTCCACTCTGCTGATGGGAAGCTGGTTGTGCTCATGTCCTTCAGCCACTGACCCTGTGGGCAACATCATAAAATCTGTAGTTGGAAAATGAAATAATCAAATCCTTGTTAGAGGGTTTTGTTTTGGTTTGGTTTGTTTTCCTCTGATTTTGAGTCAGCCATTACCAATCTCTGGGCTGACTCGCACTCACACTAACAGTGCAAGTAGGTTTTTTTTATTTTTTTATTTTTTTATAAATTGTCTGAATGTAACTTTAATATTGAAAAAATAAAAAATGATACCTTTCGGCCAACCTTTAGCTATGCTGGACTCTGGTGTCATCCATGCAATGTAGTGTCAAGGCTGGTGGTGAAAGCAGCTGTTTCAGGTGTGTTTCTTGATGTTGGCAGCTCAGTGTTTTTTTGTGTAAGTTATATAAAATGAATGGCAAAGTTTCCATTTCTGTTACACTGTGCAAATCAACAGATCAAACTATTCACCTTTGCCACGTGGTGTTGACATTGACAAGTCAACAGAGCCATATTTGCTCACCTGGTGTCCCTGAGGTATCATTTTAGATCTGCTCTTGGCAGCCAAGTTTCTCAGCAGCATACTGTATTTATTTTGTCACTCAACTATAACGCCGAAATAGATCAGATCCGTATCAAATTTAAACCTGAGGCTCAGAGCAGGTAGCATTTCAATGTGATTTATTACATACACATGCTAAAAGTCTTAACCTACAGCAATGACAGTTTTATACATTTGGACTAAACTAACACGTTCACTAATCAGTTCCATAACATGCGGAAATGCAATTAACTCAACCAGTTGAAGACCAGTGGCCTAAGGTAGTTACAATGGGACCTAGTGCACCATGTTGTGCACATATCATCTTGTCACATGATCAAAAAGAGACTCAACATTGGACAATATCAATTTATATATTACCTAGGCATTTATTATTGCATCTGTAAGTGACAAAAAAAATACCAAAGAAAATGAGAATTCATTTTTTTATTTTAATCCTTTTATAGTTTATGCAGAATAAGCTAATGATTTTGTTCTCGATGCTACTGACTCATTTACAAAAAAACATGGCAGAGATGGCTTTTTCAGGGGCATATAATCTTTGAACATAGGCATATCTTTAAGGTGGGTGGCAGTCACTCATTAGAGCCCATTCTCTGCCCAACATGTTGTTGGAGGGCCCGCTCTTTCAACATTGTTCATAGATTATGAGTTTTCCTTAACTTTAAAAGTCAGCCTTGCAGTGTAGTGTCAGTTTTTAATCAGACCATAAAGTATTCAACATTTTTCATATATTGTGGGTATTCAACGTTTATGGCCATCAATTCAGATTAGTGTCAGCTTTTCATCAAACCTTAAAATATTAAACATTTTTCTTACATTATTATTCAATGTGAAAAGCCAGCAATTCAGTTTAGTGTCAGTTTTTCATCAAAACCTAAAATATTCAGCATTTTTCATACATTATGAGTTTTCCTTAAGTTTTAAAGCCAGCAATTCAGTTTAGTGTCAGTTTTTCATCAAAACCTAAAATATTCAGCATTTTTCATACATTATGAGTTTTCCTTAAGTTTTAAAGCCAGCAATTCAGTTTAGTGTCAGTTTTTAAACCTTAAAATATTTAACATTTTTCAGACATTATGAGTTTTCCTTAACTTTAAAAGCCAGCAGTTTGGATTAGATTTACCATCAAACCTTAAAATATTTAACACTTTCCATACATTGTGGCCATTACTCAACTTTTAAAGCCAGCAATTCAGTTTAGTGTCAGCCTCTCAATAAACCTTAAAATATTCCACATCTTCCATACATCATGGGTAATATTTAACTTTAAAGCCAGCTATCTAGTTTAGTCTCAGCTTTTCCAGTATTCAGCATTCACACTACAATTTCTTCGAGAATTGTTTCCCCTTTATCGTGATTACTGAATTTAAAGAGAATAATTTATCTTCAATTATAATCAGTTCCCCTCAGCAGGAATGGCACGTTATTCCGTGTTGCCCCATCTAGGGTAAGTGTTCAGAGGTAAAAGGTCAGAGCTGCAGCTGAAAAGCAGAAACTTGGGAAGTGGCACGGATTTGGTGTCAAGGACAACTCAGCAGAGGGATCTCTGCTGTTAAAATGAGCAGTGATAGCTCTGAGGATAGAGAAAGCAAGTTTAAAGCAGAATGATTGATGTTTTTTAAAAATCTGGACTTCCGGGGCGTCGGTAGCATAGTGGATAGTGCCAGCGCCCCATATACAGAGGCACTTCCACTCACTCATCTGCTGTCAAGGTACCTTTGAGGAAGTTGAGCTCAAAACTTACCCTTTTTATTTGTTTTCCTCCTGTTTCTCTTTTTTCCATTTATCTCTTCACTGGGAAAATGACAGCATTGGTTGTTTGTTCAAATTGTAGTAGTGTAAATAATGTCTTCTATCAGGATCAAATACAGAAGTAACAAAGCTTTGTATATAGCACCACAAAAAGTCATCTAAAGGAGGAGCTTTCCCTAAAATGAACCAGGTACTTTTAGTTGACTTAACTTCACCAGGCCTTAATCATAATGGTGGACGATCAGAAAACGTTCATATGAATCGTTTACATAATGGTCATATGGGTCAGTAAGGCACTGGGGCACTTTTTTGTTTTCAGTGTATCTCAGATTGTATTTGAAATTTTAGCCCTATGTCTAAAACACAAATAAGCTGCCATAATTTTGATCAAAATAAAGTATAAATTCTAAAGAAATTCAACAAAGCTACAGTTATTTAAACAATAATAAGTTGTCTCACATTAACAGTTCAAAACAGTACAATCCATCACTTTGACCCACAGCAGAATGTCTCAGTATGTGTTGGCCAGACTGGCATGAAATGGTAAAATTGCATAAATATTCATGGTTCCCTGACCTTTCTTCTGGTGTTGCTGCCACGTGGAGTTTTCCACTTGAACACACTAATCAAAGTGTATTTGGCAGATTTCCATAAAACTGCCTTGAAGATGAACCTTTTCCATCTTGTGAGAGTCGGTCTATAGCCCCGTTTCCACCAATTCAGTGTGGTACCTTTGGAACCAAAAGTAAAGCTTCAGACATGGTACCTAGACCCTAGGTCTGTTAAGCGTTTCCACTGCAAACAGTCCTCTTAAATGTCAGCGAGGATGTTGTCACTCACTGCTCCGTCCAGCACTCACTGTATTTCCTCCTCTATAGATCTGCACCTGGTTTATCGTCCACAGAACGAGGCTGCACGCTGATATTTTCAGAACAAAATAGAACAGGCTGCAGTGAGAGTCTCTCTCCATGGGATATTTAAACATATCGGCTTTGTGCATTCAGTTCTTCTCAGGCAAGCTCAGGGGTTTAGTGTTGCCGTAGCTCACAGGAACAATGCTGCAATGCTTTTCTTTTTTTCTTTTTTTTCTCCGAGTGAGGACTAGAATATATGTAGTTCATGTAGCCCAATCGAAATTAAAAAAAAATATTTAACTACTTGAAGATCCACTCATTACTTAAAGTGTATGTTGTCACATTGAAATTCAAGGTGTGTTGATGAATTCACGTCGTCAACTCATGCATTGAGTAACATTACAAGTAAATGTTCAACCTTGAAAAGTCACCAGCAGTCGGCCCAGCGAATTTATTTTCTCAGACTCCAGCTGCTGTGAGAGGCAGCAAAACATCCTTTCATTTTATAGTTACAATTTACTAATAAAACTCTCCACAGTATGAACAGTGGTTACATGAGCCTCAAAACCAGACACAACTCAGCCCTGAGCAGAGTGACCGTCCTCTACTGACCAATCAGACTGCAGTGTTCACAGCTCCACCTTTTAGTACCAGATCTGTGTGCTAGGTACCCCAACAGAGGGGGGACCAAACATGGGGACGGTACGGAACTGTTCATCCACAACTTTTCACAGTGGAAACAAAAAAAAGTGTATCTAACTGAACCACTTGGTGGAAACGGGGCTTATGAATTCCTGCCTGTTATTAAAGTTGTGGTTGCTGGTGTTGGTGTCATGGTGGCAAATCATTTTATGGCTCACACTGGACCAATCAGTCACACTGGAGTATCATTCGAACATTTTTTTTCTAAAGCCTGTTGATTCAGCCTTTGTCTGCTATGAATGTTGAGCGTGATCATGTACTATCATCAGAGCGCTTCAGAAACGTAATAATGTTTAAATAAACTTGTAAAATGTGATGGTGTGGATCGCTCTACGCAGACTTATTAATCAGAAAATAGACGCTAATGTCTCTCTGTTTTTTGTTTTTTTTTCTCCGTCTCCACCGCTCTTCGTCTGCCTGTGTCTCTCTACCAGCAGTGAAAGGTGCAGAGCTTCAGGCGATCAAGTCAGAGTTGACTCAGATTAAAGCCAACATCGAAGCTTTGCTGGGCAGACTGGAGCAGATCACAGAAGACACACACATCACCGCCACAGGTGAAGCACGCACACCTACACACACACACACACACACACACACACAATGGGATGAACGACATCAAAGTTTCTGGTGCACAGGGTCCTGTCCACATGTCAAAATGTCTTTAAGCTAGACGCTGAATTTGTGATGGTCAAAAATGAACTAACAGATCTTTCTGACTGACTCTTTCAAAGTGTCTGATATGTACTGGGTCAGCCTGTCCAACTTCCAAGTGCACTTGAATCCCTCCTCCCACTCGTGGTTACTGTAGAGTAATACTCACACTGCCTGTGAGTGAACAGGATGCCAAGCTCCGGATGTCCAAGCTCCTCACCCTATCTCTATGGCTGAGCCCAGACACCCCACTAAGGAAACTCATTTCGGTAACTTGTATCCGCAATCTCATTCTTTCGGTCACTACCCAGAGCTCATGACCATAGGTGAGGGTTGGGACATAGATGGACCAGTAAACTGAGAGCTTCGCCTTCTGGCTCAGCTCCTTCTTCACCACGACAGCCTGGCAGAGCGCCCGCATCACTACAGAAGCCGCACCAAACCGCCGATCCATCTCACGCTCCATTCTACCCTCACTCATGAACAAGACCCTGAGAAATTGACACCGTAAAAATGTATGAAAACTCAAAAGGTTGGAGAGGTCTGATACATTTACATGGAACAATTTGAAAGAACCGGACCTGTAAAAAGAAGTTGATCACCCATCACTACACTGAACCTCAATTTTCAGCTCCTATTAAAGCCCATAATCACTGCAGTTTATGCTACAGTTTGTTGAAGCTACTGTTAAAAAAAAGTGCTGAAACTGTAGAACAGTGACCAGAAAATCAGTTATGAGGTTCAGGAAGGAACTCGGCATGGAGGATTATCAGCAGCCTTTAGCTGAACTCAGCAAAACTAAAATATTTTGGATACTCTTGAACCAAGATATAACTTTATTATGGTGCTGGTACATTATGCATAAAATTGAGGCATGACACAGCATAAACACTTCTGCTCTTAACTTAATGCTTCACTTAACTTAAAGGGTAACTCTTGTATTTCTCAGCCTGGACCCTATTTTCCTATTTTATGTGTCAAATGGGAACAACAACGTTTGAAACTGGTCCAGTATTGAGTAAGCCACCACCTGCAACACAGGCTGCAATGTAGCCGCTCAGGGCATTTGGCACTGTCACTGTATGTCCATCAAAAGTGTTTGTTTTTACAAGTTGAAAGACAAAGCAAAATGTTTTTTGTGAGTTTCATTTTGTTTCTGTCAACTTTAAGTGATGTGTGTTTCACGATGATAAAATAGCTGTTTATTAAAATGGAGTCTGGGGGGTTTGACAACAGTGATTTCGGGGTCATTTCTGCTTAAACAAAAAGGATCTTAACTCTTTAATAAAAGGTCTACCTCTGTAGGGAATCCTTCCATAATGTTGTCACACACTTGTAATAACAATCTGAGCCTGTCAGCAAAAACAAGCCCTTTTAGTGGAGATACATTGATGTTTGACCTGACTGGTGACATTGCAGCCCTTTTTTTGTTCCTGCTGGCTGCAGCGATCTCACTCAAGTCAAACACTGTCATCTCCATCAGTCATGTAGACATGAAAGGATGGGAAAACATAGTCATGGTTTGAAAAATATCAAAGTAACCTTGAAAGCGCTGTCTTGCAGAGCAGTCCGGTTGATGATGTAAAGCCTAACTAAATCATGCCTTGAGCCACTGAGTCATGTAGAACTATTTAAGCCACATTATGGCAGGCAGCTGTGGCTCAGAGGAGCAGGTTGTCCACTAATCTGAAGATTGGCGGCTCAATCCCTGGCTCCTCCAGTCTACATGTGGAAATATCATTGGGCCAGATAGTGAACCTCGAATTGCTCCTGGTGGCTTTTCCATTGGTGTGTGAATGCTTGTGAATGGTTACTGAGTAGCAGGTGGCACCATGCATGGTAGCCTCAGCCACCAGTGTGTGACTGTGTGTGTGTAGGGGTGACTATGCCAGTTTTAACATGGACATCTTGATCTAGTTATCATTTGACCTAAGTGTGTAGTCCGACTCACTGAACTGATACACGGCTGAGCTGCTGCTGCGTCTGCCCTGCACTGGTGAGTCTCATTACTGGCCAGCTGTACTGTTTTAAGTCTGTTAAAACAATGAGGAGGTGTGTGATTGTGTTCATGTGGCTTGACTCCTGGCTACATTAGCCGTTAGCTTGGAGAAAACGGTCCCTATGAAAGTATATCATTGAGAAGAAATGATTTGAATCACTCAGGGATCAGGGCTGCATCGTTCACCGAGTGATTTGTTCACCGAGTGATTCATCACACAGTAGCCAGTCCCTCCCTGCACCCTGGCTGCCTCACGACTCGCAAGTGATTCATCGCTTGCACAGACCGAATCAGCAGTTCCACTCCGGCCTGCACGCTCACTGCTGAGCTCAACTGAACTGAGAAATGAATCAGTCAGTTCCGGAAGTGATTCAGTTTCAGATTCATTCTTTTGAACAATTCGTTCGTGAACGACACAACACTACCTGACACCAAAAGCCACCTTTTCTGGTGGTATGATACACTGCCAGTCGGCGTCAGTTTGTAAGGCAACAGGACGTAACCTTTTGCAGTGTTGTGATATGTTGCTGTGGCAGTATGATATGCAGACGGGCAGCATCAGTTAATAATGTGGCTGCATGGCACCTGTCGCAACAGTATCATATAGCACTGGACAGCATCAATAGGAAGCACTGCCAGTAACAACGTAATATAAGGAGCTGAAAAGTCCCTATAGGGCAGGCGGGAGGGGTGATGGATGAGTCCAACAAAGCTGGACTTTCACCCAGGAGTAAAGTAAATGGCAAAAAAATGGGTCTCACTCCGATGTCATCGAATACCAGCGCTTGAGCAGAGACTTCCAACCTCAGACACTGACCAAAACAGCTGTATTTTCACGTCGGCATGATACATGGTCGTCTTTATTTTTGTTGACCAGCGGCGTCAGGGGGAAATGTGGCCGGACAACAGCGAAAGTTAAGTGAAAGTCTGAGTGGGATGGGTGGGAGGGGTGGTAAATGTGTCCAACAACCACTGATGTTCATCCGGGAGGCTGGTGTTCTTCTTGATTAATGGAGAGCTTTGAAAGTGATGATTGATTGTTGCGTAACAATGTGCGTTTGCTGTTGAAGGGTAAAAAAAAAACCAACAATGCGCATTTTTCCAATGTAGTGTGTTTATTTTGAAAGAGACTGAATGCAAACTGTACATTTACTGTAAAAACCAAACTGTTTTTTGAAAGCAGACAATGCATGTAACAGGCTGAAGTTGACGGGGCGTCCCAGAACATCGACAAGCAATGTACCCAGGGTACCTTGCACGTCATATGTTGACGTGAGAAGTCCATGACCAAATGTCAATGTGGGACAAGGTTGGAGTGAGAATGTGTTGCAGCAGCAGGGACTGAAAATCAAGAAAATATTTTGTTTGTTCACATCACCGACACCTGCATCTTCCTCCCTGTTACCCTACAGTTGTGATAATTTATTTACTGGGAAATAAGTATTACCTTGACACATTGTCAATAAAAAAAAATATATATATTATAGAGAAATACTTAAGATTTAAAGCCAGGTTTTCAGGGGCTGCAGCAGTTGGGTTTTCTTTCTGGGAGCCATGTGTGCTCTTCAGATTCCTGGGTTTGTCACATCAAGAGATATGAGCAAGGGAGAACATGAAATATGTCTTTTCTGAGAAATGTTACTTCCTGTGCTGTCTTGTGAAGATGTGTGGCTCACTTTTTTGATGTCCCAATTCAATGCAAAAGTCTCTTCTTTTCACATCTTTTTTTGTGCATTATAAATCAGGCCCACCCTGTGATGAAACACCTGCTGGAACAAAGAAAATATGCCAATGGAAAAATGCTTAAGAAAAAATGGCTGTGCAAGTGAAAGTATAGCAAGGTAGTAATGAAAGAAAAAAGACAGCAAAATGTTTTTAGTGTTTTAGTCTTTATCAATATTTGGAGAATGTATTTGTTTATTTCTTTCGGAAAAGTTATTAATTTATTCATTGGTGCATAGCCAATCTGTCTTAAATTGTATGTAAAATGATGTTTAGGTCCAGCTCAGCTACTAAAACTAAATGGGATTTTTGCAGAAAGAAAGTTTTGGGTTGTTCTGTACAGCAGGTAATAAGCACTATTTTTTTTAATTATATATATATACAGTACAGGCCAAAAGTTTGGACACACCTTCTCATTCAATGCGTTTTCTTTATTTTCATGACTATTTACATTGTAGATTCTCACTGAAGGCATCAAAACTATGAATGAACACGTGGAGTTATGTACTTAACAAAAAAAGGTGAAATAACTGAAAACATGTTTTATATTCTAGTTTCTTCAAAATAGCCACCCTTTGCTCTGATTACTGCTTTGCACACTCTTGGCATTCTCTCGATGGACTTCAAGAGGTAGTCACCTGAAATGGTTTTCCAACAGTCTTGAAGGAGTTCCCAGAGGTGTTTAGCACTTGTTGGCCCCTTTGCCTTCACTCTGCGGTCTAGCTCACCCCAAACCATCTCGATTGGGTTCAGGTCCGGTGACTGTGGAGGCCAGGTCATCTGCCGCAGCACTCCATCACTCTCCTTCTTGGTCAAATAGCCCTTACACAGCCTGGAGGTGTGTTTGGGGTCATTGTCCTGTTGAAAAATAAATGATCGTCCAACTAAACGCAAACCGGATGGGATGGCATGTCGCTGCAGGATGCTGTGGTAGCCATGCTGGTTCAGTGTGCCTTCAATTTTGAATAAATCCCCAACAGTGTCACCAGCAAAACACCCCCACACCATCACACCTCCTCCTCCATGCTTCACAGTGGGAACCAGGCATGTGGAATCCATCCGTTCACCTTTTCTGCGTCTCACAAAGACACAGCGGTTGGAACCAAAGATCTCAAATTTGGACTCATCAGACCAAAGCACAGATTTCCACTGGTCTAATGTCCATTTCTTGTGTTTCTTGGCCCAAACAAATCTCTTCTGCTTGTTGCCTCTCCTTAGCAGTGGTTTCCTAGCAGCTATTTGACCATGAAGGCCTGATTGGCGCAGTCTCCTCTTAACAGTTGTTCTAGAGATGGGTCTGCTGCTAGAACTCTGTGTGGCATTCATCTGGTCTCTGATCTGAGCTGCTGTTAACTTGCCATTTCTGAGGCTGGTGACTCGGATGAACTTATCCTCAGAAGCAGAGGTGACTCTTGGTCTTCCTTTCCTGGGTCGGTCCTCATGTGTGCCAGTTTCGTTGTAGCGCTTGATGGTTTTTGCGACTCCACTTGGGGACACATTTAAAGTTTTTGCAATTTTCCGGACTGACTGACCTTCATTTCTTAAAGTAATGATGGCCACTCGTTTTTCTTTAGTTAGCTGATTGGTTCTTGCCATAATATGAATTTTAACAGTTGTCCAATAGGGCTGTCGGCTGTGTATTAACCTGACTTCTGCACAACACAACTGATGGTCCCAACCCCATTGATAAAGCAAGAAATTCCACTAATTAACCCTGATAAGGCACACCTGTGAAGTGGAAACCATTTCAGGTGACTACCTCTTGAAGCTCATGGAGAGAATGCCAAGAGTGTGCAAAGCAGTAATCAGAGCAAAGGGTGGCTATTTTGAAGAAACTAGAATATAAAACATGTTTTCAGTTATTTCACCTTTTTTTGTTAAGTACATAACTCCACATGTGTTCATTCATAGTTTTGATGCCTTCAGTGAGAATCTACAATGTAAATAGTCATGAAAATAAAGAAAACGCATTGAATGAGAAGGTGTGTCCAAACTTTCGGCCTGTACTGTATATATATACATATATATATTAATTACAAAAAAAGCTTTAAAAAATAAAAACAGTAATAATACAGAAGTCCTGTAATGGGAGTGAGGTCAAGATCCTCTGTAGTCCCTTGGCAAAAGAACATTCAACATTTTTTAAACTAGATTTTACGATTAAATAAATTATTTAATCAACTACAAAGGTTTATATTTTATTTAAAGGTGCTTTCACACTGCCTGGTGGTAACTAGGGCTGTAACGATACAACGATACAATGTTTGTCGATATTACAAAGTCTGCCACGATACAATTTTGATTCGATGCAATTTAGGGGCTTGCAATCAATATGAGACGATATTATCTGCCCATATAACACAATCGGTTACAGAAGAAGCTGCCACCCCTTTCTTTTCTGCTTATGGCCATAAAAGATAAATACACCACATAAATGATAAGTACAGTGAAGTTCACTTTAAACTGACTCCACAAACAAATAAAACAGCAAATGGGATAAGTTAACCTTCAGGGCTTTCTGTCAGAGAGACCTTTCTGTAAGAAATCTTTTCATTTTAACCTGAACCATCATCTTTTTCAGTATTCAGCTCAGTAATAAAAAGTAAAAAAAAACAAAAAAAAACAAACAATTGATTTGTCTATGAACCTTGACAGTTATAACTGTCGGCTGAAACGCGTCTGTTGTTTTTTGCAATCGTTTTTTTAAGTAGTGACCCATTATTAGCTGTAGCATGTTTACACTGCAGAAATTAGCGTAGCGGCTATTTTTCTTACTCACCGGTGGCTTAAGTCACTGCATCTCCTGACGGAGCAGCTCAGTTGAATTTCGGCCTGCATGCACATTTTGTCGGCCCAACATTATTGAAATTGAGCAGCTAATGTAGCTGTAGTAAGAAGTTAAGATGCCCGGCCAGATAGGTACATTTTGTTTTATCTCATAACTACATTGTTTACATACGCTATAAACTCTGTCTGGTGACCTGTATTTTCTCTGAAATCCTATTTCCATGCTGAAGATTTATTCCTAAATAACGTTATCCTCATTGTCTTTCTCCTGGCTGCTTGCCTTCTGCCTATTGTTGTTTGACAGTAGCCATGTTTCCATCAGCCTGTTTAGATGTGCATCTAGAAGTATCGCATCGGAAAATTATGATGGAAACGCCAAAATTTGAATTAAAATCCCCTGATTCGCACAAACTAAAATACACTCGCCTTAGCCGGGGTTTGGTTGATTCGAAAAAATGTTGATTCGCAAAACGGGGGATGGAAACAGTTCTGTTCGAATTAAGTCTGACATAGCGCACCTCTCTCCATGGTGATATCCACACTCCCCGTCAGGAAGGCGGTAATGCATTTACAAGCTGGTTGCCAATCGCCAAACGTAGAAGAAGAATGCAAGACTTGTTTTGTTTCCGGTTCTGCGGAAAACTTGCGCGAGTTCGTAGTTTTCACCAAAGTCCGTACATTTAATGGAAACAGTAAGGATTCGTATTTCTTTAAATGCGCATTTCCCAATGATTCGAATCTCTTTTGGATGGAAACGTAGCTACAGACACAGACTTTTAAAATAAGAGCGTATCCTAAAGATGATGATATGATCGATGTTTTCACTTTGCATTTATGATACTGGCTCGTTCATCACTGAATCGATATATCGATCCACACTGATGGATCATTACACCCCAAATGGTAACCACCCTGATAACCACCTACTTGCAAGAGCGTTCACCAGCTGCAATGACAGGCAGGTGAGCAAGCTAGCTTGTTGTTGCATACAGTAGCAAGACAATGGTAATCATTCAGATGACCAAAGGTTTCTACATATTTGGACAATTAAGCAGTCATCTGAAGTTTGATGGAGATCCAGTTTTTCTTCTGGCTGTCCTTATAGGTTGCTAGGACCGTAACTGCAGGTATTCAGACACCAGTCATCTCCTCCATCTTGTCTTTTTTCTGCCTCCATGATGCCCACTACTTGATCTGCCAAAGCCAGGCAGCAACCGCCAGAAATTCAACACAGTGAACTCTGAACAGCAGAGCAAAATCTGTGCACATCCATGTGGGTGGCAACCGCTTCATACCCCTACTGCCGTGTAGAAAACCACTTCCTCTCTGTCACCTTCCTCTCACCAAAATGACTGAAGGCGACGAGTTACCACACGGCAGTGTGAAAGCCCCGTACATTTATTGCCATCTGCTTGGAAACCACCATGAATCTATAAAATGAAATTCAGTTTGAAACACCACAAATCCAAATCTGAGAGCGCGTGAAAGATGTCACTGACATATGGTATTTGCAAAAAGAATATGTGGCATACAGTATCCGTAAATAATGTGCACAACGTACAATAAATGAAACAATGTGTAGTAAAAGACAATGATTCTTTGGTAGTGTTTACCAGATGGCAGCAGAGAAAGTAGGGAGTGAGCTGGGAAACACACATCTGTAACAGTAATACAGAACTCCGCAAATATACAGCATATTCTTATGTTTATGAGATGTACGTCATATATAAAACATATTAGACATGAAACACTACTTTTGCCTCTTTTTGTGCCTCTGCATCAGCAACAGCCCTGGATGGAGGTATTATGTGTTTGGGTCCATCTGTCCAATTCTCTTGAACATGATATCTCAAGAATGCCTTGAGGGATTTTTATTTTTATTTTAATTTGGCACAAACGTTCAGTTGGACTCAGTGGTGAACAGTTTAGATTTTGGTGGTCATAGGTCAAAGACCAAGGTCGCTGTGAACCTGCATCCATCCCATTTTCATGAATGCGATATCTTAAGAATGCCTTGAGGGATTTTTTTTTTCAAATTTGGCACAAACATTCACTTAGACTTAATGATGAAGGAATTAGATTTCTGTGATCATAGGTCAAGGTCACTGTGACCTAATCTGTCTCATTCTTCTGAATACAATATCTCCAGGTCACCTAGAGATTTTTTTTATTTCTTTATTTTTCAAATTTGACACAAATGTTCACCTGGACTCAACAATGAATTGATTAGATTTCGTTGGTGAAAGGTCAAGGTCAATGTGACCTTACATCTGTCTCATTCTCTTGAATGCAATATCTGGAGAAGAGCTTGAGGGAGTTTCCTCAAATTTGGCACAAAAGTCCACTTGGACTTAAGAATTAACTGAATAGAATGTGTTTGTCAAATGTCAAAGGTCAAGGTCACTGTGACCTCACAAAACATGTTTTTGGCCATTTCTCAAGAATTCATATGTTAATTATGACAACATTTTACACAAGTCTCTAATAGGAGAGTGCTGACATTTGTGTCATGATGATGATCAAAGGTCAGCTTCACTGTGACATCATAATGTTCTGCAGAAACACTTTTCTGGCCATTGCTCAACATTGTAACTCAGAAACAGAAGGGGAGACATTTGGTCAGATACTGAATTGGCATTTTCGGAACCCATCGGCTGTATTCGGCGTCAGACCCCCGATTTTTTGGCATTCCGGTTTGATTTGGGCGAAGGAGGCAAATTTCCATTTCTGACTTCTGTTTATATATAAGTAAGTAATTATAATCAATACTAATACTATCATTGTCCAACTGTAAAGTGGTAAAAACACTCTCAATATAACACACATTTAAACCAATATTGACTTCTTTTAATGCGGGACTTTTTTTTAGGTGCTTCAAATCCGTTTTGTTGCAGACTCCTTTATAGCAGTAGCCTAGCTTCTGTGTTGGACTCCAGCCTGCTTCTCCAAACTGAAGATGTGCCGACTGACATCTACTGTTTGTAATATACTGTCTATGAATAAGTACCCCATACAACCCTACTTCAAAAAGTCTGAACTATCCTTTAACCCATGTGTTTTGATGAGATGCTCCCTCTTTGTTAGTGTAACCATAGGCCTGCTGTATGTGTCATAATGACAAAATTACCATTAAGCATCGTTATCACACGAAATAAAAGAATATGTACTGTTTTATGTGTTATGCTGGCAATGAATGTACAATTCTATTCTTTTTGTTTACCGCAAAGTTATCCACGGCCTAAAAAATGTACGGTATCCTACATATTGAAGTCATTAGTGTTTGAGCCCCAGAGAGGTCCAAGTCTCTGTTTTAAATCTTTATAATAATAATTTAAATAGACTT
Source organism: Epinephelus lanceolatus (assembly GCF_041903045.1). NCBI lineage: Eukaryota > Metazoa > Chordata > Actinopteri > Perciformes > Serranidae > Epinephelus > Epinephelus lanceolatus. The sequence continues at coordinate 45,313,898 of NC_135734.1, forward strand.
TTTGTATCTTTGGAGGTAAGTGCTGTGTAGGTCTGAGAGGCTAGTGTTTTTAACTAGTGTTCAGCTCATTTTACACATCATGGGTTCAACATCATGTTTAAAAGCATTTCTTCTAGAATGAGGAAGAGTTGTGGTGATAAAACAATGTTTTTTTATGTTTTATGAGCTGTTAAAGAGATCCTGTGGTGGGTGGGGGTGTGGAATTTGTAGTAAGAACAAGGCTACATGCAGATGTGTGGCACTTGAAAGTCAATTACAAGTATCATGTGCCCACCACAAACACCTCTGATTTTTTAAAAGTACCACACAGTGACAACAACAACAACAACAACAACCCTTTTTTAAATCAAAAATGTAAAAGTCAGCACTGGGACTAAGGGAAAGGAAGAAGGTGGGGGAAAGGGGGCAGGCATGTCAAATACTTTCTGAAGCACTGGAGAGAGACTTGTGTTTTCTTTTTTGTTTGTTTGTTGTTTTGGCCTAGGAGAGGGGGCATATAGAATCAAATGGTTGTATTTTGTATTTATTTTACCACCATTTAAAAAAAAAGAAGTTTAAAAATGGCCACAATTACACCATTTATCATAGCCAGAAATTGTAAAAGAGAAATTATTGTTGGATTTTCAGATGCTCCTTTGACACATCATGTCTGACGAATGCTGTCAATAAATGAATGAATAAATAAATAATCACATCTGAGCTTTAAGTAGTGATATGTCATCAAAATCATTTTATGTGTAGTTTCATTTAAAATTTGGCCAAAATATAGAAACTAACCAACAAGAAAAACCAGGACTTTTTTTTTTACTTTAAAACATCATAGGGTAAGTTTATAAAATCTAATAACTAATTTTCGGTGGAGGGAAGGTCATGCATTTTCCTCCAGCCACTCAGGGAGGCTTAAGGAAAAATATCTGTATCTTCGCAGAGGGTCAAAATATAAAAATAGAATAAAATAGATTAAAACTCACAACCCAGCCACCCCTATCTCTCATACATAAAGAACAGTCCCTGTTAGATAAGGAGCCAACAAACAAGCAACTTTGCTTGTTGTAGAGTTTTTAGTGGAGGGAACTGTGTGCGCTCTGTGGTCCTTCCCTGGCTGCCAGCTGGCTAACTGAGCTGACAGCTCCACCAGCAGGACTGCATTCAAAATGTTACTGTAGCACAACTACAGTATTATCAAGTACAAATATTATTAGCAAAGTTTACTCAGAGCATTAAAAGTATTAAAAGTTATCCAGAATATTAAAGATGACATACACTGATGGAATGATTCGGTTCACGAGAATGAGACCAATGCTAAGTCACACTGACCTTGACCTTTGACACCTATGACCACCAAAATCTAATCAGTTTGTTGTTGAGTCCAAATGAATGTTTGTGCCAAATTTATATATCTATATAATATTATATATATATATAAAAAAAAAATATATATATCTCATATCAAACTCACAAGCATGAGACAGACAAGGTCAGTGTGACATTTTGATGTTATGTGTGTGACCGATGCTGGAGATTTAACAAGTAGCAGTTAGCAGTTAGCAGTTAGCGGCTAACACAAAGAAGAAGAGCAGCAACCATAAATGTCCACAAATTGGGGAAACAATGAGGTCTGCGAGCTCCTTACTCTCCGAGCAGAGGTCGGGATCAGCCGCCATGTAACAGGGACGGTAAATTATGGTTATTGCCATGTTTTGCCAATGTTATTGTTTGTTAAGTGCTGCCAGTACATATGTTTTATGTCACACTAGAAGCCAATGCTGCTGTGTTACATGTCACATCCATCACATCTCTTTTGATTCCGCAACGCCGCATGCTTTCTATGATCACACACTGGAAGGGAATGATGCCACCGTCAGGGTTTCCATTATCTGGTTCTTGACCCGGAAAATCTGCTTAAGTCCAACATATTCAAATCTTTGAAGTCATCATGTCCGGTAAAATTATTTTCCTATGGGAATGCGTAAGCCTAATGACATGTCCAAACAAAAAGCAAGCCTCTCTGTCCACACTGAATCAGTTAAATATGCACTTCTATTCCATCATTAAAAACGAACTACCTTACCTCTCAGCTATGCGCTTGTTTAAACAAACCATGTATAGACATCAACTGTGCCGGAATGAGTCTTGTGTGTAGTTTTGTTTTTCCATTTTTTTATTTTTGTTGTTTCACAAGACAGATTTTGAAAAATTGGAGTAAACTCTTAATCAGTTATCTTAATCTTAATCAGTCTCTCTTTTTTAATCATAGGGGTTGGTTATGTTTTCTTTGGTAAAGGCGAATGACAGGAAACTGAAGCTCTTTTCATAAGAACAAGGAGAGTTCAACCAGCTGTTGTCATGGCATGTGACGCCTCTACATCATTTTATACTGTCCACATTTTCTAATGTTTGAGTGTTTGTGCCTCTGTCTGTGTGTGTTCGTTTTAGAGCTGAGGAAGGCAGACGAGTGTAAGAGCGAGGAGGCGTGGCAGGAAGGGGAGGAGTCAAGCTCAGAGCTGGAGGACGAGGAGGAGCACAGACAGAACAGCGAAGCTGAAGAGGAGGAAGACGAGGAGGAGGAGGAGGAGGAGGAGGAGGGAGAGCACACGCAGGACGACACTCATGACCACATGCCGGTATTTTGTGTGTGTGTGTGTGTGTGTGTGTGTGTGTGTGTGTGTGTGTGCGGTCTGGATCAGCTGCACTTGTGAGGACTCCTGTCAGTGTAGTGCCTTGTGAGGACCTTTGGACGTCCTCACAGTGAAAAACTCATGTAAGAAACAGCTGTGAACAACCAGAGTAAATACTGTACATTGCCATTCCAGTAACGTCCCTGAAATAAAATCAATCAGTCTTCCTGGCATTGATGGAAGCTCATAGCCTTCAGTAACTAAATCCAGTTTAGAGCTAACTGACTTAGTCAAAGTCACTTTTCAGCACCACTTCATTCCAGCTTCTCAACTATGAGAATTTGACACTAATTCATAAGGATTTGGACAGTTAACCATATAAAGCAATAAACACTTTCCTGACCAAATTATTAATTAATCAAGAAAGATTCCAGTCCTGTTACTTTCAATTCCACGGGTGCAGTAATCAGGCTGGGAAAGTCTAACTTACTATCCAACTTAACTCTCTGTTCTTAGTTCATCAGTTTGCAAGCTGAACTGAATCTTCAGCCATTTTTCAGTTCAGTGGGTCGAACTACACATCTTTTTAATGAATGAATTCTAGGGATTCCATACTCTGAAAAGACTTGCTCTGCCCATCACTATAATGGAGGTAAAATCCCACAGCAGCTGCGCAGGGAGGAAAACAAACACTGTCCTTTATCTCCTGACTTATTATGTGGGTCTATATTACAGGCACAATGTTGGTACAGCAGGTCAAAAAGCGACTGTTTGCTTGATGGATTCTTTGTGGTGTTTTATGTAAAATAGTGCTTTTTAAAATGCAGTACTTGAAAGCTCATAATACCTTCCCATCATAGTTCACAATTTTCCAATATGTTTAATGCTCTGCTGTACAACCCCAGCAGCAGTGTCCCACCGTCTGACACGACACACTGTGAGGACAAAAACAGGGCTCTGCAGAGCACCTTCCACAGCATGCGAACACGCCGTCTGCGGTCATTTTGACTTGACCAGCAAACTTTACAACAAGCTGATTGGCTGTAGAAACAGGTGACAAGCTTTACATTCTAAAAACCAACCGCCAGCGATTTGACCAGCGGAGCTGCAGGTGACACCATCAGCCGAGTCGAGCTCAGACCGGCCAGTTCACACCACAGCAACTTTTGTCTGCAACTTTTTCCTCTGGTTTCCTTCAAACCTTTGGTCTGATCTGGGCTTTAGATGCTTAGATGACCAAAAGCTAAAATAGTTGTTTAATTTTGTTGTTGTGTTTTAGTTTGCCAATTTTGTTGCAAACGCCTGGAAGAGAAGGCGAGAAAGTTTGTTTAATGAGCGCTTATTTTAGTTTCTTTTTTCAGTGCTACATGATAAATGCTTTTATGAGTGACCTACAAACTTGGTCTTTCACAATAATGATCTGATTATATACGATGCTTTTTTCTGCTTTGTCTTTTTTCTTTTCTTTTATTGTTATCTGAAAATTTATAAGCTGGACTCTGGTCCTGGCTTGCACATGGTGTCTTGTAAGCCCATGTGGGCTGGGCATGACACAATAATAATAATAAAAAAAAAAAATCATTTGTTCAACCTGTTGACATGTGAAATGTTACAAACTCATATTCTCTGAGCATTCAACAACTTCCCCAGTCCTCTGTTGCCCCTGCAACTTTTTTCTAACTTGTTGTAGGCAACAAAAAAACAATCAGTTTGAACACTGAAAATCTTGTCTGTGCTGTACTCAATTGAAGAAAGGTCAACAAGGCTTTGCAAATCTGTTTTTATTTATGTTTTACACAGTGTCCCAACTTTTTTGCATTGGGGTTGAATTTGTTGTTTGTGGAATATGAAGTATTTTGATGGGCTCTGCTGTCCTACTGTCATAGACTACAAATGACAGATGAACTTGGTTTGACTCTCCAGAGATTCTCAGTAAATAAAATTAAAATACTCTGAATTCCAGCCTCTCTCTGTTGCACTTATGTAAGCTAAAATTTCACATGATCATATTCTGAGGCCAATTGCACAGAATATTTGGGTAACTGCAGTACATATTTATGTGTATGTGTTCTGACTCTGGTCTCTTCTCCTGTTATTTTGTGCAGGAGAACAGTCACCTATCATCAGAGATGGACTCCATTCACCCATGAGAGGTGAGTGTGTCTTTATGAAGTCAGGTTGCTTTTTAACACACCAAACTATGAGACCAGTTTGTCTTTCCCCTCTTTCCTTGTATCCAAATACAAGCTGAGTTCCCCCCAGCGTTCCTCTTTGCCTTTACTGTTATGGCATTAAGTTCAAGACACATTACAGCTGTGTTCAATTATCTTTTTCCCATCTCAGTTGTCCAAAAGACAAAAGAAAAACATAAAACATGCACAAACATGCACAAACATGCACGTTTAGCAGCTGCCATTTAAAATGGTCTTTATGCACTGTGAAAGCACCCGCATCTTAGAAACGTGCCAGCACAGTAAAGTGAACCGATATAGAGTAAAGTTTATTGTCCATAAAGAACACTCCATATGACTGAAGAAACCTTATCAACTTAAAGTCCTCCAATAAAAACTTTTGCCTCCTGGCTGATGTAACAAGGTCTCAAAGAGAGCAGAGCAGTGACGTCAGTCCAGATTGATATCAGACAGGTTTGAAATAGTCTGAAGTCATGCTTTCATATCAGACAGAAATCAGCCTCGACTTCACATAATTTTAACTAAACTTCAATGATGGAAACATAAAAAAATTAATGTTTTGTATCAGTCATAGTCAATATTTTAAAACTTTGATAAAGAAGCAGATAGATCGAACTGAGATTTTGACGTATTTAACCAGGAATGAATTGCTGAGAGACAAGTTTTCTCTTTCAGGACACACTAACATACCGTCCAGTACAACCACTGACCTGCTGGCCACTGAGCAGCAGTGTTAAGCTGAAAGCACACCGGCATACGTCACATGCTGCCTCTAGCACACACTGGACACGTCACAGTGCAGCTTGTCAACAGATGACCATGCAAAGTTATACCTTTACTGAGAGATCTGTACTTCCTCCCCCTTTCCATTAGTTTAAAATCATGTGTCGAGAGCCTCTAATTACAGTTGATTTCTCACCGATCTCCAGAGGTATGACTTGCCAGGCAAAATCTTTTTGGCCACTGTCTTTATAATGATGGGATTGAGGGTCGTTAAGCTCGGGATATTTCTTGACCCCAACAATGAGTCTCTCGTCATCCATTCTTTGTCACACATGAGACACAGCAACAGAGTTCTCTTTATGCATCCACGGTGAGGAGAGGAGTCAAGCTGCTGTAGGAGCAGAGAAAAAGAGCTGCTATGGGAGCTGGTGTGTACAAGCAGAGAGCTAGTGGTCTAAAAATGCATTTAATTCTGGGGACGGCGAGGCTGGAAATAGGACAGAGGCGTTAAGTGCAGAGTTGGGTAAGTAATACTTTAAAAGTAATGAAAGTACTTTACTGCGTTACTTTATTAAGACGTAACCAGTTACTTTACTGCGTAACTCCCTGAGTAAAGTAACTCAGTTACTTTAAAAGTACTTCCAACGTTACTCCCTGAGAAAAGTAACTCAAGCACTTTTAAAGTACTTTTGAGTATTCTACATTTCCTATTGGGCAATGGACCACAGGGCGCTAAGCCTACATTTTTTGTCTCCAAAATTAAAGTTATGGACCACTTGCCCTTCACTGAGATCCAGTTCTCCCATCACAGCCTTCACTTTGACCAGTAGAAACACAGAACGATCTGCTGCCGTAGACAACTGTATGACAACAACACCCCAGCGTTTTTAATATTTCCTCTAGGGATGTTACCGCACAGAGTAAAAGGGGGAAATGATGGTGTGAAACAGCAGAGGCACTTTGTCAACCCGCTGAGTTAACGTTACTGTCATTAGCATCAAGCTAGCAAACAATGCTACATCCTCACGTTCGGACATAAAGTAATAACATTAACAAATAGCGGCGGGGTTTTTACTCACCACAACTGCAGAGGCTCCCAGCTTCATTCGAAACAAACTACATTATAGACGGTCTGTTATTTATTAATCTCTCTGTGTGTTTACATATTTACTTTTTATCCGCTCCGTTGTCTTCGTAAAGTTAACACATCGTGTCGTCATTTCAAACTCAACACTTCCTGATTTTCTTTCAAATTAAAAGCCCCTTATAACCTTGGCTGAGGGAATCTCTCCATTTTCTAAATAGGCTTTTATTGTGATTTATTTGTCAGAACTTCCTGTGGAAGATACAGTAACTTGAATGTTTGCGTACGGTGCTTAAAATGAAGCTCCTGCCATCTGCTGACGCTTTTAGGTGACTACAACAACATGTCGGCTGGCACATGAACAGACACAGTGACTCAAATAATAGTAAAAGTAATAAAAATAGGACAAGAATAACCTGATGACATCACACACGCCGTGAAAGATGACCAGGGATTATTGGTGTGGACCATGGTATAGTGTGTCATGTCTGTCGGCCAAGTCTCGGCACGATTTTATGAATCCACAATCGTGTAATGTGACATAGTGACTTTCAGAACAGACAGAAAAGTCGTGTAGCGTGTACCAGGCATAATGCAAGTCCTGAGTCTGACCTGTCTGTCAGTGAGTCCTCTTCCACCTTTTTTTTAGACTCCACCGTAGACAATGGCAGCATTTCTCCGACCACGTAGCGAGCCACAAGCTCTGTGGCTTCTTTCAGACTGATAGGTTTAAAATTATCTCCGTTATTAGAACCAAACAACAGCCGTTGCTGTTTCGGAGCTGAAGGACCAGCGTTATAAAACTAACGGAAGTAACTGATGGCTTGTAGAAAATGTACTCAAGTATTTGATTACTCAAACAGCAAACTAACGCGTTAGGTTACTCATTACTGCAAAAACTAATCAAAGTACTCTACCCAACTCTGGTTAAGTGCCACAAGGCAGTGCATCCAAGAACGCTGATGCGTGTCTTGCCGCCCCTGTTGTGGGGTGTATTTCTTGAGGCACGGTGTTTGCCCTGCTGTGTTTTGGCCTTTAATTTTGGAAGCTTATTTAGATTTAGTCTTAGTCTTAAAACAAAAAGGCTTCTACGTTTAAATCACATTTTAGTCATTTTTATCCTTCTTAGTTTTGGTCTTGCCTAATTTTAGTCCATGAAAAGTCATGGTATTTTAGTTAACTTTTAGTCAAAATGTTTTCTACTTTTAAACTAAGATAACAGGTTGTATCATGGGTTGAAATTTAATTTCAACATACTTCCAACAACTACAAATAATTTCAACACGTCTACAAACTTGCAGCAGAATGTTTGCTCAAAACTCAAATCTCAAACTCTGAGACCATAGATAACTAATTTGAGACAACTAGGATTTGTACCCAGACTCACTATAAACTCTGACTTAGAGACATCACTGTTAAGAAGAGCAAAAATAACTTTCAACTCATTTTGTCTTCAACTTTTAACTTTAAAACATCAAAGGGTTAGAATTAAAAACATCTAATAACTAATTTATGGTGAAGGGAGGGTAATGTATTTTCCCCCAGTCACTCAGGGAATCTCAAGGTAAATTATTTTTAGACAAAGACAAAGAAAACAAAGTGACACTACAGCCACTCCCCTCTTCTGATAAATAATAAACAGTCCCTTAGCATTTATTAATTGAACAATGTGTCGCTGCTTTTCAGTGATGTAAGGAAATTTCCTATATGTCCTAATTTCTTACGGAAAGAAAACATACTTATACACACACACACACACACACACACATACATACATACATGCACACAACCTGATATTCAGAATTTGGCTTGAAGAACATTCACAACACAAAGTCAAAGGTCTGGTTTTGATTGAGCTCAGATCGTCTGCAGCTGACACTGTGTGAGTTCCTCTTCATTATCATCATGTCATGTTTTGTATTACTCAGATTTAGTTGTTGTGTGTGAAGCTGGGGAACAAGCTTGTTAGATTTCCATTCACTCCAGATTTTTATTTCATGCTGTTACTGAGTTTGGAAGATGGATGTTTTGGTGCTGTCGTTTTCATGAGTAAAAAAAAGATTTCTTGATTAAAGACAACTTTGTTACTGTTGAATCTTTCATATGTTATTTATAATGATTTCAGCACAACAACTGAAAACTCTCCTTGACTGAACAGACAGAGCAGTCTCAGCAGAGGAAACCACAAATTGTCAGCAAAAAAGCATTAACAAACTTTTCCTGAGGTCTTTTGTTTTGAGGTCTTTGGGTGAATGCCTGCACACTAACCACAAGCCTGATTTGATGAAGATCCCTAAGGGACTAAAACTTGTCTCTTTGAATCAACTCTGGCCCATCTTTCAACATTTAAAAGAAATCTGACATCTGGATTTAAATGCGGACAAGGAGTCTGTTTCCCTGAAACTGGCAGGAAATTTATCAACTAAACAAACCCGCTGATTTTTATGTAAGGTCTTAAACACAAGCACAAAGTTATATTTTTGTAATTGACCCCACCGGCTTGTGTTTGATTTAGTGCACAGATATCAGTGAGAAGGGGGCCCTCTGTGTTTATGAACCAGGACCTTATCAGCATCTCTCCATATACCTGAACATCTAAGCTAAACAAAGAGGCAAATTGCTTTGGCAAGAAACTTAAAAAAAACAAACTTGGCCTCTTTGTTGCTGCTCAGCATACCAAGGTCCTCCACAACGGTGGATTTAAGTCCAGTTCATGAACTTGAGCACACCACTCAAGATTAAACCAAATAAGCTGTTTTCATATTGCTCCCTGAAGTCAAATTCATTTTTTACTGTCTGAGGTTGAGGCCGTTCTGAGAATTCCTGCTGCTTTTATGGAGCAGGACGCCATAGCTTTCTTGGGCTTATATTATTTCAAGACTGTGCTGCAAAGTATGATGACTTTATTAAGCTTTTACATGTAAAACACAAGGTCAAGTTTGTTGTTCGAAAGAAATTGTGAGTATTTGGCAATAAATGAGGTGTTTTGATTTTCATTGATGTTTCAAGTTCAGTTCCTTAATGAACTTGTGTCAAGTATAAGTGATTAAAACACACAAAACAAGGTATATAGTGTGCCAGTGGAGGAGCTCAGACAGGTAGGGGGGAACCAGGCTGTGGGGGGCTTTATAGGCAATTAAGAGGAGTTTGAAGTGGATATGCTGGGGGATAGGGGGCCAGTGGAGGTTATGAAGTACGGGGGGTGATGTGGTCACAGGTGCAGGAGTGTGTGAGAAGACAAGCAGCTGAATTCTGGATGTATTGTATTTTCTTGAGTGTTTTGTCTGACAAGCCATAGAGGAGACTGTTGCAATAGTCTAGTCTGGAAGTGATGAATGCGTGAATGAGAGCCTCTGCAGCTGAAAAGGAGAGCGACAGATGGTGGCGGACGATGTTTCTGAGATGGAAGAAGGCTGTTTTGTTGATGTGTTTGATGTGTTGGTCAAAGGAGAGGGGTTGGGGTTACGGACATGGGGGTAGGTGAGCCAGTGATGCAGTTGGTGAGGGTTGAGTGCCAGGAGTGATGGCTTTGGTGGAGATGTGGAGCCGAGTGTCGTCGGTGAAGCAGTGGAACTGAAGTTCATGACGGTGGGTTATTAGACCAAAGGGGAGAATGAAGAAGAGGAAGAGGAGGGGGCTGAGAACTGAACCTTGGGGAACACCTTTGCAGAGGGGAGCATGATGCTGATGTACTGATATCTGTCAGAGAGGTAGGATTTGAGCCAGAAGAGTGCAGTGGTGCAGTGATGTTGAGAGCCGTTTCAAGGCGAGAGAGAAGGATGAAGTGGTTGATGATGTCAAATGCTGCACTCACGTCAAGTAGGATGAGGATGTTGAGTTTGCCAGTCTCAGAGGAGAGGAGAAGGTCATTTTCGACTTTATATAATGCATATATAAAGTAAATATGTGACATATAAGCGCAGATGAATCAGACACAATTTGATGAGCAAAAACATAACTACATCATCATTAACCTCCCACTGATATTTGTAATCAATAACTAAAACTTCTTAGAGCAGAGATTGCAATTTAAAAGTCTGAAAAGGGACATTAGATGAGAGCGTCAGTGAATATCATGGTTATGATGACACTGCTTAGTCAGTGACTTTTGGCATCAGACACTACCGAAAAAAGATGTCCTTTCATGTCGGTATGACACGCGACCAGTTGCCATTATCATTCAACGGCGCCCAGCGGCATCAGGGGAAACACAGTGGGACAACAGCAAAAGTTAAGGTAGAGGCAGTCTGAGTAGGGCATTGGTACCAGTGAAGCCATGCTCAGGATGGAAGCATAGTTACTGACTCCGTCTAAATCGGTCTTGAAAACAACCCCTTACTTGACAATGTCACCTCACAAACTTTGAGGGAAGAGAAATGAGTTGGAGGAAATCACACAAGGGTCAAAGGAGTTTGAAAAGACAGGTACCTTAAAAAAAATAGAGCCCCACGACGAGGACAATGGTGTCTTGCTAGCTAGCAGAAAAGACAAGCTACTCTGTGAAATATTTTCTATCTCTAAAGATCTCCACAACTTCAAAAGAAAAATACACATAGCTATTTTCCGAACTGAGGTTACAGTGACACTCCAAGGTCTACGCCAGGATGTCACCGCAGGAGCACATTTCAGATGTGGACACAAGCAACAGTGTAACTAATGAGGCCCTGCTATGTCTGCTGGAAGACCATTACAAGCAGTGGGAAAACGTGACCGATCTGGAAAGCAGATCCAGAAGAAACAACATTTGGATGTACAGTGTGTGCCTGACGACTCTGAGGGCGACTCGATGATTCAGTTTTCAGAAAACCTGCCAAACTTGCCTCCCCTGACCCAACAGTATGTTCTTCCAATTCAGTGCACTCAGAGCTCTGACACAGACGCCAGGACTCGATGCTACTCCAAGGTCCATTGTTATACACTTTATGGATTTTGACATCAAAGAAACCATCTTGGGAGAAGAAAGTTCAGACAAATAACAAGCAGATATTCTTGGACTGTGATTATGCCTATGAGGTGATATAGAATTAAAAAAAGAAAGACAAACTCCCTTCACAGTATTAGGCTTCCAGGACCTTGAGGTCAACTTTAGTCTGCAGAGTCATGACCACTTTTGGTATTTACACAGAGATTTTACTCGCAAGAAATTTCCAAAATACGACACCACTACTGAAAAAGGATATTCTTGATATTTTCCAAAAAGCCTGTAAAGACGAATAATATCTTATTAATGTTATTTTCTTCAAAATGGAGAACATGCTTTGATTATTGAATCAAGATGGGAAGCAGAGGGTAATTTCACAGTAACACTGAAACAGGATGTGCAGACAGCAACGGTTAATGACATGGTCTCCCTCCTGGAAAAAAATCAGCCGGAAGGATGTTACTTGATTCTTCTGGCAGAAGACTAATAACTCTAATTGTGCTGCCTGTCGGAGGTCCAACGAAAAACACATTTTATGAAATTGTCCCCTCTGTGGCTCTTAATTGGAGCCAAAATGGGGCCACCGAGTAAAGGCAGTTGGAGACAGCTGATCCACTCGTCACTCTTTTCAAACATTTTCAAGCATGTTGGTCTCTGATGTGCTTTCTTCTGAAAGTCATCTTAACATCTGCTTAGCATAAATCAGAATCTTTTATATACCAATTCATGCCTTATTATAGGCTACCAATTGATTAGGGGGGTGCATGTCTTTGGACTGTGGGACTGTCTGGACTAAATATGGAGCGTGGATTGGTGGCTGGAAAGGTGCCATTCCACCTCCTGGGCACTGCTGAGGTACCCTTGAGCAAGGGGCCTGTCCATGAGCAGCCCCCTCACTCTGACATCTCTCCATTTAATGCATGTATAGGTCCTGTTTGTGCATGTGTGTGTCTTTCAGGCCTGTGTATATATGACAACAGAGTGAAGACACTGAATTTCCACTTTGGGATTAATAAAGTATACATGGAAAAAGTTATTTTTATAAAAGTTACCTACTGAATTAGGTTGTGAGATGTCCTCATATGTATTTTGTCATTTTATAAATAAGAAACTTTACCTTTTTTTAATACAAGACACTCATTTATTGACAGTTAATGAAACAGAAAAGTAAAAATACAGATATAAACCTTCCCTGATCAGTAGGTCTAAAAGCTTCAAAGAACTGAGGTTGGAATTGGAGTAACTCTACGGTTATAAATATCAGGTGATCTCCTGGTTTCATCTTTAGAGATTGCTTATTGAAAACAGGGATGTCATGTGAATCTGTGTCTGCTTCTCTTTCTTCCCTCCCTTGTCCGAATTTCCCTCTTTGTGACTCATCTACGGTGAAATATGGAGTCAACCAGAGCCTCACTGAGCTGACTGTCTGCTTTTAATTCAGTCTTTACAGGAAGAGGGGCCCACAGCAGTTTATGCAATAAGCGCACACTCCTTTGCAGAAATGTATATTAGAACAAATGTAATGTTCACGATACATATTAATGCCATGAGAGGATTTAGAGATAAACTAAGAATTGGATGCTAGCTTTATGTGTATGTCAGGTGAAAACTGAACTCCCAGTTTGGGAGGAGAGATCAGTGGTTACGCTCATGTAAAGTCAGTATATAAATATTTTCAATGTTTCATTCTATCAGCTGTACTCTGATAAGACACTGTCTGTGGAACAGTCAGGTTTTTCTTGTCCCTGCACCTGTTCAGCAAAGTGGTAACTTCTAGGAAGGTTTCATTGTCAGCTGCACCCAGCAGTTTTAGTGTTAACTCTTTCCTGCACCCTCCGCTACTCACCTGCTTGGAGCAAGTCAGAAGTAAGCTATAAATCTGTGTTCTGATATTATTATTGCTTTGATCGATGGAGGCGCCCTCAAAGACCTCTCAAAACTACACAAAACCCTTTAATGCAATTTCTCTCTGTGTGTCAGTGTGTAGTCAGGGCCTGCTGTGCACTGAAATACAATCATTTAAATGCTTTTTGAAATGTTGCTTACATAAAATCTACACATCTTCTGCTTTTTATACAAATTTTAATCATACTCACATTTTTAGTCTGACAAGCCGCCGCACAGCAGGAGCAACTCCTGTGGAGTTTAAAGGAGAGATTTACTTTCTTCAAACGTTTCCCCTCAATTAAATTAAAGACAAAAGGCTGGATGGATGCGGCGCAGCGTCCTGTCTGTTTAGCAAAGTGATGAATTATCTTCACTGTTTCAAGTTCTTTACTCACTAATCTTTTTAGGAGCAGAAACAGATCTTGAATGTAAGATCTTAAGGAGTCTGCGATCAGTTTTGTGTTGCACTCTAAAGCATTATATTGTACTTTGGGCTGGATCTACTAAAGGTTTGCATGTATAAAAACGTGTGCACAAACTGATTTACTAACATCTTTCTAAAGGTGCAAAATAGCATGTCTGCATCCAGTTAGTACGTTTGCTGCAATGAATATGCAATATGGGGCGTTTACACGCAATTATGCGTGTGCTGGGAGGAGAAAATGTAAATATATTAATTTAGCACACACAAAGTGATTTATCAAACCTGAAAGCAATTTTGCAAATAGAAACTGCGTCTATATTTAACAGGTGTCAAAGGGAGGTGCAAATGGTTTGTATGCGTAATTGCGCACACATGGCTGCGGTTGTTGTTGCAAGAAGGAGACATCAAAACGATGAAAGAAGACGCAGAGTACACATTTTTCACCCTCGTGTGAAGCAAGCAACACGGGCTAACGCCGACCAAACATTATTATCAAACGAAATACTCAGTCTCATTAACGTCTAATTATGTTAAGCCACGCAAAATCATATTAACTATTAAGACACATAGTTTCAGTCACAAAATATATTAGGCTATAGCTCTAACATTTATCGTGGCAAAAAACCAAAACTAAACAGTTCTTCATCGTATAGCCTATTTTACACAAAATGAATATTCACACCCAATATAAGAACACTTAAACGTGACAGTTGAGTGTATTATTTGTGTTTCCTTTTACGGAGGTGGAACTTGCCTGCCGTGCACACCTCTCCTCCCTCACTGGTCCCTGGCTGTTGGTCAGAGGCATCTCATCTACTGTGCCCCCATCTGTTTTATTTGCAGACGTTTTATTACACGCCAATTTTTCTTTTGTTCTTCTTCTGATACCTTGATATCTTCTTTTCACTTCATCCACTGTTTGCATCATTTTACCAACAGCATTTACTTTTCACAGATTTCTTCCCATATAGCGTTCCTTTGTGAGACAGTCAGGTTTCTTTGCTGTAGCTCATTTAAGTGTTTAGTGGTCTCATCTACCAACACCTATTGTTCCACAGGGTCAAATTTCACTTTGCGCTTTCTCTCCAAACTCGCCATGCTGCAAATCATAAAACACGCAAAACCCTCATTTAAATAAGGTGTCTCCAACACGTTTGCACCTGTTGTCATTTACGCAATAACTCTTAGTAAATCACCCGCAAACCGAGGTTCAGCCCCACACGCAAAATTCTAGATTGCGCAGGCAAATTGGTACACGCAAATTGGGATCTTAGTAGATCCGGCCCTTTGTGTCACCAACCGTCTCCTCTCCTTCCGGCATACAGTTCCTGTAGATTTGTGTTCTGTTTGTTCTGTTCTGTTGTCCATAGTTTCTACTCTTTATTTACGGGTCTACTGCAGAACTTCTACATGTTATGGTGCGGTGTGCCATAGTTATAGAATGAGTAAAGCCACGCAGAAATGCAATTGACATGTCAGTGGCACTATAACTGAGAGTATTTATCAGAGTTTTAAGCAGTTTGCTATTTTGCCTTTTTTATGCTTCTGCACTGGTGATAGCTGTGGCTGGAGGCACTATATATGGAGTCAGTCTGTTCATACATCCCATTCCTGTGACACAATGGGCTCTAGTTTCCCGGCGTGGCACAGGGTGGCGAACCCCACGCAGAGCTAGTTTCGAGCGGCGCAACCCGAGGCACGCTCAGTTTGGTAGTTTGGCAGACCGAGGTGCGCTGAGATGGGTGTGGCGGCGCAGCGGGAGAGGTGTTGACAGATCCAGTTTGGCGCAGTGACAGTTTCGTGCCAAAAGGCATCGCCGAAGGTGCGCTAAAAGCTCGCCAGCTGAAACCAGGTCTACTGTCAGCGCAGGCGGAGCGCAGCCAGTGTAAGCCGAAGTTTGCGGACAGTGCGCACACGTCACCAAAACCTCACAGGCAGGTTTCCAGAATGTCAGGCACATTAACAATGCAATAAATACCTACTATTCAATTCAACTATCTGCAATCAGCACATAAATGTATCTCTATATCGACTGTCCCGTCACATCTGATGTCAGATCTAAGGGGATTGGCACCGTTTGGCACGTTTGGCACGTGTAATGGAAATCCAACCTGATTTGATTAACAAAACTAATGAGTTCACATCCCTCTCAGCCAACCACAAACAGCCACAGCATCAGATAGGGAGTATATATTCAGCATCTGTCATCTTAGAAAAGTCAAAAGAAATGAAACAGAGTGAGACTGCGAGAGA
The DNA here is from genome assembly GCF_041903045.1 of Epinephelus lanceolatus. Taxonomy (NCBI): domain Eukaryota; kingdom Metazoa; phylum Chordata; class Actinopteri; order Perciformes; family Serranidae; genus Epinephelus; species Epinephelus lanceolatus. The sequence continues at coordinate 45,330,000 of NC_135734.1, forward strand.
GAAAGAGAGAGCGTGCGCACGAGAGAAACGCAACATTGATTTACAATTGTGGTGACCTCCTCCCAGGCTACCTTTGCATCATCAGCCCGTGGAGGTCTGCTCGCAGTTCCGTATATTGGGACACTGTGAGCTTGGACCTCCCGGACCAAAACATTAGTTTCCTCCTGGGAGAAGTTTGGCCGTCTGACGCTGCTGCTCTCTTCTGCCATGGCGAATTGAGTAAACTCTCATTACGTCTTCGCGCGGCACATTTAAGGGCGAGGAGAGGGGCTCATTTGATTGATGTGATGTGTGTAAAACCCACTCCACGCCTTCTCTCCTCCCTCTTTCCGACTTGCGCAGGTAGGAGGGACGGAGGTGGGAAAGAGGAGTAGCTGCGCCAGGCACACGGTGTGCCAAACTTGCAAAATCCGCCTGGCCACACCCAGTTGGTGAAGCGCAGGTGCGCTGCGCCCCCACCTCGCCTGGTCTGCGAAACTAGAGCCCAGTATCTCAAGAACATCTTAAGGGAATTTCATCAAATTTGGCGTAGACCACTTGAACTCAAGAATGTCCTGATTAGAATTTGCAGGTCAAAGGTCAAGATCACTGTGACCTCACAAACATGTTTTAGGTCATAGAATTCATGATGAAATTTCATGTCTAATGTCTAATAGAATAAAATGATGAAGTGATGACGTTCTATATCCAAAAGATTAAGGTCAAGGTCATTGTGATTTTCATTTCATAATGTTCTGCAAAAAAACCCTTTCTGACCATTATTTAACATCATATCTCAGGAACAGAAGGGGAGACATTTGGTCAGACACTGAACTGGTGACACTATACTGATTGTGTAGATCTTCTGTGCTGCCGGGGGGAGATATTTTCACAGAGATCGATGTAAACTGTGATTGCAACTTGACACAAGCTGGCCAATCATAATCACTGGACTGGCACAGACTAGGTATCACAGTAACACAGCTGTGCTCTACTGACTCTCACACAATGGCTTCAGATTTGGTTTTGTGGATTTGGAGCTAAATGTTGTGCCTGGGGCACTTTGTGTATTAATGATACTCGTTACCTGGAGAGGTTGGAAAAAGATATACGTTTCTTCCCTGTTCCAAAATCAAAATCAAACCCTGAAAAGTGTAGGGTTAGCTAGCTAGCTACTGAAGATATAGCCTACTGAATGTATACACATGCTGCTTTTGCTTTTTAATGATTATAACAGTGAAACAAAGACCAACCCTGCTGTACAGGAACCAGTGAAGGGAAGCAGGGAAACTTTGCTCATATTCAACCAGCTCTGTGTCATCACAGTGTGTGCACAGATGAACCTTGTTTGACTTCCCCTGGAGATCCCTGCCTGTCCGGCGACGGAGGTCTGGGTGCTGGCAGCAGCACAGGGGCAAAGCCAAACACCGTTCATCTGCACACACTGTGATGCCACACAGCTGGTTCAATATCAGCAGAGTTTCCCTTTATATTCATTGTCTTGTGTGGCGATCAGCAGTGATGTGGTGGTTCACTTTTACACTGTGATCTGTAGCCTATAGTTCGGCTTTAGCTTCTAACTATCTTTGTCTTTTTAACCTGTTGTTGCTGCTGAGTCAGTTTGACATCCTGGATATATCCTTCAAACACAGACTGTAGACCCCTCTGTCTGCTTCTCTCTGGAATCACTCTTTCATTTTTACAAAAATATGATAATATATCTTCAGGGAGTGCAGTTAGTTACAGTGTGGGCTCCATGCTTACTGCGACAGCTTGTTGGACCATCACAAAAGGGCGGGGCTTGGCAAAAGGTCAATTGTCATGTTTCTAGATGATTCAGATAATCCATTGTTTCTGGTTGTGCAATGATTTTACTGTAGTTTCAGAGCAGTTGCTTCTGTTGTTTAACAAATTAAATCCACCACAGACTCAGTGAATCCATGTCATCTGTGACATTGTTGGCACGTCATGGTTTGTTTACATATCTTGACTTTAACAAGATGGCCACGTGGGCACACCTGCTGAACACGAGCAGCGTTGCTCTGCAGCTGCCTCGGAATGGCGTAGTGATCCAAAGTATTATTCTCCTTGTGGCACAGCGTGAGCAGGAGCAAGACACCACCCCACATTCCCCCCATCATATCCTTATTCACAGCAAACATATAGCACACACCTCCTTCTCTAACCACAGTCCACTGCTCTGTCAGATCACCATCTAGGAAAAGGTTCACCTGGTTGAATGCTGTCCGGTATATCAGGATTTAGCCAAGTCTCCATGAAACCAAGGATATTACAGTTACTGATATTGAGTTGGAAAGTGATGCGTCATGGAGGTCATCCACTTTGTTATCCAACGCTCGGCAATGGCTAGCAGGATGTTAGTGTGACAGAAAATTCCCCATTCTAGTGTTCGCAGTTAATGTTTGATTCCTCCACGCTTTCCATGATGCCTCCGATGTAGATATGGATGCAGAGATGGAAGATAAGATGCTTGTTTGTCACTGTGGTCTGGATTGTGGCTGATGCCCATCTTCACCCTCTTTTTCTGGATGTTTAAATTTGAAAACCTCGACCATGCCAGCCAGTAGAGCCACAGGAGAGGAGGGTGAGTCAATTTCCTCATCCTGATAACCAACCTGTAGCCACACGCCACCACCGTGTCAACGCCAACCACAAAGAGCATCACCAAGACTTGCAAAATAGACATAAGAGCTTAAATTTAACTGAACTTAGCAGAGCTGAGGCGATTGGAAATGTCAATGCTTACCACACACATTTGCATTTCCTATTTGATGCACCAAAGGGAAGGAACATGGTGGACGTGTAAAGCCTGTGTGAAGGTAACAGTTACATAACATTGGTCTTTATAGTCATGCTTTTGTCCAACATCAGTTCCACACATTTTTAGCATGAGTGGAATTCAGCCCTTCACGCTGGCAGTAAACTGCTCAGGTGAAGCACAACTTGGAAAAAGTATAAAATTTCAGCCAAAGAATGAACTCCATCTGAAGTTTTATGTGAAGGGTGAAACTGATTTAAAGTGCATGACAAGCAGCAAAAAAAATAAAAAATAAAAATAAATACATCACAAGAGGGAAACTGCTGGCCTCGAACCACCTGCTTCAAACAGGTATTTTAATCTCTGCACAAAGTTCCACGTGTGAGAGTGCCAGCAGGAGTGTGTTTCTGCACTGGTCGGTATTCGAGACAAGGTACTTTGTCCTCCAGCAGAGGAGGCAACATCATCACAAAGACTGATAACCCTCAGTGTAGAAACACTGATGATGACCTCCAGTAATTTTTGATATAGTCTGTTATATTTAGATTTTCCAGCTTCTTCTCTTTTGTCCACACTTGCATATCAAAGCCTGTATATGTGCAGGGTTCATATCACAGCCTACTCAGATGTCACATCTTATAAGCGCAGAGTCCGTCATACTGTTCATGCAGGGGCAGTTATTTTAACCTATAAGCATGAAAACAGGCAGCTTTCAAGGAACCAACAGAATCTCTGTTTGACATTACTGTAACTGAGACAGTCTGATAAACCATGTTCCAATCCAAGATTCTTTTCTGTGGAAAAATTCTCCTTCTTTAGAGCACGATTATGTTCCAAACACAAACAAATATTATAGTGGTGGATTTCTACTCAAATGTACTCGTAAATTATTAGCAAAAAAAAAAAAAAATTATCGCAATACTTGCATGTGTTTTTTTTACTGTCCGTACCAATGGACGACGACTCCTAACGCAGAAACTCCCTAATAGTAAAAGTGACAATAAATGGTCTTAACAGACCTTTTTTTTCAACAAAAAACATATTTTTTTATGAATGCTTAACTAATATCTGTGAATAAAGTGTTGCTGTAAAACACACTGCATATATTTTATATTTTATTCATCATTGCGACTCAAAATATCATCAATTTCTGAAGTATCTCCAGAAAACGATATGTTGAAACTTTTCTATAAAGATGAATGTTCTACCAAGGCTACTATATCCAGTGCAGATTTTACCGAATTATGGTCCAGCTACGTTTTTGAAATCACTACCTAGTTTGATTTGTAACCTTGTGTGGAAGGATAAGCGCCCCAGACTTAAACTGTAGAAACTGCAGGTACCAGTGGACAGAGGGGGGTTAGCATTGCCAGATATAATGTACTATCACTGGGCATCACAGATTAAATATCAAAATGGAACTCATTTTCATCGTTCAAACAGCACAGTGGACAGATCTGTAATATACCATCTAGTGTCAACAATCAAAAGTAAAATATCAGATCTTCCCCTGCAAGCCGCTTTGCAACCTGCCTCCTTTTTATGTTGTGTCTGACTTATCAATGTCATTTCTGTTTGTCATTGGTCTTTGCTGCTGCTCTCTTAGGCTTTCTATGTAGGCGCATGGAAGGGCAGGGAGGTTTTTTCTCTCTGCCTCAGGCTTTCCTCATATGTGCGCTTAAGGGCAGTGAGATGTGCTCCTTCTGCCTTAAGGCTTTCCACGTAGGCACATGGAAGGGCAGGGTGTGTTCTCTCCACTTTAGGCTTTTTGCGTAGGCTGAGGAAAGGCAGAGAGGCCCCAGAACAGAGCCACACCACCAAATATAATACTGCAAATGGAAATAAAGTTTTCTTTGACTAAAGTGTTCCTTACTGAAATGTTTTCTTTCTAGAATTTGTTCTTACACACACTCATGCACACGTTTTTTTGCTGAAATGTTTGTGCAGAATGATCGGTTAATGTGTTTCCTTTAATTTCACAGTTGTAAAATATTAGAGTATTTAGAGTATTTATATCACAGAATTAATATCACTGAAAATTAGATATTCCCTCTCTTTAGGTATCATTTTGTCATATGGATTATTGTTAATTATTATGTTGATCTGTTCTTTACACACGACATCTATGGCACATCTGTCCGTCCTGGAAAATTGTGATTTGTGATATTTGGCTTTAAAATTAAAATTAAATTGAAAATTGAATTGAAAGGAATGGATTAAAAATGACCTAAATTCTACCTTTCTGAACTGGGGAAGAAAAACAAAGAATGCAAGACCGCTCTTTCAACCATACCATTTATAAATAATGCAATGTCGCTACAGGGAATGACAGGTAAATTTAATGTTAGAAATACTCTTAAACATGAATCAAGTGCGTATAGGCGTTTTTGGGATTATGAGTCAGTATTCTGTCTGGCACTTATTTTATGTAATCCTGATCTTGTTCAGATGTGGGTTTTAAATCATGGAAAGATGCTGGTATTTCTAAAAATACAAGATCTCTTCTCAGATGGGACTCTTAAATCTTTCTCACAACCAAGAATTGAATTCAATCTCCCTTAAACACATTTTTTTTCTCTCGCTATTTATATTTTAGGAGTTATATCCAGTCCATGCCAATATAAAAAAAGTGGTTTGAACATTAATCAACCTGAAAAGATATTACTGAAAGCTTCTTCTTTAAAGAGGAAAATTCTTAGTTTTATATTTATGAACAAATGTTAGTTTAAATCCCTATCACCAGTAAAATGTGCTGGAGTGAAGATTTTGGGTCCAATCTGGATGATGAGATGTGGAGAAAAATGTTGTTAAATGCAAAGAAAATGACATGTTCTGACAAATCCTGAGACCCAATATAAGATTATTCACAGACTGCACGTAACCCCATCTGTGAATATGATCCTTCCTGCTCACCATTAGGTCGTAAATGTTAAAATAGCTGTGGCACTCACAATCATCTCATGTCAGTCCAAAGAGAGATTAAGAAAATATTTGGGATTGATATAACTCTAAATCCACATCATTTCATATTGGGATTAGATCCCAGCTATGAACACAGTCAGGTACAGATACATTCATAGAATAGTTTTGTATGCTGCACGCATTACAGTTTGCGGTGTGTAAAACTTCTGTCTTGCCATTGGAGAGATTATCACATGTGCTGAGAGGAACTCTGGAGGCTTTTGTGAGAGACTGGGCTTCAATATCCATAAACTCTAAAGAAGAGTTGTCCAGAGTCAGAATGAAGTATATGAAAGTCAACACTGGTTGTGAGTACAGCTATTGATGATTTTTGTTTGTTTGCTTCTTCTTAATTTTATTTCCATGTGTTTGTGTTTGTTCTTACTTTGTGGTTACTGTTAGGTTTGCCTAAGTTGTGAATTCTTGTTGTAATTGTATCACCCTACTACAGTTTAAAAGAAAATCCCCGGAGACTAATACTCTGTGTACATCAATACAATGTATTATAAGATGACTGTATCATTAGAAAAATCAAATTAGATCAGTATTTCACTGTTGAAATACTATTAACCTATTTATGTTGCGGTGACACTCAGATCCATGGATGGATATTTTTGAAAAACATCCTGAGTAAAAGCTGTAAATCTTTCAAATGATTTTAAATACGTTTAAATACAAATTATGTACTTCAGAAGATAGTCAACAGACTGAAACGTACCTTGTGCTCCCTCCTTGCCTTACAGTCAGCCACACTTGTTAAAAAAATGGGTGCAGCTCCACTGCAGTCAGTGACAGTAATCATAGATCTGGACATCCTAGAAAAGTTTTGTTCATTGGAATGGATAAGGAATCTGAGCAGGTTAAAGCTGTACTTATTTTTGCCTTGCCACTAGGGGGCGGTGAAACCATTATATGTCATATTATCACCTACTGAAGTTGATATGGTGAATGTGTCAGCACATAGGGACCTTATTACAGAATCCCCCTAGATCTGAAATCCTATCTTATTTCAGTTCACAGTGATATTTGTTTTTTGGAATTACAGAATAATTTTTCCTGACTGCATTCAGGAAAAAATCTTATCCTGTCATAGGATCGGCATTTAGCTGTTACAGAACCAACCTAATTTGGAGATTTCCCAAGTAAGGAACCATAAAAGTTGCCGGCAGTCAGCATGGTGAATTAAATTGTTTACTCTCAGTCTTTAAAATACACTCCTGTTTCCACCGGAAATGTACAGTTTGCATACAGTCCCTTTCAAAATAAAGTCAACAAGACAGTACAGCACTGCAAATTGACAACAAACAACAACAAACACACTTGGTTGAGTTGAGGTAAAAAGAACATTGTTGGACCTATTCACCACCCATCCCGCCCACCCAACTCAAACATCTGCTGCAGTAGCTCAGTCCATAGGGACTTGAGTTGGGAACCGGAGGGTCGCCTGTTCGAGTCCCCGTCTGGACCACATATGGAGCGTGGACTGGTAGCTGGAGAGGTGCCAGTTCACCTCCTGGGCACTGCCGAGGTGCCTTTGAGCAAGGCACCGAACCCCCAACTGCTCGGGGCGCCTGACCAAAGGGCAGCCCACTCACTCTGACATCTCTCCACTTTGTGCATGTATAGGTCCTGTTTGTGTTAATGACAACGGAGTGTGTGAATTTCCCCTCAGGGGGACTGATAAAGTATATAAATAAATAAAAAAATTAAAATTAACTTTCATTGTTGTCCCGTTGTGTTTCCCCCTGACACCGGTGGCACCAGTAAATAATAATGGCAACCAGCCGCATATTATGCTGACGTGAAAGGACATCTTTTTTTATTGGTGTCTGGCGCTGGAAGTCACTGGTCAAGTGCTGGTTTTCAATGACTGGGGTTTCAACAAGACCAGGTAGTCTATAGCTGCTGCTAGAGGCCACAAAATATCCTTTCATTTCATAGGAATAGACGATTTCGGCAAGCGATTTGTGTATGCGGCCATCTTGCGGCGGCGCCATTGCTGCGGTGACATGTGTCAGTCATCAATTCATTATGCTGTCATTGTGAACTGACTCTCTACAATGACAGCATCATGAATAGCTGGATTGATGATGTTAGACAGTGGCCTCCGGTAACTGATGAAGGTATCTTAAATGAGTACCGATATTAATTTAGAAATTAATAATTTGTTTGAGCGATAAGCAGGAAAGATTAGAGTAATAGGGAGATAATAGACTGTATCATTAAACACTGTGTAATATAACGTTAGCATACATTACGTGTGCTGACGTTAGCAAGCTAGCAGCGTGACATTTAATCATTATGGACAGTTTGTGTTTTGTTTTAGGTATTCAAGAATATTTTATTGATCGCCTGGCCTCCGATGACAAGAACGGCAATTACAGGTCTTGTGGTTCAAAATTACCTGAGCTCCAGATGGGCAAATTATACACCGCCTTTAAGATGACCATCACATCATATTGAAGGCGATCAAAATTGATCGCCTTCAATATGATGTAATGGTCATGTAGCCTGTCCATAATGATTAAATGTCACGCTGCCAGCTTGCTAATGTCAGCACACGTAACGTATGCTAATGTTATATTACACAGTGTTTAATGATACAGTCTATTATCTCTCTATTACTCTAATCGTTCCTGCTTATCGCTCAAACAAATGATTAATCTCTATATTAATATCGGTACTCATTTAAGATACCTTCATCAGTTACCGGAGGCCAGAGAGTAAGTTCACACTGACAGCATAATGAATTGATGACTGACACATGTCACCGCAGCAATGGCGCCGCCGCAAGATGGCGGCATACACAAATTGCTCGCCGAATTCGTCTATAGTTTACTACTGTATGTAAAACCTGCCACGGTATGAACAGTGGTTATATAAGCCTCAAAACCAGCCACAACTCAGCCCTGAGCAAGAGAGAAAATGAACTGCAGTGTTTCTAGCTCCACCTTTTAGTACTGGAACAGGGTGCTGGGTACGCCGACAGAAGGGTGTTGAAAAATGAGGACAGTTTTGTTGGTACCATCCACAACTTTTCACAATGGAAATGGAAAAATAACTGTTCTAAAGTGTGCCGAACTGAACTGAAGCGGACTGCTTGGTGGAAAGGAGGCTGTAAAGTTGTTGGTGAAAGCTGCAGCGCCTCCTAGATGACATAATGTGCAGGAGACAGCAGGCAGGTCAGATCTTTCTGATTATGTGTTTGTGATACAGCAGTTAAAGAGATGGCTGAGGGCAGCCTTTGATCTTGGAACATGCACCGCATATTATTTATTATTTTGTCTGCCTGACCATCGTAGACGTCACTGTGCATGCTGAGCATCTATGATACTGTTTTGGCAAATTGATGAGGTGAGTGGAATAAAGTACTGTCAGCATGGCTGTCATAATAAATAAATATGTCACCCAAATGCAGCAGTATGGCTCTTCTCTGTGCTTTGTAGACAACGGTACAGTTCTGTAAGAAGTGCTCGGATCCTTTTCCTTAGTAAAAGTAACAATACCACAGGGTAAAATAGCTCAGATACAAGAAAAAAAACTGTACTTCTGTAAAAGTAAATGTATAACCAGCAATATGTTCTTATTCTCATAAAGAAAAGTACTCACTACGCAATATTTTTTTGTCTCATGCCCACAAGATAATAATTTGTACACACAATGACCCATAACAAGATAAGTGGTTATGGAAAATAAATGAATAAAAGTTATTATCATGCACAAGATATAAAAATAAAAAAAAACATGCTTGCAGGGGCTCACCTGTTAGTTTTATATTTGGGCAATTTATAATATCATCAATATAATGAGTCCATGTTGATCTCATGTAAATCCCAGCAGAGGTTACACAACTCCAAACCGAGCAGATCAAATCAACAACATAACTGAAAACACCTGTGAAGCCTTTAATATGAAACATTGATTCATTCATTTTTATTTATTCTGGTGTCATGCCTTTGGCCCATCCCACATGCCATTATAAACAGCTTCTTTTTTTTTTACAGCCATCCATCCGGACATTGCATGTACAAAACAAAACGTGGAAAAGAAACACAAACAAACCAAAATTACAAACAAACCACAATACAAAAAGAACATTCCAAATTAATTGTTCACAAAAGGAACCACGGAACATTCACAGGCCATCTAAATAAAGAGCTCCTGTTCTCCTCTCCATGGCCTTCTCCAAATAACTAGCTAATCCACAGTATATGTCTCGAGTGTGAAAACAGTTCACAATAAAAAAGACAGTAGGATACAAAATGGAACTCATTTTTATCGTTCAAACAGCACAGTGGACAGATCTGTAATATACCGTCTAGTGTCAGCAATCAAAGGTAAAATATGAGATCTTCCTCTGCAAGCTGCTTTGCAACCTGCCTCCACCCCAGCTCCTCCTTTTCATGCTGTGTCTGACTTATCAATGTCATTTGTGTTTGTCATTGATGCTGCTCTGTTCTGTTCCCGGTGGGTCTTTGCTGCTGCTCTCTCAAGGGCAGGGAGGTTTGCTCTCTCTGCCTCAGGCTTTCCATGTAGGCACATGGAAGGGCATAGAAGTTTGTTCTCTCTGCCTTAAGGCTTTTCATGTAGACGCATTGAAGGGCAGAGAGGTTTGCTCTCTCTGCCTCAGGCTTTCCTTGTATGTGCGCTTAAGGGCAGTGAGATGTGTTCTTTCTGCCTTAAGGCTTTCCACATAGGCACATGGAAGGGCAGGGAGGTTTGCTCTCTCTGCCTCAGGCTTTCCTCGTATGTGCGCTTAAGGGCAGTGAGATGTGCTCTTTCTGCCTTAATGCTTTCCATGTAGGCACATGGAACGGTAGAGAGGTTTGTTCTCTCTGCTTAATGCTTTCCATGTAGGCCCATGGCAGGGCAGAGAGGTTTGTTCCCTCTGCCTTAAGGCTTTTCATGTAGACGCATGGAAGGGCAGAGAGGTTTGCTCTCTCTGCCTCAGGCTTTCCTCGTATGTGCGCTTAAAGGCAGTGAGATGTGCTCTTTCTGCCTTAAGGCTTTCCATGTAGGTACATGGAAGGGCAGAGAGGTGTGTTCTCTCCACTTCAGGCTTTTTGCGTAGGCCGAGGAAAGGCAGAGAGGCCCCAGAACAGAGCCATACCGCCAAATATAATACTGCAAATGGAAATAAAGTTTTCTTTGACAGAAGTGTTCCTTACTGAAATGTTTTCTTTCTAGAATTTGTTCTTACACACACTCATTAACACTCTTGTGCACATTTTTTTTTGCTGAAATGTTTATGCAGAATAATTGGTTAATGTGTTTCCTTTAATTCCACAGTTGTAAAATATTACAGTATTTATGTTACAATAATATTTTTGTAATTTATAATTAGTTATTATTTTGCAGAAAGCATCATGGCCTGTTAGAATAAACACTGCACTGACTCTTCATTTCACACCAGTTACATTAATGGGAACCAAGCCATCTAATAACTGGTGATTGATCACAACAGAAAGTAACACTGGTGGGTGGGACAAAAACTGATGAAGCAGCGTTTCCAGTAAGTTATTATATTAATAGGCGTACTTGCGGAAACATGGCGTGAGTCCACCGCCCCCCCCCCCCCCCCCCCCCCCCCCTCCGTCTGTTTCTCTCCAGACACACATGCACACAGCTTGAACAGCGCCACAGCACTCGTCTCTGTCCTCAGTCCTACTGGGCTGCTGTAATGCATACAGTCTGCTGTTTGCAGCCCAGGTGGTTGATTAACACCTATTTTTAGCATCTGATGCATCTTTTGGTGTTTATATCCACTCTTGACGCTACTTAACATGACAGCTCTACTGGCGTTCACTGTCAGTAGAAGCACCTCCACTTCAAAACAGACTTGGAGTTTAGAGTCTGGTCCTCCACCCTCCTCAGACTTTTGTTTTTTCTCGACCTTTCTTCTTCTTCAGTCTCCCTGTGTGCACACAGTTTTGTAGTTTCATGCCCTTCTATAGGGATTTACAGGGTGTTTACCTGCGCTTATTAGGATCAACTGACACGCGTCTTTAATTTAGGAGAACAATTGTATTCATCATGATAACAGCACAGGTTCAGACTATTCTGCTATTTAAGAAAACGTGAATCTGACGTGGACTTTTCTGAGGACTTTTTTTAAGAACAAATTTCTGAAAAAATGTATTAAGATATTGATGATTGAGGCCAATGTGAATCTATCTTTAGACCAAGAATCAATACTTTGTTTATCCCAGAAAAATATTTGTCTTGTCAACTCATTTTCATCCATATCATGTAACCCAATCCATTACTGAGCTGTACATATACACATATACTATAACGTAACAACAATGACATGATAACAAAGCATCATATTTATTCATATTCATCATCATAATCATATATCTTAAATGTAAAATCAAAGTGGACACTATAGCAGTTATTTGATGCTTTTTTAAATGTTTTTACTTTTCTTACTTTTTAATGTTACTTTGTGATTATTGAAAATTAAAAAATAAATAAATAAATATAAATTAAAAATTATTCTTATGAGTGCTGAGTAGCAGAAACTGCTGTCATTAAAAATGTATTGTCTAGACTTGGAGAAATAGTGTAGAAAGTTTCTTTTTTTCAGATAATGAGTTTTTAAGGAGATGTAGTTTACCTTGACATGTTTCGACTGTCACTTCAGTCTCCTTAAAAACTCATTGTCTGAAAAAAAGAAACTTTCTTTCTACACTGAATCTAATTTGAGTAGACAAAATGAACCTATTTACACTATTACTTGGAGAAATAGTTGAATGTATGTATTTATGTTAACAGAGGTGGAATGTAACTAAGTATATTTTCCAAATTCAAGTATGAACAGAATGTTAGGCTTTTTTTTTTAGTTTTTTTGTTTGTTTTGTTTTTGTTATTACACCTATTATTTTTTCAACTCATATATACACCCCATATATTTAGGTCTGGGGCTGTTTATAGAACATTCAGGGTGGAACCCCCAGACGCCTAGGCCTAACTATGCCACTGCAAAAAAATATATTACAAGCATGAACATTGGATTTTCTTCATTGTGCCATTAATAGCGATTTACTTTATTTATATAGCAATTTTCTCAAGGAAAAAAAAAAAAACAGCAGGAAAAAACAGAAACAATAAAACAACAATAAAACAATGATCATAAAATGATGGGGGAATAACATTAAGCTTAATAAAGTAAAGTATAAGTAAAGGAGGGATGATAAAACCTAGCAACATATTAGATATTCATAAAGGCTTTTCTGTAACTGGACGGTTTAAGAAGGGATGTAAAAGATGCCATAATGATTTAGCATGTCTGATTTCGATAGGCAGAGTGTTTCACAGTCTAGCGGCTTTAACAGCAAAGGCCTAGTCACCTCTGGTCACTTTTTTGCCATTTAATGCTTTAAATGTGATCATTAGAGCCAGTGTAAATTGGCTAGCACGAGAGTAACGTGTTTGTTAAAATTTGTTAAAATTCAGGCGCCAACTTTCTGCTCCAGTTCCAGTCGGTGAAGGGAGCTCTGGCTGATACCAACATAAAGTGCAAAGTAATCCAGGCTAGGAAAACTAAAAGCATGCATAACCCTGTGTAAATCAAAAGGAAACAAAAAGATGTGATTTCAAAGCTCTCTTCACGCTGAAAAAAAAAAAGCATGGCTGAACAAAAGTCTTTACTTAATCACCAAAACAGAGATCTGCATCAAAAATTATGGCAGGATTTCATTCATTTCCTCTGGAGGAAGACGTGGAAGTGAGTCAATCTATGATTCAAAAACTTTAAACTCAGCAGGCTTGATTTATGCACCCGATGTTTCCAGAGTTCAGCATGTCCATGGGAGCAATAGTGAATGTGTAAATCGTAAATTCAGATTTTTTTAAAGAATTTCAGCTCCACTTTTTTAAAGCTTTCCAGGACCCCTCTCAACATCTCTTTTCTCCTCTCTTTCACTCTGTCTCTCTTATAGTGAAATGTTCAAGGAGTAGTTCAACACTACAGGGAATATGCTTATTTTCTGTCTTCCAGAGAGCTGGTAGAAGAGATTTATGTCATGCATCTGAGTTAAGAAAAGCCCTGCATTCAGTTAGTCTAGTTAAGCATAGCAAAGACTGGAAGCAGCTGTTCAGCCCCAGTGAAAAGGTTCACCAACCAGCACCTCTAAAGTCTAAAATAAACAGATATGTTTTATCTTGTTTGATGTAAATATGACAGTTTGTGACATGCTGCAACAGTTTCTTCTCCTTATCTTTACTCTAGGAAAGCACATGTTGAACTTTTTGAAACAAAAACATCTCAGACACACTCAGGAAAAACAATTCAATATTGGCAAATCAGTCAACAATAAAAAAATAAATAAAATAGAAGAAAATCAATAAGTAAAATATGCAAAAAGATTCATCATCACTCAGATAAGCTCAAATGCACACATGAGGAGCATCACAAACAGATGCACCAGGGACACACACAAAAAAAAAAAAAAAACCTGGGCTGATGAACTATCATCCAGAAGGACAACAGCGGCTGCAGGCTGACTAGAGAGCAAAACATGTGGTGGTGTGGACATTTTTCACAGTTGCAAAGGAAGACATCATCTTGGTGCTGAGTGTCTAATCCCCGAACGCTCAACACCCCACTAGATCAGCAAATGTCCCGCAGCTGTTAAACAGATAAGACACAGTATAAGACGGTATGAGATCGCTGCTTGTTCTCGCGATACTTTGGCCGCGCTTTGGAAAGCAGAGCTAAATGGTAAACAAACATGGCACCACACTGGTAAGGTAAGACAACATGTTTACATGTTGTTTTCTATATGTTCTCTGACATTTATCCTAACGATATGAGGCGGTCTTTGTGGAAAAAAAGCTTGTTTAGTGGACTAACTTTGCACTTGAAGGTTGCCCGTTCACTTACGTTTTAACAGGTCTGACGTTACTATGCGCCCTGGCTGTATCTAGGCTAACGGCTAACATGCTAACTATTATTTTTATGTCACTAGTCACTTGAAACAAATTTAGGACGATAGGAGACAGGTTGAAATAAACCGAAATTTCCCTTTAAGTTGCCAGATCTCAGCCAAAAAAAGTTGCACATGAACACATTGCAAAGACTACAGTTGATGGCAGCTGTTCACCTGTGTGAGAGGAAATACCCCTTCACAGTGGCAGATGGCAGTAGTCTGTATTCGTCATTCAAAAAGGGAGACTGGAAGATCGTCGTGATGCTAATTAGCCAGTTAGCATATTAATAACACAATCCAGTGTTGAAAGAACAGAGCGTATTTACTGTGCACCAGTGAACATTAACACAAACCATCATGAGATGTCTGCTAAAGCGCTTAATGGTTAAAGAAAAGTAATCTTACCTATGTAACAACTTTGTTTTGGTTTAACTCCCTCTTGACTTTAGCTGTTTGTTTACTTTCCTCACTTCTGTTTCTCCTCTGCTGTGCTGGGTTAAACCGACAATCAGAGTGATTTAACATGCTGATTTGGCCAAATATAAGCTGACGAGGGCCTCTGAGGTGCTGAAGTGCAGTGGTGTGGGAAACACTACACCAACTAGGGAGACAGATGCTCACCGACGGTCCAACATTGACTGACAGCTGACAGAAAGAGCAACTATATTTAAACAAAGACCTGTGCCAGTACAAGTTCATCACTCTGAGTCATGATTTTAGTCACCTTCCCTAACACATGCTTTAGTAAGTGAATACAGAGGTGGGGGACGTCTTTAGCAGCTTCCTTTTATTAACTTGGGAACATAGGACCCCTGGAGACCACATGTGTAGAACTGGTGAACATAGGACCCTTTGCCATGATTCCTTTATGTGCTATGTAAATCTGGGGAACACCGGAACAAATCCCCTGCTGGGAGCCAGGAGGAGAACGATCATATCAGTATCCAGAGTGAGCAGGGTGTCCCTCTCTGTTGCCATCGGCATGAAAGCCTCCGAATGATCTTGTGAGAGTTGCTTCTAAGCCTGTTTTAAAGTGTTGAAAAATGTAAGTTCACAGGCAACCTGAGTGATAGACAGGTTTAGCAGAAATTGGTGTGCTAAACCAAGGACATCTGTCAGCACACTGTATGGCCTGAAAATTGGTAGAAACACTGAAGGCACTCATTGCAGGAGGAACAGCTTTTACAGCGGATTTCAAACTCCTCCTCATTATCAACGTCCACTGTTCTGGTCTCGTACTCTTGTAATGGTGACATTCAGTGGTGTAGTGGAGGGTATACTCAGGGGCACGAGGTATACCCACTTCTTTTTCTATCCAGTGACAGTATACCCACCTATCAGTTAAACAGCCATTGTAATAAAGGAGAGTATGCCCACTTCCTCATCGGTGAGCTACCTATCTACCTAGTAGTACACCCACCTCATCAACTACCACTACAACACTGGTGACATTTTCCTCACTGTAGAGCAAACCAGCTTAATTCTCCACATTTGTATTTGTGTTAAACTTCAACTGCCACTTGCTGCGCTCTTGAAAGGATGACTTTGGAGGTGGGGATGATTTCAGTTGGGAGAACATTCTAGGGTCCAAAAGACCAGCCTGGTCTCACTCCGAAGTTGTCAAAATCCAGTACTTGGTCAGTGACTTCCAGCATCAGACACAGACAAAAAAGCCATCCTTTCACGTCGGCATGATATGCAGCCGGCCCCCTTTATTGTTTAACAGCACCCAGCAGCGTCAGGGGGAAATGCGGCTGGACAACAACAAAAGTTAGGGCAGCGGAAGTCCGAGAAGGGTGGGTGGATCCAACAAGCACAGACTTTCACCATGGAGGCCTGCGTTTGCTCCCCGTAAGATTGTAAAGCCAAACCCTTTTTTCCTAACCCAACCACGTGCTTTTGTTTGCAAAATGTAATCATGTGAGTTTTCTGTAGAAGGAAAGAAAACGTCAATTTGTGGTGTCTGTGAGCAAACATTACATTTCCTATGAAAACAGAAATGTATTTTGAAAACAGACAATGCACGTAACAGGCGCTTGACACGGCATCCCAGAACATCAACAACCAACGCACCCAGAGTACCTTGCATATTGTATCTCGACGTGGACAGTCCATGACCAAACATCGATATGTGACGAGGTCAGAGTGAGAATGTGTTGAAAAGACCCAGGTCAGAAAAGAGTCTACTACAACGAAATCTTCTGTGCATTGTCTTAATGACTGGGTCCATGATAGGATTAAGCACATTGATCTCGAAAGTCTTCTCTAGACAATCTTAACACGAGCCGTGTCTTCAGGCGTTATCAGCTTCTTCTTTCTCCTCTCTGGTGGTGTTGTGGCGACAACGTTCATTTCCATTTCCTTTTTTTGGATGGAAAAAAAAGCAGCAATATCTGACTGACTGTGTGGTGTCAGCAAGGACATGGCTAAGCTCACAGCACCATACATGCACTTGATTTAGGGACTTTTTTGACATGGGAGCAGAAAAACATTTGTAGTGGCCTTGCATATTGGATGCATCATCTGTGACATGCCCAAATGCATTTGCTTAAATCCAGTTTTAGGACCTGTTGATTCTCTGCACTTCACAACAGTGACAAGCCTTTTATGAACTGTCTGTGACTTATTTCAGAACAACAGAACACTGGTCATGGGAGGTGATGTCCTGAGTGATGTCAGTTTTTACAGAGAATATCAAGTTTTCACAGTCCTGCAGAGATGTAATATCATTGCATGTTACCCTGGAAGCTGATCTTGTGCTTACGTGCTGCATACTTGTTGACAAATTGTTTCAATTAAATGCAGTAAGCAGTAAGCCTGGAGCTTTCTGAGGCTGCTCCTCTTGGAAAAAACAGCTTGGTGTTTTTAAGGTGGTGGTATTTTAACAGTTCTGCCAAAAAACTGGAAATACGAGAGAAATTGTGCCAAAACAACAGCATGTGTTTGATCTTCACCTTTCACATTAGTTTTCACTTTCTTCTTAGCCAGACAAGAAGCATAGTGTCTGGAATGGCTATGTTGCTCTGTCAATATGATTAGACTAGATGACTAGATTTTCCACCGTTTTGGTCCAAGGCACGCTGGAATATGTCAACAGCTATCAGACAGATTGACATGAAAATTGGTTCAGACGTGCAGGATTCCCACATGATGCATCTTCATGACTTTAGTGATCCCCTTATATTCCCTGTAGCGCCAACATGAGGTTTACATTTGTAGTTTGGAGTGCAATGTTTGAAAATCTATTGGATGTATTGCCATGAAATCTAATGCATGCATTCATGTTCCTGTCATGATGAATTGTAATTTTTTTGAATGATGAATTACTTTTTTCTCCAGGGCCACCATGAGATCAAATTTTTAATGTGTCCAGTGCTTTTCTTTACAACTCATCACCTGCACAACTAATGACATCCCCCCAGCTTCAGCTGTACTTTGTTTGTACTGCTAATTAGGAAATGTTAGCATGTTAACATGCTAAACAAAGACGGTGAACATGGTAAACATTCTACCCTCTCTCATTGTGAGCATGTTAGCATTCTGACATTAGCATTAGCTCAAAGCACCACTGTGTGCCTGTATGTGCAGCCTCACAGAGCTTCTATCTTTCACAAGAGTCTTGTGCTCACGGATCTGTCTCTGTAATCTTAATTTGTGATTGTCATTGATGACTGCAAGTGTTTTTTCATTTGTTAATGATGTATCCTCTGTGTTTCAGGTGGTGTCGACTGTGGAGGAAGAGACAGACAGAGAGAGGGAGAAAGAGAGAGTCGCAGACAGACAGAGAACTGAATTACATCACAGGAGGCCATCAAACAGCTGGGAGCCCTGGAACACACACACACACACTCACAACCATAAAAACACACAGTAGAGAGAGAGACTTGACACTTTGTCAGAGCCACAGGAAAATACTAAAACAGCAGGGTACTGCCAGAACACATAATAAACTGTTGAGTTACACACAGTAACACACACATAGGAGAAAAAATACACAGTGATGGAGACAGACTCAACGCTGTGTCAGAGCCACAGGAAGACAGTAAAACAGCAGGCTGCTGTCAAAAGGCATCCTAAAGCAGTGGGTTTTTCATGTACCACTTTTGGGAAAGCTGGAGCTCATCAGAGCGTCATCTGCTGATTTACAGGACTTTAAACAACACGAGTGAGCCGGCAACATACTGAGGCAGAGCTGGTTGTTCATTTGAAACGTTGTTAGTGCAAATTCTTCTGAAATCAAAAACAAATTCCCAAAATAAAACTGACAATGTACTGTAGGGCTGGGCTTCATAATGTAGTGAATTATAACATTTAATGCCACAATTCTTTTGTTGATTTGCCAATGACATTTAGCTATCTATACTCTTATTCCTGTAGAATGATCAGATAAATAAATAAATAAATAAATAAATAAATTGTGTTTACCATGTGGGCCTACAGATAGATACAGTGTTAGGAGGGTTTCTTTTTAAACGTATTCCACTCTAGATTGCCAAATAATGCCCTAAAATGTTATTTGTAATTTATTCCATTAGATTACAAACTAAGCGTGCTTTCACACCTGCACTGTTTGGTTTGTTTCAGTCGAACTCAAGTTCATTTGCCCCCTAAGTGCGGATCGTTTGGGCAGGTGTGAACACAGCAATCGCACCGAGATGCGCACCTTCTTGAAGAGGTGGTCTCGGTCTGGTTACAAACGAACTCTAGTGCAGTTCGTTTGTGGTGAGAAGGTGTCCCGACCTGGATGTGAAGCAACTGCAGTCACATGACACATTGTTTGGGTTAAACATGAGCATGTTACAGTCCTGGAGGATTATTAATGTGCACCTCCTCCTGTACTGCCTTAATATGCACATTCAGCACATCCAATGCATCAAAACATTGTTTTCTAGTTGGAGCCGCGCCTCGTTTTCAAACTGTATGGTTTGACTAAAATGAACAATGACAGCAATATAGTCCACGATGAGCAGTGCTAAAATCAACCTGCGTAGTTGTCCCTCCATTGTGACATTAGAAAGTGTCACATTTATCTTGCAAGTGTACTCTTCTTCAACGTTTGCTTTACTTCCTGGATTTTTCCTACATGGAAATTCTGACCAATCAAGAGCAGCTTTCTCACCCAAGGCATTTGATCTGGTCCGCTTGTAAATGCTGCCGTGAGAACACGAACCAACTCTAGGCAATTATACAACTTTGGAACAAAATAAGTCCCTGATTCAGACCAAAGGAGACGACTCTAGGTCTGAAAGCACCCTAAGTAACATATTCTAAACACATTGGATTACTTTGGGAATACTTCAGAATCATCTTCCTCACTTGTGCATGCCAAAACACACAACAGTGTCCTGGCTGTGCATCTCCTCTGCCACTGTTGTGTGGCAGGTGCACTGTACACACTGTTTTAAAAAATCCATTGATGGAAAATGCCAATGTAAATTTAACATCGTGTCCTAACAGCAAGCCAGTGTCACTCTCTGTCCACACTAAATCCGTTAAGTATGCACTTCTGTTACGTCATGTAAACAAACCTCATAGGCTGCCTGTTAGCTGTGTGTTCAGCTGGAGATGTAGCCACTGAAAACATGAGCAAGTGCTTTCTACTTTTCTATGTTTGTACTTTTTAAACAGAAAACACACGTTTTATATTGTAATATTTACTGGAAATGAACTTCGATACAGCCAACAGCAAGTGGGTTGTTATTAGATATGGTCATTTACCAGAAACTCTCAGCTCCCTGGTGATCTCCCTTCAGCCAGCCGCCACCATATTAGGGATTTTGTAGATAGACTAATAGGTATAGTGTAGATAACTCCTCATTTCAACTAAATGAATCTGATTTTTGTCCATTGCTGAGGTTTCCCAGTGAGCAACAGGGATAAATAGAAACAGGGCATCTGGTAAATGTTCAGCTCAAAATGTGGCCAGTTGGAACACTATTAGAAAACAATGCAGTCAAACTGACACTTGTTGATGTTGCATTCAGTTTGGACACAGAGTTAGAGCAAATAAAACAAAACAAATTAAGTAAGCTCTTTAAGCAATCAATTCTTGAAGATGGCAACTCTATTCAAAATGCTACCAATTTAAACTGTAACAGAATACATATTACATAGAATATTTTGTATTTTAAATACATAACTTGGTCACTTGTGTTCCTAATTCTCCCCAACCCCAGATATAGATGTAGATATATAGATATATATATACTGTATCACAATGATGCAAAGTTGGTCTGATTTATCTTTGATGGGAAACACATGGTGGACTCAGGATGTCTGAGGGGCATGGGCCAATAAATAAACAAGACATCGGTTACCTACAGTGGGGCATCAGCATGCCAAAAGTTTTCTAGCATGACGGGCAGCCGATATCCCACTGCATCACATTTTCTCCACTAGAAGTAAAAACTAGAGGGCACTTTATCAAGTTTTCTTTTTTTAAATACACTCTATAGGGCAATTTATTGTGTTTTATCTACCAGGGGTTTTCAAAAAGGCTGCATTACCTTTTTTTCAGCAAATATTGATAGCCTGAAAATGTGAAAGTGCTCCCTTTTTTGTGTCATTAAATTTGCTGTCACACAAAATGTTTCCGGAACAGTCCCCACTTAAAGCCTCTGAAATATGGTATTTTTATATAACAAGAAAAATTCACTATAGGGCTGGGCGATATGGCTTAAAAAGAATATAGCGATATTTTTAGGCTTTTTGCAATACAGGATCTATATCTCAATATTTTTTAAATCTCCTTTAGTACTGTAGATTACTGAAATACAAAATTATTAAATGAACTACAGTTACAATAAAGTTAAATAACTGTTATAAAAAAGTAAAAGTACTATAAATAATAAAGTATTGCTATAATTAAATAAATCAAAGGGGAATAACTAGTGCTTTTATTTTAAAGCACCCGGCTCATTTCAGGCTGGAAATGTAGATGTTTTTGCTTTGACTTGAAGCTTCCAGTCAATGGTCAGGTGTTAGCAATAAGCACAAGTTAAACTGTTGCTGCTGCACCTTTACATGTGAGGATTTATTCACTGCAAGCTGGAAACAAATTAACAGCTCACCACTAGATTTACAGTATTTCATTGAAGTGGAACTGGTGCTCCATGGTCACAAAATGTGACTGACTTGTTGCAGTCTGGAGCCCTACACATACAAAGACACACAGTTCCTCTGCTGACGCTATTGTTGACCTCATTAACTTAAACTGTTGCCATGACACAGATGGAAACAAACTAACAGCTCTCCAATCAATATATTAACAATATTTGCAAGTCACCGCGGTGCTCCATGGTTGCAAATTTGCAACTAAATAAATAAATAACATTAGTGGTCTGGAGCCCTGCAGATACGAAATGCGCTTAGCCGTGCTCACACAGTTGCTCAAGAGAGGTGTGGGCTCAAGAGAGGTGTGGGTCTGGACAGGCGGAGGAGTGTGTGTGACATATCAGGTTTGTTAGTCTTTTCTTATGTATGTGTATGTGAGAGGGAGAGAACCACAGGAGAGAGCAAGAGAAGCGAAACGCCAAAGCGAGTCTTACGTTGGTGGCTTAAAACAAGAAGTCACCATTTCTAATCGATGTTTGTGACAGAGTCACTTTATACATCTGATGTGGAACAAGCTGCAATGCATCGAGTATAACTTATATATAACCCACCTAAAAATTAAAATCAAAGCTAACATACTTATGGTTTATTATGAGTTACACGCATAAAAACTTTGCTAATCAGCTTCATTAGGACTGTGCTGGTGCGGTTTGATTATATGTCATCAATAGAAGCCTGGATGCAAACAATCCTACAACTTTCTTACATTGTTGATTCAAAGTCCTGATAGGTGCACCCGGCTAAGCTCTACCCACTTTGAAATAGTGGGAACAGCACAGATAAAACGAAAAAATTACAGAAAATCTCTCGTGAAAATTAAAAAAAAGACAAATTAACATTGGAGCCCAGTGCCCACGGTAAAAAACAAATTAAAACAGATTTGAGGGCCTTTAAGTGAACAACCCAGTTTATATCAAACAATAAAAAGGTGTTGTATTACTAATGGGCAGTAAATGCAATATTGTGAGTTGTAAAGTCCTCAGTATGTTGCCACTGTGTTGTAACTTCAGTCAAAATGAAGGAAGAGATGGAAGGAACTTTGCTACTGCTGAAAATATGAATCTGTCCCTCTCACTGCTTTTCCTCACTCCCTTCTGATCTTACCTTCCTTCCTTCTATAAACATTTCCTCTCCCTTCCTTTTGTCATCTTCCTACATAATTACCCGCCTCATTCCATTTCTGACACCTTTTGTTTAGTGTTGTGTCTACCCCTTTTTTAAATGTCTTTACTTCCCCTCTGTCCTCTTCTGTTGTCTCTTCCTTCCCTGTTTTCAACCTTCTGTTTCTCTTTTCTTTACTTCCATTTATGTCCTGCTCATGTTCCCTTACATCCCGGCCTTTTCCTTGTTCCATTTATTTTTTTTACTTTTATTTCATGATTTTTCGATGTCTCTTTCCATTACTTTCTTTTGTCCTTTTCAGCTTCATTTACTTTTCTGTCTTCCTCTTCTCCTTTATTCCTTTCACCCCCTCTTGTTTTTACTCTACCTGAACCTGACCTTGTCCTCTCCTGTTAAAGAAGAAGAGGAAGAAGTAACATCAGAAGGGATGTAGACAGGAAAAAAAAGGTTTTGATTAGTGTTGTGTGTACTATCCTCCTGTTCTTCTCTCTTCTGCTCTCACCACTAGTTTTCCTGTTTTACTCTTTCCTCTGTAACAGGATGGAAAGTCCGTTGACTTAAGTCTGATCTTGACAGTTAACATGCTCCCTTCTAGCCATGTCAAACTGACCTACAGAAATGTTCTCAAAAGCAAGAGAGTAAACAAGAGAACGTCACAAATAACAGTATTCCTAATAGCCAACCTGTTCCTATTCCAAGCGTGTCAAATACCAAAGCTTTGTCACGCCCCTCGGCTTGTGATATTGATGCCAAAGGCACCCTTAGGTGTCTTTCCGAGCCGTACCATCCATTCAACTAACTCCAAGTCTGCATACAGTGGGAGGGTGGGAAACTAGATAGGTCAAACAAAACATTCATGCAGAAGAGTGCAGTTTGTGTCCTGTGTGAAGCCAAAAGTCAATGATGTTTTATTGTAACGTTACACATTTTGCATAGGCTACACTCATCATGCACGGATGTAACACAGGTGACATATGTACGTTACGCAAAATTACTTAACAAATGTTACTTATTTCAAACTGAAACTTGATCTTTTTCAACCTGGTCTCACTCGGATGTCGTAGAAAAATTTGGCGCTTGGGCAGTGACTTGCGGTTTGAGATACTGGCAAAAAAAGCCATCCTTTAACATCGGCATGATACGCGGCTGGTTGCAGTTATAGTTTAACGGCACTCGGTGGTGTCAGGGTAAGACGCAGTGCGTCAAGAACGAAGGTTAAGTAGCCGAAGGTCCAATTAGGGCAGGTGGGAGGGGTGGTGGATGGGTCCAACAATCACCAACTTTCATCTGGGAGAGCGGTGTTTGCGTTTGCGTAAAGCCAAACCCTGTTTTTGTTGTTGGGGGAAAAAATGTGAATTTGCATTGCTGTACCGACATAGTGTGTTTAATTTGAAAAAGACTGTATGTAAACGGTAAATTTTATGTGAAAACGGTATTTCTGTGTCACGGTGTATTTCAAAAGAAGACAATGCATGCAACAGGCATAACTCGAGACGGCGTCCCAGGACGACAACAACCAACGCACCCAGGGTACCTTTCACATTGTATCTGGACGTGCAAGGTCCATGACCAAACGTCGATATGTGACAAGGTGGGCTCTGTGCTAGTGATAGCCATGGCCGGGGGCATTATGTTTTCAGGTTGTCCGCCTGATGTCCAGCCATCCCATTCTCTTGGACGTGATACTTCAAGAAAATCTTGAATATCTTGCTATCAATTTGGCACAAATGTTACCTTGGACTCAAAGAAGAATTGCTTTATGTTTGGTGGTCAAAGGTCAAAAGGTCTGATCAGTGTGACCTTGCGTCTATCTCATTCACGTTCACTTGATATGTCAAGAATGCCTCAAGGGAACTTCCTCAACTTTGACAAAAATGTATGGATGGGCTCAACAAAAGCCCGATTAGAGTTTGGTGGAGATCACTGTGACCTTGCATCCGTCTCATTCTCGTGAATGTGATCTCTCAAGAACACTTTGAGGGAATATTTTTAAAATTTCATGCATATGTCCACTTGGACTCAATGATGAACTGATTCGATTTTTGTGGTTAAAGGTCAAAAGGCAAGGTCAGTGTGACTCAAGAAATCAATGTCTCAAGAACGCCTTGAGGGAACTTCCTCAAATTTGACAAAAAAATCCACTTGCACTCAGTGATGAACTGATTAGATTTTAGTGGTCAAAGGTCATTGTAACCTTGTGTCAATTTCATCCTCGAGAACTCAGCATCTCAAGAATGCCTTCAGGGAACTTCCCCAAAATTGGCACAAACAACTGTCATGGCTGCATTTGAGCTTGGACAGACATGGATGTAAACTGCAACTGCAACTTGACTGGTTTGTGGAGATAAACAACTGCAAGGCTGCAATTCTAGTTTTAAACCTAACTAAGTAGTTTTGTTGCCTGAACCTAACTGCAACCATTTCACAACATTAACCAAGTGTTACAGTGTGTTTCAGCCGAGGAGTGCGACAACGTGTTAGTATCTGACAATCTGGGAATGAGAAAGGGTTGAACTAACTTAACAGTTCCAGAAGAAGTTAGTCAGAGTCACTGAGTAGCTGTGTGGTAGTCGTCCTGATATGGGAGTGAAGTTCACCTTTACATAAGCTATATGAAACAGTGTAAATTATTTTATATACTTGTTATAATCCCATGAATAATCAGCCATCACAGCAAGTTTACAATGTTGGTTTTAGACAGCAGTTTATATAAAGTTGAGCTTCATGCTACGAAAAAAAGTGGAAAACATAATGTTTATCTTTTTATTCCCAGTAATGAGTAATTTGGAAAACCAATCTGAGCTCTCGTTTACCTTCAAAGGGAAATGTGGGCTTTCTCTCTTACTTCTCTTCCTCCAATCCTGTCTCTCCTCCCTTTTCTCCTCTTCCTCCTGTTTTTCTCCTCTTGTTCCTGTCTGATTTCTACATGCTGATGTTAAATAGGCTTTGCGGTTATTTTTAATGACTTGTGCATACTGTGCGATGAAGGTGATGATGCTGACTCCTCTGTCTGCACTGAGACCGTGCCAGAGGCCTTTACAACACATGTAAATAATCCAAATAAAATGTTGGAACTTGTGACCGTCGTCTGAAGATTTTCATGATCACAGAACATACACCGAAATATTTGGCAAAGGCTTGAATCTCTTCCATGAATCACACCTTTGTTGCTATTTTTTTCCTCTTTAAAACTTCCTTCTACATCTTGTCTCACCTCTTTCATTTTTCCCCGCAGCAACAGGAGTGCATTTTTGCCTGACAGCGCTGCGCAGTTTATCATAGAAACAGTAAAGAGATACTACTCTCAAGATTATGTTTTAAGTTATATTTTTCCAACAAAAACAGCATGCTCCTTCAATCTTTTCTCGCTTTGTTCCTTCTACTTGTGTCAGACATCTTCAATGAGGTCAGATTGTATATGTAAGTAAATCCCTCATATACTAGCCCACAATGCACTGCAGTAAGAGCCTGCACATCTCCAAGGAGATTATCAGATTTTTCATCAGTAAAGTATTTCAGTGCAGACTTTGATGGAGTCCAAGAGGAAGACAGCATAAAAGGTTATAAAACATCTAAAAAACTTCATGAAAATTCTTGTGCACCATCATCCAAGTTTCTCATATTCATATGTGGGCTCATGGAAATGCAAACGCAACAATTTTGGCTTAATTATTGCTAAACAAAGCATTTTTTGATCATCCTCCTGTGGTGGAATTCACCCTTCAGGGGAGGATAATACAAAAATGCTTTGTTGCAAGAATTTTTAGAACATTTTTTGAATGTTTTACATCAACCCGGTCTTATTCTACAGTTTTCAAATACCAGTGCTTGAGTAATGACTTTCCATGTCAGACACCAACGCATAAAGCTGTCCTTGGCACGATACATTGCCAGGTGCTGTCAGTGCCTGATGGGTGGGGTTAATGTGGCCCGACAGCAGCTTAAGTTAAGGATGTAAGATGTCCAAGTGGGGCAAGTGAAGTTGTGGCAGATGGGTCCAACAATCACTAGTCTCATCACCAGACAATCAGAGATCTCCGCCTTCTGATAGTCTGGGGACACTCCTTTCTAAAGTGTGTTTAACACACCGGAGAAAACAGCCGGCAACAAAGCAACGCCTCTTGCATTTTTGAAAAGGACACGCCCTCCTGGAAATGTGCCCTCCCCCTTTTCTCGTCCGCAAGGAAACAAACAGAGAGCTTGAAAATGGATGCCGAGAGATTTAACTCCGTTTTATCAAACGTGTGCTCAGTCCACAAGATTGATGAAATGAATGACTTACAGCGACTTTGTTTAAAACTTTTAATGCTCCGGCTCGCGCAAGAATTTCGGTGCGCTGCGCCCAGTCGGATTATGTTTATGAGCACAAGAGTTCAGCAAGCCACCGAAGGACCGCCCTGCGGATTTACTATTGGTTCTGCAACGTAGGGAGTTTTGGTAACACTTCATAAGTCAGCCCGCGTTTTAGAGTGTACCTCTCGTCCACTTTCCCAGGATTTAGCGTATAACTCCCGGGAACTTACATGTACTTTCCTGGGAGTTAGAGCATAATTTCTCCCGGTCACTTACCACATACTTTCCCAGGAGTTAGAGTATCCCTCACGGTCACTTGGCATATACTTTCCCGGGAGTAAGAGTATAACTCCTCCTGGTCACTTACCACATACTTCCCTGGGAGTTAGAGTATCCCTCGCGGTCACTTACCACATACTTTGCCGGAAATTAGAGTATAACTTGTCACTTATGTAATTTCCCTTATGAATCTGTATATGTATGAAGTGCAATAAAAACAAATGCTTTTGCCCTTTGCTCATGGCAGTTGATTCAGTCACTTTTATGTAGCCTATGTGTCATCAGGCAATTTCACCCACACTTTACAATTTACAATTTAATATTTATGTTTTGTTTACATTTCATTGAATGAGTTTGAATATGAATATGTCAGGAAATGAGTCTATATTCTGCAAATTGCCTAATTAACAGGCAGGCTGGAGTACAAAGCAAACTTACCTCTCTCAAGTGCACATCTCTGGAAGTCTTGTAGTGCCATCTGAGGACAAAACATAAACAATACAGTATAGTAATAATATAGCCTACATATATCTTAAAATACACAATAATGAGTCATGAAAAGTTATAAAATATTTTTATTATTTAATTACACAGAAACCACATGGTAAGTGCTGTTCTCACATCTACAGCGTACTTTCACCAAAACTTACAGGGAAACTAGGCAGTACTGTCCACCTAAGTATATACCAACAAAAGAGACTGGGCTGGATTATGAAGTTTGCACTGTTTGCCTGTCCTTAGTCTGAAAGTACTGGGGAATTTCCCCAAAACTTACAGGGAAACTAGGCAGTACTGTCCACCTAAGTATATACCAACAAAAGAGACTGGGCTGGATTATGAAGTTTGCACTGTTTGCCTGTCCTTAGTCTGAAAGTACTGGGGAATTTCCCCAAAGCTTACAGGGAAACTAGGCAGTATGTTCTACCTAAGTATATACCAACAAAAGAGACTGGGCTGGATTATGAAGTTTGCACTGTTTGCCTGTCCTTAGTCTGAAAGTACTGGGGAATTTCCCCAAAACTTACAGGGAAACTAGGCAGTACTGTCCACCTAAGTATATACCAACAAAAGAGACCAGGCTGGATTATGAAGTTTGCACTGTTTGCCTGTACTTAGTCTGTAGTGTGGCACTCAGATGTTAACCCTTTAAAAACAGTTAGTTCAATACTTCACAAGGTAACAATATTACCAGAAAATAATACCAAGACGAATCAAAGTGTCCCTGACAAAAAATAACAGAGTTCCACTGGTTGTCTTATTCAAGTTCAGTTTTGTTCCTTCTGTTATAAACTGTTCAGTTTGGTTTTAATCCTTTATTGTGACAAATGCACTTTTTAAGTCACAAGTCAAGTGGAAAAGGTCGTTGTGATACTACTACCCCTCTGATCCCACTCTAACATTCACACACAACAGGCCAAGCCTATTTACACATAAGCGCACAGATAAAAAATATAGCAAACAACAGAGTACATCCAGTCCACAACCACAACCAAAACCCATCTTGCTGCCTTGAATCTAAATCAACATCATATTCATTATCATCACAAGTCAGCACTCATATCAGACTGATGTGCAGAGTTGCACACACACACACACACCCAACAATAAAACAAGCACAGCTGTGGAGTTACTGAAAAGTAACCAGAACGCTGAATTACTGCCCGCAACCACAATGTGTATGTCCACTCTCGCCCGCTCCCGCAAAACTCTGAGAATTTATGCCCGCACAATAATAGAGATGCATTGATTTTGTGTCTTCTCCCGTCCCGCAGGAGAAAACACGTCATTTTATAGGCTATTAATAAAGAGATTCATGGGGTTGTTTGTTTCGTTTCCCTTGTCTGCATGTCTTTTGAAGCACTGGTCAGGAATAGCGCTCCTATTGTTTTCATTTAGTTTCATTTAGTTTTTAATGAAATAAAGGCTGTTTCATATTCTATTCTCCTCCTCTGTATTTATTTATTTTTCTGCCTTTATATAATCACGCAGTGATTGAGGTTAAGGCAAGCCCGGTGCCCGGATGAAGTTACTGAGGGGCGGTTAAAAATTACGAGGGGGCAAATCTTTATTATGCAACATGGGTTCACACAGTGAGTTATAAACAGCGCGCAGACGTGTGTAATAGTCGCGCGTAATGACAGCTCGTTGCCGGTGAAACACAATAAACTGCACGTCTTCTGTCATGTTTGTCTCATGACAGATGAAGCTGACAGACAGACAGACAGACAGACAGACAGACAGACAGGTGGAGCAAGCAGCAAATTGGTATGAAAGCTGGTTCAGGGCATATTCGTCCATTTATGAATAAATATGGAGTGGAAAAGCTCATGCATGTGCACCAAGTTCCTGTGTTGACATCCTGTCACTAGGCTACATCTTCTTCTTCTTCTTTTCTCTTCTTCTTCCACTGTTTAATGGGGACCCACGGGACCTGGCGGGACCCAATCCCAATGCAGCCCTCTATGTCAGAGTACAAAAGTTACCCAGGCCATGACCCCCCTGGCCCCCCCGGTTCCGCGGTCTATGGTTTAAACTATAGAATATCAAAGCAGAGCTTGTAGAGATCTGGACTGTGTTCGTCATATCCACTTTCCTGCAATGATTATCTGTTACTGTGAGAAAAGCACTGACAGGAAGAACCTCGCTGCTGCTCAGTGAGATGAGCTCAAACATGTATCCGCCACTTTGTTTGTCTAAAACCCAGCCCATAAATTTAATCTAGTATCTGATCTTACAAACATGATGATAAGTAGGGCTGTGGGGCTTGTGAACAGGCCAGTATGATAGTAACTCCCTCTATCTGAGAGGCAGCTCGTAGATTTTGATGCTGAATTTGGAAACTGCTAAACTGTGATGACACATCCTTCAGTATGATGGTTTTAAGTGAAACTGATGAGCTGGTTCACTAAGTAGCACCAAGGTGTCAAGAATCCTGAATAGAAGTCGTTCAAGAATCAGAGGTAATTTGGTGGAGAGGGTTATACCTGGAACCCAGCATAAAGGTTTATACCTACAACCACCTGTGAAAGGTTCCACCCAGAGTCCACTACGAGAGGTTCTACAGAGAAGCCTTTTCTGGTGAAATGTTTCCACCCAGAACCTTCTCTCACCCCTTACCACCAACTTAGCTCTGGTTCTTGAACCAGTTCTGTTCAGGACTCTAAGAACCTTGTTGCAAACCAGCCCGCAATTGACCTATGGCTAAGCCACGCCCCCTCCACTCACTCGGACAAACAATCAACATTCAGTGACCGGCGCTATGGCAGGTGTCACAGTACACGGCATTTCACAGGAGGCAGTTGATGATTTTTGGAGACATAACGATTAGATGTCATTGAGAAGTAACCAAAAGGGCCTAAACTACGCGTTGGAGGGATATATTCATCATTTTATTGTTGAGAAGGTCGATGAAAAGCTTAAATTACAAGCCAAAATTTACAGGTCACAGTGTACGCTTGTGAACCGCATCTCGTTGCCGTCGCCATCAAAGACAAGAAGTTAAAGTGCCACTGAAGTTAAGGTTTTTGGCTCAGAATATGAGAAAAGGATAACGGCCTTTTTACCATCTTTACCAAGAGTGTCTCTCCGTTAGTTTGGTGCTACAGTATTTACACTGAATCATTCAGCATAACGTTTGCCAACCTTTGTTATCTCTGCCATTACAGATAAATTAATGAAGCTAAGCTCCAGAAGTTAATGTTAGCTTAACTAGAGCCCTTTGGACAACAGCTAACAATGATGTACGATCACCAAAGTACAAAACTAGAACAAAACAGGCTAATGAACTCCCAGCAAACAAGGTGACATGATGAACAATGCAGCTAGGAGTTAACGTTAGGCTAACTTTAGCTAACTTTAGCTAGAGATGTTAAAGATAACTTTATATTTCTTTCCAGCAAAGTGACAATATGTTGCCTCAAACACAATGTTGACTTACCTTAGAACAGATGTAGACATCATTGTTAATCTTATTCATGTTGAGTTGATGTTGTGGTCTAACGTTACCACACAACTTTATCCAAAGGAGACACTTTTCTCGGTTGAGATGTGGTTTAAAGTGTAAAAAATACACCTCGTCTCCCAGCCTCTCAGGATACCTTGTGTCGGAGTTGCATGTACCCCATGCACACCGTTTGACCATTTTTAAACTTCAAATCTCTGAAAAAGCTCATAAAACTGAACAAAACTGACTTTCTGTAATGCATTTCAATGGACGTCCAGGCAGAGAATGTCCAAGTGTATGGGAATGGCTATACGCACTGTGATTGGCTCATCGCGTTTGAAGGTGGGGTTTAGCCATAGGTCGATGCCACCAGTTTTGATCAGAATCGTTGTAATCAAGGATGTGTCATCAACAGAGGGCATTGAACAATACACAACAGAAGTAAACAGCAGTACCAAGGTGATGGATTGCATAGAGTGCTAAAAATAGTACCGAACCAAAACAATGAAATAACTGAATAAATTGTAAACTTGAAACTCAGCTCCCAATTAGAACTGAACACAAAATGCCAAGTACTGGGTACCTGTAAAAAAATAATTCATTCAGATCCTAGATTCAACTACATTTAACTACGTGACACACAGAAAAACTTAAAACCTGATGAAGTGGGTAATAAAGTATGAGTCCCTTATTCACAGCACATTGCACAATATTTCAGTTTGCTTGAAGATTTTCACTGGTTTTCAAAGTGTGTTATGCTCACTGCTACTTGACTTGAATGTTTGGCCTTCAGTGTGCTGAATGACATACAGGAGAGTTTGATATTAGAAGGCTGTTTTCACATTCATCTGCTGATGGAGGAAAGTTTCTCTGTGCTCACCTTAAATGTCAGTTTCAGACTTGTGCATACAAGCATAAGCCACAAAATCATCAGCCACCAGCACCTCCAGGAGGCCTAGATGTCCCACGATCACAAAAATCTCCCTCTGGTTTCCAAGCGCCAAAGATTTTTGTTCAGCACAAATCATCTGTTTATCTCTACACTCATATTCCATTTTAAACTTCTGATTGACCTATAGTTTGAACACCAATATGAGACTTACACAGGTGTGCTGTGGAAACTTAAAGCCTTCGGTGCATATGTATGTTAATAACGACTACTTCTCCTGCTCGGACACATGTTCCAGTCCACAGTCTTTGAGAGCAACAGGCACTGAGTGGATCAAAAGGCAAACAATATGACAACAGACAGACTTTCTCTCCCAGCTGTCATCTTCAACTCAGCCAGGCTAAAACCGTAATTAGTCATGACTGCAAAATTAGAATGTCAGCCCAACAACTGTATTGGGGGTTAACTTGATCATGCAGAGGACAGGATGTAGCTTCACCTCTGCAGCAGAAGTGATAAATATCTGAACCCTCCTAGGGGATTACTACTGGATACCATCTACTTTAAAACGTTTCCATCATTTTGAAAATCTCAGGGCCACATGAGAATAAAAACTTCCTTGAGTTTTCACTCTCAAGGCCCCCTTCATCTGAGGGCCTTTTAAGCACACCGGTTTTCAACGATCAACTTGAACCTGCGACCTCTGCACCTGTAAACACTTAAGCTTTTGAACTACTTGATGTTTCTAGTCAAATTTTGCTTTCCCTGAGCTTTTCAGACACTCCTCTACCAATTCTGAAAATGTGCAGTACTTGAAAGTAAGGCTTTACGCTGTAACCTTAACGCCCCCACATGCTTAACCTGTCGGACCCAGTGAATATGAGAGGTGAGCTCTTTGTAAGCTTATTAGCAGCTCTCTGTCAATATGTTGGCTTTCAGAAAGTACTCCAGCTGGAGGCAGTATCTGAACCTGTAACCTTGACACCTGTACGCACTGAATATCTCTTAAAGTGTACTTGAAACATTGGAAATGTGGATTTCATAACTTGCTTACTGAAGCCCTATACTCTGCATGGACACTTACACCGAAAAATAGTACAACAATGTTTGTTATCGTGCAAAAGAAGAGTCTCACAGGCTGTGGCTGAGGGAGGCAGTGGAATCCCAAGGGGGTCCATGTTGTACCTGATACAATTGCTGCCACCACCCCCAGCCCAAATAATTGGAGGCAGACTCGTTCTGAAGCTACCACTAAGATAATATCCTGTGAAAACTAGACAACCTAAGGCATGAGTCTTCAACAGGAGCTCTGTGGCCCCTAGGGGGTCCTATGAGTCACTGCAGGGGGGCCACCAAATGATTGTTTGCTAATTTTTTGAAAGTTTTTCTTCGTTGTTCCAAAAATTAAAGTATGTCTGAAAATACACATTAACTTGAGTTCAAACACTAATGACAGGCTAACTGCCACCCATGAATCCTCATGCAGTCGATAGTGTGGCACTGTTGTGAAATGAAATCACTGTTACAACACTTCAATACAGCCAGCCATATTGAGGCAATAAGCCACCATTTATTAGCAACAGACAAATCACGCCATTTCCCTCCAACTCTGACAGATTCAGGCTCAACAGAGACAGACGCCAGATTCACTTCAGTTCAATTCAGTTTTATTTTTAAAGCCCAATATCACACATCAAAGCATGCACAGTGTGGCACTGTTTTCTTTGTTGTTGCCTACTGTAAATAAATGATAAATGTAGAAAGTGAATATGTATATGTAGCAGCTGCTGGGTGTGTATAGTACAGATATTGAGACACATCAGACAGACATTTCCTCTGCTCATTACTGTGCGCAACTCCACTGTATGTACTGAGGCCTCAAGAGCTCTTCTGGTGCTGGCAGACACATAGAAGCCTCCCAGCAGGGTGCCCACAAACAATTTGCGAAGGGGATGCCCCTTTTTTTCACTTGAGCACCTGCCACATAACATATCTGTGCATAGCACTTTATACATACAGTACAGGCCAAAAGTTTGGACACACCTTCTCATTCAATGCGTTTTCTTTATTTTCATGACTATTTACATTGTAGATTCTCACTGAAGGCATCAAAACTATGAATGAACACATGTGGAGTTATGTACTTAACAAAAAAAGGTGAAATAACTGAAAACATGTTTTATATTCTAGTTTCTTCAAAATAGCCACCCTTTGCTCTGATTACTGCTTTGCACACGCTTGGCATTCTCTCCATGAGCTTCAAGAGGTAGTCACCTGAAATGGTTTTCCAACAGTCTTGAAGGAGTTCCCAGAGGTGTTTAACACTTGTTGGCCCCTTTGCCTTCACTCTGTGGTCCAGCTCACCCCAAACCATCTCGATTGGGTTCAGGTCCGGTGACTGTGGAGGCCAGGTCATCTGCCGCAGCACTCCATCACTCTCCTTCTTGGTCAAATAGCCCTTACACAGCCTGGAGGTGTGTTTGGGGTCATTGTCCTGTTGAAAAATAAATGATCGTCCAACTAAACGCAAACCGGATGGGATGGCATGTTGCTGCAGGATGCTGTGGTAGCCATGCTGGTTCAGTGTGCCTTCAATTTTGAATAAATCCCCAACAGTGTCACCAGCAGAACACCCCCACACCATCACACCTCCTCCTCCATGCTTCACAGTGGGAACCAGGCATGTGGAATCCATCCGTTCACCTTTTCTGCATCTCACAAAGACACGGTGGTTGGAACCAAAGATCTCAAATTTGGACTCATCAGACCAAAGCACAGATTTCCACTGGTCTAATGTCCTTTACTTGTGTTTCTTGGCCCAAACAAATCTCTTCTGCTTGTTGCCTCTCCTTAGCAGTGGTTTCCTAGCAGCTATTTGACCATGAAGGCCTGATTGGCGCAGTCTCCTCTTAACAGTTGTTCTAGAGATGGGTCTGCTGCTAGAACTCTGTGTGGCATTCATCTGGTCTCTGATCTGAGCTGCTGTTAACTTGCCATTTCTGAGGCTGGTGACTCGGATGAACTTATCCTCAGAAGCAGAGGTGACTCTTGGTCTTCCTTTCCTGGGTCGGTCCTCATGTGTGCCAGTTTCGTTGTAGCGCTTGATGGTTTTTGCGACTCCACTTGGGGACACATTTAAAGTTTTTGCAATTTTCCGGACTGACTGACCTTCATTTCTTAAAGTAATGATGGCCACTGGTTTTTCTTTAGTTAGCTGATTGGTTCTTGCCATAATATGAATTTTAACAGTTGTCCAATAGGGCTGTCGGCTGTGTATTAACCTGACTTCTGCACAACACAACTGATGGTCCCAACCCCATTGATAAAGCAAGAAATTCCACTAATTAACCCTGATAAGGCACACCTGTGAAGTGGAAACCATTTCAGGTGACTACCTCTTGAAGCTCATGGAGAGAATGCCAAGAGTGTGCAAAGCAGTAATCAGAGCAAAGGGTGGCTATTTTGAAGAAACTAGAATATAAAACATGTTTTCAGTTATTTCACCTTTTTTTGTTAAGTACATAACTCCACATGTGTTCATTCATAGTTTTGATGCCTTCAGTGAGAATCTACAATGTAAATAGTCATGAAAATAAAGAAAACGCATTGAATGAGAAGGTGTGTCCAAACTTTTGGCCTGTACTGTACATGAATCTGTCAGTGATTATAGTAATAGCTCAGTACTGTATGCACCATAAAAAGGTATGTCTGTATATGGTAGCCTATTTAGGCCCCTCTACATGTTATTGTAGGCCCAGTAATGTGCAACTCAGTTTTATACTGTATGTGTAGCAGGGGTGTAAGTAAAGACAGCGGGGGCAGTGCGGTTGCTCTGGGGACCATGAGGTGGGGGGGTGGTGTCTGTGTCACTCTGCAGTTACACCTCCAAAACACTAGTCGGCAGTGGAGTAAAAGTAAAGATAAACAAATTTCCTTTTTAGGCATTAATAACAAAGTCTGAAGTGTTTATGATCGTTAATTAAAAAATATTTACTGACAATTTAACACCTTTTTGAACATATTTTCCAAAGCATGTCCTTAAACATCTCATTACCGCAATGGTCTGAAAACATCAAGGCCATTAAGAGAGCCAATTATTTTTCAAATTTTTAAAAGTTGATTATTAACAGTCATGCACAACTACTTGAAACTCTGCAATAACAAATATTTTTAAATGTACATTTTTAGTTGAGTTTGACTTTTTTCTCTCATTACTGCAACACCTTTTGCAATCTACAGCCTAATAGTTTTTATATTTCATTGAAACCTGACATATTTTCGAAATGATTTGGCAAACCTTAAAGAACTTAACATGTATATTGTGCACATGCATTTAAAAACAAACTACTATTTTTCTATTCATTAAATTAATGTTAAATGAACACCTGTTGCAGTAATGATACATACATTTCGGAAATGAGGTTGCTGGTTTCGGTAATGATAAGAAGTATATTAAGACTGTTGGTTAAAAACATTATAAAATTTTAATGTAGAAAATAATTTAGATACATAACATACATAGGCTAAAACAGAACAAAACAGCATGTATAAAAACAACAGAACAGGGCTAAACAGAGCAACATTAGAACATGTGCTAAAAACATGTAAACCATTTCATTACAGACACAAAAAATTATTGTGCCAGTCAAAATACAAGTGCAATTTGTCCAGAAAATACACAGGGAGACTGCCAACACTACTCAAGAGAAAGCTAGTCACCACTGACTTCAGTACAGTATAACTATAGTCAATGGTGACTAGCTTTCTCTTGCATAGTGTTTGCAACCTCCCTGTGTGTTATGTAGACAAACACCTGTATTTCAGCTGGCATGAGGGGGAATGGATGATGACAGAATTTTCATTTTCTGGGTGAATTATTCCTTTGAATGCCAAAGAACAGTGCTAACAAGAAAAATGTGTAGAATTTGCACACTGCTAAAAGTTAAACAAATATAAATGCACATACCATACTGTGCACACAATAGTAAAGTTCATTTGGGAGCAGGTATTATTTTCCTGTTGATTGGTGGTGTATCATATAGATTTGTTTTGGTTTAGGTTTAAATGGCCCTCCACTTGAGACACAATGACACAACAATCCACAATGACATTAACCAGGAGGTAGTGTGTGTTTGGTAGTTGTATAGCAGTAACCATTACAGTCTAGCCCTATCCCAGTGTCTCCTGCTGCTACCCTCTCTATCCCCCTTTGGATTCCAGTGCTCTACACGTTTCCTTGAGTACTTTGCCCAGATCTCAGTCAACACACAGAAGTGTCGAGCTGACGATGTGGCAGGTTATTGGCTCAGGGATGACGGCTTTTATGTCTTCAAAATAGTACCAGACTTTTTCACCCTCAAACCTTTCTTTTTGTCACTTGCTGACAGCCTGCAATGAAACAGGAAATAAAGCAAAATGTCACAGTTGTAACACATAAGATAAATATATATATATATATATATATATGTATGTATGTATACATAAATAAGATAGTCATAAGACAGTCATAACACAGTTATAACACAACTGTAACACGGTTGTAAGACAGTTAAAACAGTATAATAACATAAGTTAGTAAAATATCATTTAAATTAATAATTCATAATATATGTTATAGTCTATATGTAATAGACCAGTGGTTCCCAAACTTTTTGTGCCCAAGGCACACCAAAGGACAAGTAAAAATCTCAAGGCACGCCTACTGTAAATGTGCATGATTATTTACTAATGCCAAATAAAATGTGACAAAGACAACTATATTACTCATGAAATATTTATAAACGAAATATTTCAAAAATTAATTTGAAACTTCATCAAATTAGGCTTCATCAAAGCAGCAACACACCCATTTAAACCAGACAGGTCACAAAATTAAAAACGAGGCAAAGAAAACTCAGCAGAAATTAAGCACAAAGAACTGTCAATGCAAGGAAGCTGCACTGTCCATTGTCCTGAACTACAAATTATAAATGTAACATTTTGTATCAACATTGAAACGTGTGCTAT
The DNA here is from genome assembly GCF_041903045.1 of Epinephelus lanceolatus. Lineage (NCBI taxonomy): Eukaryota > Metazoa > Chordata > Actinopteri > Perciformes > Serranidae > Epinephelus > Epinephelus lanceolatus. Next base: position 45,368,297 of record NC_135734.1, read on the forward strand.
TGTAAATATTTTGCCTACTTACAAATTAGTGAGACATATGTGGCTGTCGGGGCGCGCAGATTTTTTAATCCTTGGTGGCACTGAGGAGAGGGCCACTTGCAAGTCCTGTTCAACAGAGAGCCGTGACCTCCTGTTGTTCTTCATGTAAACCAGAGTAGAGAACGCCAACTCACACAGGTAAGTAGTGGGGAAAAGAAGAAGTTGCTCAATCGCGTGATGGGAGATGTTTGGGTACTCTGATGCAGAAGCCAACCAAAACTGATCCAGTGGGAGCTCACTAAATTTGAGTTTCAGTGTGCGATCCACATGGAGCTCTGCGCACTCCTCTCTCTCTTTCATAGTTAGCTTTTCTGTTGAGGATTCCTGGTTGAATGGGTCTCGGATCCAGTCATAGTCCTCGATGTCAGCCACACGTGGAAAATAGCGCTCAACCTCTCTTTTAAGGTCTGAAGGTGTTTGGCATATACAGCGCGCTGCCTAGCTGCCTGTGGCGCAGCTGATGCCAGCGGGAACATGTCCATGGAGCCCTGTTCCAAAGCCTCGCGCCACAGGATAAGTTTGCCCATAAACCCCCGAATCTTGTCTGTGGATGATAAAATGTTTTCATTCCTGCCCTGAAGCTTGGCGTTTAACTCGTTGAGATGCCCAAATATGTCTGCAAGGTAAGCCAGCCTGGCGCACCACCTCTCATCTGCCAGCTTGTCCTTATGTGGGACAGTGTGTTCACGTGAAAATTCCAAAAGCTCTTCCCGAAGCTCATAAAGATGGGAAAGGACTTTCCAGGTCAGATTGCTCTCTTTTAAATAGTCATTAGTTACCCTGAATATTTCTTCTCCCGTAGTATGGCTTTCCATTTCTTTGCAGAAGAAAAAGGTCTCTTTGATAGAGTCACCATCAACATATCTGACGTTTGCCAGGAGTTGGGCAGCCCCACTAATGTCAGTTGACTCGTCTATTTGGAGAGAAAATCTGCCGACCGCCTGCAGTTTCTCTGTCAAATGTTGCTCAATGTCTTCTGACATGTCGTCCATTCTTCTTTTGATTGTATTATCAGACGACGGCACTTTGGATAGCTCATTTGCGGCATCTGGACCCAGCATGACACCTGCAATTTTTTTGCAAGCAGGGAGGATGAGTGTCTCCGCTATTGTGTGAGGTTTCTTTTGCTTTGCAATAAGCTCCGCTAGCATGTAACTAGCCTCCATTGCCTTTTCAGACACTTTCACAGAATCCAACAAACAGTCTTGCTGCCTCTGGTTCAGATCCCGAGCTCTTTTGAAGTAGGCCAAGTTTCTCCCAACATGGGAGGGATGTTTGGTTTCCAAGTGCCTCTTCAGCTTGCTGGGAACCATGTTAGCATTAGCTAACTTCTCCCGACAGAGGACACACTCGGGCTGAGGAGTGTTGACGTCCAACTGAAGCCATAAGACAGGTAACTGTCATGATACTGTCTGCTGACAGTTTTTTTTCTCTTTTCTTTCGGTGGGTTGTCGGCAGTCTCTGCACTGGTGGTTGGTGGTTTGCTCCGCACAAGAAAGCGCTCCATTTTCCCTCTCGCTATGTTTCTCTGTTTTAACATTGAATGTGTCACAGTCTAATGGTGCGTTCCAGGCAACCCGTAACTCGTGGTTTCACAACCTGTAACCAGTGAAAGTGCACTGGAACGGCAGTCAAACCCGTAACTTCCCACCCATGAACTCGTACCAAATCAATGTACTCCCAGTTCCGACCTCTGACGTCACATAACCCACAAACAAATGTGGCAGCCCCTGTGGATGCGGTGATGCTGCATCTGATACACGATGAGAAATAGACTTTAGGACAATGTAAAATAAATTCGCACGTTGCAATCATAATATGTTAACATAATATGTTCAAGTAGTAACTGGCAGTTTGCCGTAACTTTCCTGGAACGCTACAAAGTCATAACTCGTGACTTGAATCCGTGACTTATGAGTTCAGAAGCCTGCCTGGAACGCACCATTATAATTCCCACCTGCGCAACTGCGTGATCAGCGAAATATGGAGTTCTCTTTGAGGGTGTTTTTTTTTTTTTTTTAAGAATTGTTTTTAGGTAGAGTTTGCCTCTGTATTATGAAATGAGTGCATACAAAGTAGTGATATAGTAAATTAAAAAATAATTATTTTTCTGTAATTGTATATTGCAATAATAATGTATGGTTGTCACAAAATCCCACGGCACACCCGCACTTGCCTCACGGCACACCAGTGTGCCGCGGCACACCCTTTGGGAACCACTTTAATAGACTACACTTCTCATTACCGAAACAGAAGTTCTCTCTACCGCAACTGGCCTTCAATTGTTGCGGTAAGAGAGAACTGTGTTGCGGAGGATGAGGAACATTAGCATGTTTAGCTAGCAACAGAGAAGCCATGATGACTAAGTAAATTTTTACTCTATGCACATAAATAGACATTAATAACGTCTATTTAGAAAATTTTAAATCAAATGTTTTTCTAAATGTGGAAAACTAGCTGTATCGGTAATGACAGCCAGTACTGTCATGTATGCAGTCTGACAGGAGAAAGTTTAACTTTTAACTTGAGAGGAGAAAAAAGATCTTCTTACCTGGTAGCCATCTTGAAAGCACTGGCCCATGTGTTGCTTTATACAAAATACAACTTTATTTAAAATTCTCTTGTGTAAACTGTGTAAACAGTCCTTCAAATATGTTGCAGAGGATGAGAACGTGAGTCATGGACACTTAATTTTTCCCCTATTTTTTAATTGTTTTTCAGTCACTTAAAAACATCCATTACAGCAACCACTATTTTTTTCAGATTATTTTTATTTTACTCTGTTAAAATAACAACATAACATACATTCAGACAGACCCGGACGCATTGCGGTAATGAGAATTTTGTCAGAAAACGCAATAAAATATAAATATAATTAATTTCTATGTTGAAATCACTCTTTGTTCAAGGTAGAGATCATTATTAGCTTTATTATTATGTTTTGTTAAATTACTAAATTGCATGTTTTATAACTAAAATCATTGCTGCCATGGTATTTCAGTGGTTTCATGAGAATGACCCAAATTAAAGTTTTGTTTCCACTGAGGGAAATGGTTTCAGCCAACAAAAATAAACAGCAGGTCTGTGTCGCCGTGACATGTAGTAACATCTCTGGGGAGGTGTACGTCAGACCAATCAATCAGCGTCAATTTGATGCAGAAAAGTCACGCTTAACATGTAGATCCAAAACACAAGAAAACAGAATTGCTGTGAAACTCAAAATGTTACCTGTATTAGTTTATGCACATCAGATAATTTGTAATATTGACTGTAAATTAGCTCTCCATATTGACACAGTTTTCTAGCCTATGCTACAAGAGCATTCACTGAATTCCTGAAGAACAGTTACATCTTTTGAATTTGTTGTGCCACCCCAAGATTTTGAGTGACTCCATCTGGCCTCCTCTATGAAAAAAATCTGGGGGTAGGTATTGTCTTTGGACTTTAGGCTCTTGATTGTCTCTGGGGCTGCATTCTACACAATACTATTGTAAAAGCCTTTTCTCTTTGTGATAATAGCGTTACCCCTGTACTTTTTTCAGCCACAGTTATGCTTTTGAACTCGAGAACATCTGTTACCCACTTAGCTTTTTTAACTGTTTGCACCTGCTGTGCAAGTGAACGCACCAGCGAGTGTGCGACTCATTGCACCTTTCATGGCAGCTCACATCAGATAACCTCAATATGACAAAGATGTCGCAGTCATGGTCTGACTACTGCAAGCTGTGTTGTTCATTTAGCTCACAATGGCTCAGTACAAATTCATATGTTCATGCACCAAAAAATATCTTTATGCGATAGATCAAAAGGGACATATGTGATCTTGAGAGGACTTGAAACATGATGGTGCATCTGGAAAGAATGTACTTTCACTGCAGCAGTTAGCTCCTCATGAACTCTATCTCTGTGTCTGAACATCCAGCTTTTACACATGGCGGATGTTTTTTTAATCAAAGTTAAGCAGGGGGATTTATTTTTATTTTTTATGCATCTTTTGTTGAACGTGGCTGTGATTGCGTTTGAAAAACTGACTCTTAGCGTGTAATCAAGAAGGATTAGTCTCTGAAAAGAGTGGGCAGCACTGTGTGATATGAAGAGGCGTTCAACTCTTAAGGCCAAAAACTCCACCTCTCAGTGTTACTGCTCCACTCCATACTTTCTGAAGGTGTGCTAACACAAACACGTCAGTCAATTTGTTTCTCATTATGTCCTGTGGCCAATCTGTGATTTTCTTAAGAAATCCAGACACGTATTTGACGCAACCTTGTTCTTTGAACCTGTCAGATGTTCCACTCCTTGTGCGGTTCTTGAAATTAAGGCTTGATGTCATAATGATGTCTTAACCTTAAATGCCTTCACTTATTATCAGACCCCCTGAGTGTGTGAAGTAAGTGCTTTGGAGCTTATTTGCAGTCCTTCGTCAACATATTGGCCTTCGGAGAGTACTTCAAACCAGGAGCAGGATCTCAGCCCTTAACCTTGACACCTGTATGCACTTAACAGCTGATCCTGAGTGTTAGTCCTTCTGGCCTTATTCTCAGTGAGATTTTTTTTTAGATGTTATCTTTCAAAACACACTTGAAACTCACAAACACATGGATTTCATAACTTCAACACATTCATTGTATGTAGTCTCTTAATTCCCTAGGGGTTAATGGTTTAAACTCTGTCTCACTGAGCTGTTTTCCTTGTACCTCTGGCCGCTCACGTTCTTGAGGAATACTTCACCCACCAAATGACCATTTGTATTTCAGGTACTTGCCCTGTGCTATGTTGTTTTCATGAACAAAGCTGTATTTCTCTTGCATGCCACTGGAGAACAAAACAATCCAAAACCTGAGACAATTTTTGATGAATTGAAGTCATCTGCAGCTGTGTTTAACAAAAGCAAAACTATGTCAAAGGCAGCACAGTGGTGCAGTGGTTAGCACTGTCGCCTCACACTAAGAGGCCTCTAAATTTGAGCCTGCCAGCTGGCTGGGGCCCTTCTCTTTGCATGTTCTCACCGTCAGCATGAGTTTTATCCGGCTTCCTCCCACAGTCCAAATCAGCGGATCTTAATTGCCCATAGGTGTGAATGTGAGTGTAAATGTTGTCTGCTTTTCTGCCTACCTGTGATAGTCTGGCGACCTGTCCAGGGTGTACCCTGCCTCTTTCCAAATGTCAGCTACGACACGCTCCACCCCCTCACAACCTTGGATAGGATAAGCCATTGAGGATAATGAATGAATGACAACTATGTCAAAGCATCGGTTTACAAACTCTCACACAACTCATGCAGCATAATCCAAGTCATTTATTTTACCTAACTGAACACAGAAGCTGCTGGCCTACCACTTGCTCTGATTTGATTTTTTTTTTTTTTTAAATTGATTCAGTGTGATTCGGGTACAACCCTATTTTCATTGTTGACTGGTTTGTCTGGCATCATGACATGAAACAACAGTTTCTCAATTGAAAACCCAACAATCCACTGAGGGCCACAGGGGGCCCAGTGTTGTCATGTGGTGCGCAGGAACTAATGAGGAGAAGGGTTGGGTGATATATCAAATATTCTCGATGTATCACAGCTTGTTCCACTTGCATTGTATAAAATGATTATTTCACTGACTTCACTTATATAAACTGGAGCTGGAGGAGAAGAAAGACTATGCAGCTCAGACGTTCAGTCAGGTGAGCTAAAGCCCCCCATGATGACCCTCAGATTTCAGCAGGACAAGGCTTGGCAAGCCTGTCCAAAGAGTCGTCACACCAGATACTATCATACTTCTACAAATATTAATAATGAACAGGCTTTTTACTATGTAGTGGTTCATGGAAAAAAATAAAAGTTTAAAAATTTCAATACCTCCTGCAACTTGTTCCATTTATGTGGGGCGAAAAAACTAAAAGCTACTTTACCGAGCTCTGTACTGATCTGAGGGGTTTCAAGGGATAAAAAGTCCTGTGATCGAGTGTGATGAGAGATGGATAACCACATGTGTTTTAATTGAAAGCTTGTAATCTAGCCAGATGCCAAGGTATTTGTAATCTGTAACGCGTTCAATATAGGTGCCATTAAGGGAACAGATGGAAAAGGCGTCAAGATCACACTTCCTTGACTTTGTGAATAACATGAATTTAGTTTTGTTTCCATTTGAAATCAGTTTTTTTTGAGGATTTTTGCACACAGTCAAATGCAAACTGAAGATTTGATACAGCTTCCTCTATCGATAGTGCACAAGCATAAAGAATCGTGTCATCTGCATAAAAATGTGCTTTACAGTTTTCTACAGAGGCACAGATATCATTTATATACAAAGTGTGGACCTAAAATTGACCCTTGTGGCACACCATTTTTGATCTTAAAATTCTGAATTCACTCCTGCAGTAGAGTGCCTCAGACTCTTAGTTTGGTCTACCTTTTGTTACATTTTTGATATCTCTGTTTACCAGTAGGACAATCCTTCTTTTTTTATACATCACTCCTGCAGCATTTCTGCACTGGGTTCTATCAGTGAGGTTAATCCTGAAACCATTCAAAGGATGCTTCACCAAAATCCAGCAGGGTCAATTTATGCAGAAGCAGTATATGATCAACAGTATCAAAAGCCTTTGACAAGTCTATAAATAAGGCTGCACAGTGTCTCCTACCATCTAACGCTGAAATTATATCATTTAGAACCACAGTTGCTGCTGTAATGGCGTTATGGACGGATCTGAACCCAGACTGAAAGGACTTAAAATAGCATTTGCAGACAGAAAAATACAAAGCTGTTCATGTACAAAAAGATATTAACACTTGGGAACACAGGGGTGATAGTTTTGAGATAGGCCTATAGCTAATTAGATTATTAGTGTCTCCTCCCTTATGTAGAGGAGTCACTAGGGCTGACTTCCAGACTTTGGAATTGAACCAGAGCTGAGCATTAAGACTTAAGAAAGCAATGCCAACGGGTGAGGAAAGTCTTTGCTGCTCAGACTGGGAATTGGCGATGCCTGCACTTGAGAATCTGGACATCAGTACTGACGAGACTGCTGCTCTTCAGAGACTGTGCATCACCGATCACCCTGAGCGCGCACACGTGAGCGCGGAGCACAGAGAGGCAGTCAGAGCTACAGGCTACAGTGAGGCTAAAAACAGAGTTCATATGACGTTTTTCGAAACAACTTTTTATGTCGGGGCTTCAGCACACTTGGATCACTACGGATGAGCATGTGGGAGATATTTTGTGGTTTCAATTTTGTGTTCTTGGACGTTAGTCTGGGGCGTCGTCAGCCATTAGGTGTGCTAGCCGCTCCACCCGCCGAGGGATGTGAGGACTCTAAAACTTCACCTGAGCCTCCGTCGGCATATGGGTGAGTAGATAATGGCTGAATTTTCATTTTTGGGTGCACTATCCCTTTGTGTCAGTTAGCCTGAAATTACTTAAACTCTGGTTTAGCAGTCTCTTGTGATTATATTTATTGATTTGATTTCAGCAGCACCCACAGAGACTTTTCCTTTGTAGCTCGTCTTTCTTTTCTATGTCAATTGTAAATCTAAGTTCCTTGGAAATGAATAACTTTTTATTTTACCAAATCCACCTGGTTTTATGTCACTTCCATTCCCCCCCTGGAGAGCAGGCTCATAGCAAAGCAGTTGATATACTATTTTTTGACAACACACAAAGGAAAACGAGCTGCTCACAGCTGGAAAAAATTCAAACAAATGCAAATGCAGATGTGATAAATCACCTTTTGCGACCATCCCAGGAAACAAAATATATATATATACAGATTTATGAAAAAGAAGTGTCCTGGTCCTATTTAATCAATGTCACATGAGTAGGAGCGCTTTTGTACTGAATAATATAATCATAGCCATGATGGTTCAGCACAGCAGTATGACCTCTGATGTGATATTGCTTTTACACAACAGTTCTAAAGGGTCCTTTTTTAGGTTAAAAGTAAAAAGCAATGTCCGCCAATTGAATCCATATTTTTGTCAAACCTACTGATCAAAGGCACCTCTGTTATTCATAATGCACTTTTGTATCTAAATTGTACCACCTCTTCAGATCATTCAAAAGTAGCCTGAGCAAATGATTTGGAGGTTACCATTTCGGATGAGTCATGGCCAAAAGCCCAATTACTGGTACATTCTTCCTCAGTTTGTGCAAGACATGGACTTTTGCAATTTAAAATATTGCATAGACTTCACTTAAAAAAAATAAGCTCTGTAAAATGTATCCAAATATTCGTTCAGCGTGCGACCGTTGCTGACAATCCCCAACCTCACTAACCCTTATGTCCTGGCACTGCCCAAGACATCCTGGGTAGACCTGTGGATCCTGATCTACTGACCACACTGTTTGGTATTAAAGGTTCTGATCTTGTGTTAACCAGCTCCCAATGTAACATGATATTATTTGTAACCCTACTAGCACGTAGATTGATATTATTAAATTGGAAGGAAACACAGGCTTCAACCCATTCTGCCCTTGTGTGAAAACAAACTCTACCAGATCTGGTAACCCTTTATAGACCACCTTAAGGAAGAGGCACTAAGTCCTTCCCCTAATAAGCCTTGTTTAAATGACACAAAACATGGTCAATCCCTTTTTTACAATTTTTATTTTATTTTTTTTAAATTGTGTCTAAACAGGAATGACAACTCATCCTTTAGAGTATTTTCAGATTTTTGACTTGTTGCATATTTTCTATATTTTTGAATCAGAAATTCTGTTTTCACTTTAATACTACTAAGCCTGAGTAGGGAAATTAATGTGCAGTATTTTTGGAAGAAGAATGTGGTGTAATAGTGAGTATAACTGCTAGTGGGTAAGGTAAAAGTAACTAAAAAATGAGAGGATTATCACAAATGGTGAATGGACTGCACTTACAGAGTGCTCTTCTAGTCTGCCGAACATTCAAAGTGCTTTTTACACTGCATGTCACATTCACCCATTCACACACAGTCACACACTGGTGGCCGAGGCTAGTCTACATGGTGGTTACTGAGTAATATACCTGTTACTCAGTAACCATTCACATACTGTACACTCACACACCAATGGAAGAGCCATTGGGAGAAATTTGGAGTTCAATTCAATTCAATTTTATTTATAAAGCCCAATATCACAAATCACAATTTGCCTCACAGGGCTTTACAACATACGACATCCCTCTGTCCTTAGGACCCTCACAGCAGATAAGGAAAAACTCCCCCCAAAAAACTCTTTAATGGGGTTCAGTATCTTGCCCACGGATACTTCAACATATGGACTGGAGGAGGTGGGGACCAAGTCATGATGACATTTTATATCCAAATGATGTCATCTTTACTGTGACATCATAATAGATCTTCTGTGCTGCCGGGGTGAAGGCTTGTGTGAGGCATCTGTGTTTTGGAATATGTAGCTTATCTGCAGGAATATCCATATTTGAAGCACCGTCAAATGTCATGGCTACATGAATCTGAACAGACATGGTTGTAAGCTATAACTGCAACTTGACTGGTTCATATGTCCAGTCATTCTAGTTTTATGTTCCTTTGGGGGACTCAAAAACTGACATCCACCGAGGGGTCTGATCTCATTCTGAAACAGACTCTGCAAATTATTCAATACCACTAAAGTTTGATATGATGTGTATTAGTTCCTACTTTTGTTTTGTTATGTCTTGACTTTAAGGGAGCTGGGAGAGACAATACCACCAGGTGCAGCTGCGCCATGTTTCAGCCACTGTGGCTACTCAATGGACTCATGACTGCCTCTGAGCTTTTAACGGTCTCAAGAGACAACAATGTGCCCTTTGCACATATAAAAACTGGCCAAAACTTTAGTTCTTATCTCAGTTTTTTTTTAAAGAAAAGTGCTTACTGATCAAAAAGTAATCTCCACTTTATTGAATTTTAATAGTTTTTAATATAAGCATCTACAATATGGCAGACTGAGATTGATGTGGCCTTGTTCAGTATTTCAGCACCTCTCACAGGTCCTTTTCAAACTGTCTGTCTCCCAGCTGTCTGTGATAATCCCTCTTCCTCTTCCTTCTGTCACACTTCTTTCCAAACCAGATGTCTTTGAACCCACTCCAGGAAGGACTGGAGGAATGTGGCAATACTACCTTAACCCAGTCCATCTATGTCAGTTAAGCAAATATGTCAGACCCATCCTATTTCCACTTCAATGGACTATTAATCTGGGTTTTTATCTTTAACCAAACCAGCTAGTAGTGAATATTGAACCCACATTCATCAGGCAGATAGTAACACCAGAAGTATGGTAATGTTGCTGTGTGTCTGCTAAATGTTAAGGCAACATTTTAGCCACAGCAAATTCTGCCCTCTAGTGGTCAGAAATTTTCATGATGCAGCTTTAGATAATTTGAAAATTTAAAAACAGTGTTGTGTATTTTCCTCAAGCTCAGCTCCTCTACCACAGGCCTGGGAGTTTGAGGGGTCTGCGCAGTATCTTAGCTGTTCCTGGGCCTGACAGAGACCTCAGATGTTGTACCTGGGATCTGCTGGAGCCACTCTCTCAGTTTGGGGGTCACAGCCCCGAGTGCTCCAATCATCACTGGCACCAATGTTGCCTTTAATCCTCACATCTTTTCTAGCTCCTCTTTCAGCACTTTTTTGTCTTTTTCAGTTTTCTCACACCCCTAAAAGTCAAGAAGGCCTCGTGAACCCCTGTGAGGCTTTGTGTCAGCCCCAGGTTGGGAACCAGTAAATGAAACAGCCAATCACCACAGCCTCAGCATGTGAATAAATTCCCTCTGGTAATCGGTGATGCTGTGTTTGGGCTTTTATTGTGAAAAGTAAAAGCAGAAGAAGTGAAACTGCATTACACTGCCGTTCACAGTGTGGGAGACAATAAAGAATTCATAATCTTGTTTCAGACTACGAAGCCTCTGTGTTTTTATTTTATCATCTTAATGAGTATGGGCACGACTCTGACACAGCAGAGCAGCACTATAAATGAAACCAACCAATGAATTTTGGACTCTGCCAGCTGGTCACCAACTTTGTCAGAGTTTGGTGTTGGGTTTATGAGTGTTTGTTGCCTAACAGATGCCTAAATAAACTGGTTTTATATAGGTGGTTTGATGAGAGCTAAGGGACTCAACTATACACTCTATGCAGAAAAACCAAAGCAATGTGCTTAACAGGCTCAAAGTTGCATTAATTCTCAGTGGTTTGGTGATCAAGAACGATTTAAGAGGTGATAACAAAACAGCAGCAATAAACGACAAAAACAGGATGGAAACCAAAGTACCAATTATAAAAAGGTAAGTTAACGGTAAGATAACATTATCAAAGGGCAATGAATTCACTAAAATGTGACTAATAGCCAAATAAAAATGTTTGTTAAAAGACTGAAATCAAAACTATGTATAAAGCCAACAGACGTTCAGATGTAAGTAATCATTAAAAGGCCACAGTTCTCACTGACATTTCATTTTTCTTCTTTATTAATAGCTAAAGGTAATAAAGATGCATGTGTGTATCATACTGCAGCATTCACTTCCTGGAAATCACAGCCTGAAGATTGAAGATTTGTTATGTGTCCAGCAGTTGCACAGTGATTGAACACATGAAGAGCTGACTCCTGAGCTGAATTTCTTTCCCTCAGTAAACATAACACAGATGATGAGATGACATGTTAAAGCACGGATTAAAGAAGATAATAAATAACGGAAAGATAAAAAGCTTCTGGAGAAACTTCAGACACTCTACTTCACAACGCTTTGTCTGAAGTTTTTATTGTACAAAATTGATTTTTCTGGTATTCACATCCAGTTTAACCTTCTTGTTTCATCGTAGGATGGTGTAGCGTGACAGGCTGCATCATTCATTGTTTTATTCATACCCGAAAAATAATACACTGTACTTCAAAAACAACCCACATAGTCATAAAGACAGGAGGCTGTGATCACATAACTTCTGCACTGTAGCCTGTCTTCCCACATATGATGAGAGCAAAGGAGGAAGAGCAAAAAAGTGCGTGTAGGAAGTAGCAACCTCAGGGAATTAACCTACGAGACCAGAGTTCTTGTTTTGTGTAAAACCTTAAGTCAACATTGAGTTGTTTTGAGGTAAAAACTCATTAAAAAATGTCATAATATTGTATGTCTTCAGAAATCATGAAAAAACATCATTATTGCATTTGTTGTCAAAAATCATGAATAAAAGTCATTGTACAGTATGTCGTCACAAATGATGAAAAAAAAGTCAAAGTATAATATGTAGTCAGAAATCATGAAAAACCATCATACTGTAATATGTCTTTAAAAATCATGAAAAAAGGTAATAGCATAGTTTGTCCTCAAAAGTCATGAAAAAATGTATTGTATGTCATCAAAAATTATTAAAAAAAACATACCATACTATGACTGCTTTCATGACTTTTGACGACAAACTATACAATGAATTTTCATGATTTATAACGACATACTATACAATGACGTTTTTTGATGATTTATGATGACAAACTATACTATGAGGTTTTTTGATGATTTTTGATGATAATGTATACTATGAATTTTAATGATTTTTGACGACATAGTATACTATGACATTTTTTGATGATTTTTGACGAAAAAGTATACTATGAATTTTACTGATTTATAATGACATACTATACTATGACGTTTTTTTGATGATTTATGACGACAAACTATACTATGAATTTTAATGATTTATAATGACATACTATACTATGACATTTTTTGATGATTTTTGACGACATACTATACTATGACATTTTTTGATGATTTGTGACGACAAACTATACAATGACATTTTTTGATGATTTATGACGACATACTATGCTATGATGTTTTTTCATGATTTTTGACGACATACTATCATATCAATCATGAAAAAACATCATAAATCATAAAAAAACCCATAATATAGTATGTCGTCATAAATCATGAAAGAAAGTCATAGTATAGTATGTCGTCATAAATCATGAAAAAATGTCATAGTATAGTATGTGGTCATAAATTATGAAAAAAAACTGATAGTATAGTATGTCGTCATAAATTATGAAAAAAAACTGATAGTATAGTATGTCGTCAAAAATCATGAAAAAACGTCATATTATAGTATGTCGTCATGAATCATAAAAAAACCCATAATATAGTATGTCGTCATAAATCATGAAAAAACGTCATTGTATAGTATGTCGTCATAAATCATGAAAAAACGTCATAGTATAGTATGTCGTCATAAATTATGAAAAAAAACTGATAGTATACTATGTCGTCATAAATTATGAAAAAAAACTGATAGTATAATATGTCGTCATAAATCATGAAAAAACGTCATATTATAGTATGTCGTCATGAATCATAAAAAAACCCATAATATAGTATGTCGTCATAAATCATGAAAAAAAGTCATAGTATAGTATGTCGTCATAAATCATGAAAGAAAGTCATAGTATAGTATGTCGTCATAAATCATGAAAGAAAGTCATAGTATAGTATGTCGTCATAAATCATGAAAAACGTCATAGTATAGTATGTTGTCATAAATCATGAAAAAACGTCATAGTAGAGTCATAAAAAAACCCATGTTGTCATAAATCATGAAAAAAAGTCATAGTATAGTATGTGGTCATAAATTATGAAAAAAAACTGATAGTATAGTATGTGGTCATAAATCATGAAAAAAGTCATAGTATAGTATGTCGTCATAAATCATGAAAAAACGTCATAGTATAGTATGTCGTCATAAATCATGAAAAAACGTCATAGTAGAGTCATAAAAAAACCCATGTTGTCATAAATCATGAAAAAAAGTCATAGTATAGTATGTCGTCATAAATCATGAAAAAACGTCATAGTATAGTATGTGGTCATAAATTATGAAAAAAAACTGATAGTATAGTATGTGGTCATAAATCATGAAAAAAGTCATAGTATAGTATGTCGTCATAAATCATGAAAAAAAGTCATAGTATAGTGTGTTGTCATAAATCATGAAAAACATCATAGTATAGTATGTCGTCAGAAATTATGAAAAAACATCACAGTATAGTATGTTGTCATAAATCTTGAAAAAACATCATAGTATAGAATGTCGTCATGAATCATGAAAAAACGTCATAGTATAGTATGTCGTCATAAATCATGAAAAAAAAATCATGGTAAAGTATATCATCATAAATCATGAAAAAAAGTTATAGTATAGTATGTCGTCATAAATCATGAAAAAATATTCATGGTAAAGTATGTCATCATAAATCATGAAAAAACATCATAGTATAGTATGTCGTCATAAATCATGGAAACACGTCATAGTATATAGTGTGTCATCATAAATCATGAAAAAAAGTCATAGTATAGTATGTTGTCATAAATTATGAAAAAACGTCATAGTATAGTATGTCGTCATAAATCATGAAAAAACTCATAGTATAGTATGTCGTCAAAAACCATGAATAAACCTTATAGTATGTGTCCAAATATGATACAAAAACCAAATCATGGTATGGTTTGTCGTCATAAACCATCAAAAAAAGTTGCAGTATATCATGGTGTCATGAGTCATGAAAAAAAGCAGAGTATAGGATGTTAAAAACAGTTCTTTTCTGCATCTCCAGTCACACAGCTACCAGCCAGTAATTTTAAATTCACCCTAGTTTTCCCCCCTCAGCACTCATCACACACCTCTTCAGGACAACTCAGTTCACATGTTCCTCATTACCCACAACTTATAAATATAGCCCAGCCTCACAGACACTCATTGCCAGATTGTTCTTTGATACTCATGCACATTTCTCCAGTACTTAATTCGGGAGTGATTTCCCGTCACTGACCCTGCCTGCCTGATTCCAGGTAAATGCAACAGCATTTTGTCCCTGACCACGAGACCTGCTTCCATGTCCTTGGTTCCCCTTTTTTCTGTGGCTGCTTGGCGTTACTATCCAATGCTGCGGTGAGTGTTCCAGCCCATGGTTTTTCTGTGGTCCAGAGATTTTCACCATGTTGCCACACCCGCCATTGTGCATGTGTCCTGTGAGTGTACCTGCTGGTGTCGCAACCCTTTGCATGGCCTAGACTTACCTTCAGTCTGTCTCTTACTGGTTCTTCTGCTTGGACCACGTACTTACCTGGTTCTGGATCTTCTGCCTCCACAAAAATGTCCCCTGTGTGCTCCTCCACAGTACCGTTGCCTGTTATTGAAGTAAACTGTGTTTGTTGTTGGGCTAATGCCACCACTCACTAGCCTGCCTCTCCGCCCTGTTCAGCCAGCCAAATGAGTCAGGCTGCCAAAAAATTTGTGGAGAGACTCTGCCAGGGTGTTTTATTGAATTGTGTGCTGTTTACCTGTCCTATCCTGTTCCTACTGGGATGTAACAGTAAATGTCATTATCAACTGTTTCTGGTTTCCTGTGTGTTGCTATGGGTCCGAATACCACTTAGGCTATTACACAAAAATCGTATGTCAAAAAAGTCCCATCATAAAAATGTCAAAACTCAAAGATTGTCATGAAAGTTATATTATAGTATGCCATGAAAAAAGTCATGAATTAGTCACAGTGTAGTATGTTATGTCAAAAAAGTCATAGTATAGTACGCAATGAAAATGTCAAAATGAAAATGTAAACAAAGTCATTATAAGGCATGTCATAAGTTGCAATCAAACATATGTCAAAAAAGTGTAGTTTCTTATTCAAAATATAGTATGTCATGAAAATGTCATAAAAAGGGTCTAAGTATGGTATGTTTTTAAAGAGTAAATAGTATAGTATATAACACAAAAGTCATGAAAAGTCAAAGTATAGGCCTAGTATTTCAAAGCAATATCAAAAGCCATAGTACCTTAATAAAATGTCAGAAAACGTCATACTATGGGATGTCATCAAAATGTCTAGAATAGTGTGCACTATAGTATGTCAAAAAATTCCATAAAAACTTTCAAATGCCATAAAATATCATAAAAGAAAGTCATTGTATAGTTTGTCATAAAATGTCATAATATAGTGACATAGTCATAAAAAAGTCAAAAAATATCATAATAGTATGTCAATAAAATAAATCATTGTATAGAATTTTATTTTAGAATTTCATAATATAGTGTGTCATAAATATGTCACATAATATTTCATGAAAAACTTTTTAAAAAGTATGTTTTTTGTTATTAAAAATGTCAAAAAAGTTATAGTACAGTATAGTATGTCAAAAACAGTCTTATTCCTTTTTCCTATATCTTATTCCTCTGTACAATAGAGCTCCATCGTTGTCCAAAAAGTTTATTTAAGAAACTTTAATGTGCCTCATTGTTGCAGTGGGTGCGCTTTTTATTTTAAAGATGAATGACTCATCAGGAACCAATGGGTTTAGACCTGAGTCCCACAGACAAGTTTAAGGAATTCAGAAAGTTTTTCAAGACAGACTAACACATGAATGGTTTCGGTCTTTTCCTTTTACTTTTAAATATACCTGAATTCACATCACTTTGGTCCCGACATGAAATAAAACACCAAACACACTGTTTCATAAAAAAATTCACATGAACTTTATTCTTACAAGGCTTCATAAAATATTTGGTTCTGCACTTTTAATATATTTCTGTGTCATAAAGCAATGAATAAAATAATTTGAGCAAACATATCAAATTTATGTGTATTGAAAGCTCAAAGTAAAATAAACATTTGTGATTGTAATATCAGTTTTATAAGCAGTAAACCATGTACAATATTAGGGAAGTTCTCTGTGGTGCAGTCCTCTGTAATAAAGTGCTTTCATGCAGAGAATTTTGGGCAACATTACAAACAAAGGACTAGAATTGAGTGACCTCTCACTGTTCACTTCAAGTGGTTTACTCTAACATGTTTTGTTGTTTTAGCTTGGAGCTGGGCTGGGCTGCGGGTGGCTGTTCAGCATCGAGGGTTGCCCATTCGACAGAAACAGACAGTTCTGAAGAGCCGACACTGGCAGAAAGCACAAAAGTCACAGCACACATTGTTTGGAGATTTACAGCTTCCCCACAAGGGAATGCAGTTAGCAGGAGGAGGAGGACGCTTCTTCACACTTAATTTCTTCTGAAACAGAGAGCGACAGACAGACAGACAGACAGAGAGAGAGAGAGAGAGAGAGAGACGGTAACAATTCAGGAGATTGAACTCTTGGAACAACTGGCAAAAAGAAGACAAAGCAGATTAGATTACACAACAGTTTATGTTGCACGGAGGCCACTTGGAGAGCAGAGGGCAAATGGGAGGGGGATAAAAATGGACGACATCTGACCTTGTTCAGCTCGTTCAACTACTATGACTCAACCGCCAGCTGTAGGCTGAGAGCCGCACTCCCTTTTACAATCACAATTCACAATTTCAATCAGGTAAAGGCGTCTTCTGCAGATACTTGCAATACATTATCATTTTAAGGTCCTGTACCTTGTATACAAAGCCCTACATGGGCTGGGCCGAGCTACATTGCTAACTCCCTTTTTAACTATTTGCCTTCAAGAACACTGCAACCATCTGCTACTGGTTTGTTGGAGGTTCCCAGCAACAGCTGGAAGAAGATCAGGGGTGCAGCCTTTATCAATTACGCCCCAAAGCTATGGAACACACCACCTATAGATATCAGGGAAGCTAGCTCGCAAAGTATTTTTAATAGAAAGCTAAAGTGTATCACATGTGTGATTTTACTAGCCTGGAAATCCAGACCCAAATCTAGAAAGATTTAGGGTCTGGCCATGAGTAATGCAAATGGCCCAACTCGAGGGGCGGCACCAAGCATGCATTTGAAAATATCACTGCATGCAACTGGATAACATTACGACCAATCAGAACAATACACGGGGTGACGTATCCAGAGCTTAGCTACCAGCAGAGCTAACTGGTAGATTAGACTCTTGCCGTATCCGGTCGGCAAAACAGCAAAAACGTCCTTTTTGCAAAGGAAAGATTCGAGCGCTGTCTTCTGTTCCTCTTTTAGAGAAAAAACCAAGTCTAACTCGTTCATTGTAGCGGCCAAAGCCTTTTCAAACAACTGGTGTTCATCCGTGGGCATCTTGCAATGTTTACTGACTGATTCCGGACTTTGTCGTTGCAGCGCTGTCATCATCTGTTTAGCTCGCCTCTGGCCCGCCTATATCATATACACCGATGTGACTGGCGCAGCTCGGCTCCAAGGGCATGGGTAATGAGCATCATTACTGATTACTCATTTCAGTGCAAATTCAAATTGTGCTCTCGCGAGAACCAAGATGGCTACAGATAAGCTGTCCATTCTGGGTCCATACCCACTTAGTATTCAGATGGCTCTACCATAACCCACGTGGGGCCTTCTTGGGTAGAACCACCCAATTGACAATTGGGCAATTGGCATAAGGCCATTATTGAACCCGTGGACAGTCCTATACAGGGCACATTTTTCGGTTAATTTACTAGCCACCAGAGTGTGGGGTCTGGGGGGACATATTGGCAGAAATGGAATATAATATCTACGTAATAAAACTGAATTTAAAATCCTTCTCCACACTTAAATGGCCAGGCTCTGTCATATCTTAGTGAGCTCATAGTATTTTATTATCCCACCAGAACACTGCTCTGAGAGTGCTGGGTCACTTGTGGTTCCTAAAGTCTCCAGAAGTCAAAAGGTAGCCAAAGCCTTCAGCTATCAGGCTCCTCTTCTGTGAAACCAGAACTGACAAGCCAAACCCTGAACCTAGATAGGACCATTCATGTTTTTGCACTGGCCACCATAGTCAGCAGCCCCTCTGAGACAAGAGTGTCAAAGAAAACCAGATTTTATTTAATGTGAATCTGGTTTATTCCATGTTTTTACCCAGTTCTTTTGATTTGGAGAGGAAGAGACCTCTGTGGGTGATTCAGCTCCCAGTAAAAACCTCTTTCACAATGAACTTCAGCTCGTTGCAATCTGCAATCACCACCGCAAGATACCACTAAATACCCCTAAATCTTATACCCTTAAGCAACCATAGTTTTACAAACATTATTGCAGCCTAACCATGGATGTATTTTCTTCCACCAAATGCCTAACAGAAATTGCACTGTGGGTGGTATACACCTCTGGAGTGACTATGGTTGCTGATTTGCTCTATCAGCCCTCCAAGGATCAATCTCACCAAGTCCAGTTCAGTTTTTCAGACAGATGGAATGACAGGATGACAGCAGGGATTTCCCTGAAAGTAAGTCAACAAGGGCGTGTTGAATGACTAATGAAACACAGCCGTGATCGGGACCATGTGACACAGCTGAGAGTTTAGAGGGAGCTAGTAAGTGTATCTTTTGAGTTAAATTTATTCGATTTACTTGTACTGTGTATCATCTAATAATGCATGTTGCAATAGCTACGACATGATTTCTGAATAAATTGTCATCATAAACAGTCAAAAACATTTCTTTTTTGGAAATACCTTTTTTTGTTTCTTTGTCTTCTTGTTCTTCCTCAACGATTTCGGCAACTCTGAAAGAAAACATTCAAAAATAAAGATGCTTTAAGAACTTTTTACAAGAGAAAAAACATGTATCATCTGCATACAGGATGAGAAATGGGAGAGATTCTGTTTGACATCCCAAAAGCCTGTTTCAGAGTGCATCAGTTGCACAGCATCCAATCTCACAAACACAGTTGTTTAAGTTTGACTTTATATTAATTAATTTGTGGTGGAGGTTCAGTTAACCCGGCACAGTTTACATTGTACCAAAAAATGCAAGATAGCTAGTGACCTAACTAGAGCAGTGTTCCCAAAAGTTATGGTTGTAACCTAAAATGAGACACGAACCCCTTTTTGTGGTTGCCACTGGGCAGAGTAAAATGAATTACAATGGCAGCATATGTTAATTAATTCTCCTAGAAGAAGAGATAGGAGAAGAGCGTTGTTGAGAAAATTATCCTACCTGTTAAGCTAAATGAACTGTTTAGAAACCCCCTTGGATCAGCCGTTTGTGATAAACTGAAGGCGAATAAGTGTATAATGCAAAATCACGTTACTTGCTTCATTCACGCTGTTTAATTCCTGTATTTTGTATCATTTGTGTTGCATGCATCGCACCGCCCCTTAAGAATTCAGGTCTAATCAGGTTTTACATTGACTTTACATGTAATTTACTCGCACCAATTGTTTTATTCGTGCCCAGTGTGAACACAACATAAGAGATGTGTGGTTCTCACAGGACAGCCGAGCTACAAATATCATGATTTTATAAAATATGATACCCGGCTGTACATTAAAGCACCCAATAGTATATAAAGGAGTTAAAATAAGCACAACTTTAATAGTCTACTGCAGCAAAATGACACATATTAATCCAGAAACATCAGATAGAACAGTAAAACATTGACAGAGAAAGTTTTGTTATGCAATGAATACTTCTACTTTAAGTACATTTTGCTAATAATATTACCAAAGTTTTTGAATGCAGGACTTTTACCTCTAATTAAGTATTTTTAGGACAAGAATACTTCTTCCTTTTCACACTCTCTGCTACAATTATGTTATATACGGCCTGGACCAGTGGCTCTCAAATGGTGTGCCACGGCACATTGGTGTGCCATGATGCCAATCCAGATATGCCGTGGGATTTTGCGATAAACACACATTATTATCGCAATATTCAACTGAGCCTACACAAAAACTTAAGAACTAATTTTTAATTGACTGTATCAGTATGCTGTGTGCACCCATTTCCTTTACTGAGAACCTATTTGTCACCATTTGCATGTGAGTGGGACAATGCTTTATTGTACGGAGCAATTTACAACAAAGCACCAGTGAATACGACCTTCCGCCTAAATAAAAGAGAAAAACTGTTAGTAGACAGTATCACGAAAACTACCTGTCAATTTTTTTTCTTATCTTTATTGTCTTCGATCGTGATAAGTGTGATAATAATAGAAACTAATATGCACAGATCTAAATACAGCAACATTCTGTCCCTGAATTGCAGGTTTGTTCCTAACAATGACTATTTTCAACATTGTTTTGACAGTGTAAGAATGAGTACCATGTGTCATATGTTTGTATGAGTGAAGTTTGTGTGTTCCAGACAAATGTCTGCAAGTGTGACTAATGTTAATGTGGTGACAAGCGAGAGGGGTCTTTTTTTTTATGATAATATCCTGTCTGTCATCTATTCAGAGGGAATTTTTCACACATATTTACAATTCATATACATTTTAAATTCATGGTTTTTATCAGTAGTTTACAAATCTAGATGTTATGGAAATTCATGGTGTATTTTGTAAGTTTGGGAGGACAGGGAGACACTAAATTTCTCTTTTAGGTGTTGAGCTGAAAAAGTCTGGGAACCCCTGAACTACAGAAGCTAAACAGTGGCATTATTTGGAGAACTTTCTGGTTTGGTATCAATATCCCCAGCCTTTAAAGAAAAAAAGCTACCACTTATTAAATTCTGCGGCTATCAGCTGGTGTGGCTTGCAGCCTCGAGCATTTGTGTCTCATCAGGAAACATCAGTATCACCAGTTTGATATGCACATGACATAAATTATAAAAATTGGCAACACTTACATATTACTATTCAGTCTGGACTGTGACCTTAGTGATAAAGTGAAACACTACAGTTTAAAATTGCAAACTCACCTACAATAACAACAGGAGGTGGGCCTGTGTCGAGGCTTTGAGAAAGAGCATTGGATACAAGGACCTTATTGGTGGCGAGTCTCTCATCAGGGATCATGTGGGCTGAGGTGAGGAGGTACTCTGTCGCAGCAAGTAAAAGGCAGCCAAGCAGCAGGAAGGCATGCATCTTTATCTGGAACGAAAATTACAACAGTGGATATTTAGAATCAGTTTGAGCAAGCAAGAAACTGAATTCAAAAACATAAAGTACGGGAAGGTCTGTTTTTTAATTTAACTTGAGGTATATTAACATTTCTTAAATCAGCAAGTGAGTTCCAATCATCAACTTTGCATCAGCTTTGATCACTGGTGGGAAATCTTTTCTACCCACAGGCAAAAGAACAGCTGATCAGTCACTTTGGTCCAGACTGAAATATACAATACTTTTCATTAGCCTGCTCACTATGTCTTGATACATCATATTGTTTGTCTGTAGCATCATGTGTCCATGAATGGGATATCATTGTCCAACTGCCAGAAAAAAGGCATTGTACATTTCTGGAAACCATGGATACATTATATTTGTGCGTTACTTGGCCAAATCATACAAAATAATAAAGTAGCCTGACATAATTATGCAGATGACACGCATATATACGTATCACTTTCACCAGGTGAATATGGACCCATAGAATGTCTGTGTCACTGTGTTGAGCAAATCAGTGATTAGATGCATCAGTACTCAACAGAGATAGTACTGACATAATTGCCTTCAAGCCACGGAAAGAAAGACAGAGTGTCAGCTCTCACCTTGAATCCCTCTCGCTTATAACTAATAGTCACGCAAGAAGCCTTGGTGTTATCCTAGGCTTGGATTTAAATTCCCATGGCCACATCAAATCAGTAATGTCATTTGCCTATTACCATTTATAAAACATTGCCAGAGGCAGATTCTAGTTCTAAAATCCATAGCTACCGGTCACTCAGAGAATTGATTTAAAAATGTTGCTGCCTGTGCATAAATCACTCTGTGGCTCACTGCCCAAATATATCTTTGACATGCTTGTGATATATGAAGGTTCTAGGACCCTGAGGGCATCTCGGGCCGGCCCACTGACCATCCCAAGAGTCAGACCAAAACATGGTGAAGCAGCATTTTGTTATCACGCAGCACAAACCTGGAATAACCTCCCAGATGTTAGACAGCCCCAACTCTGAACAGTTTTAAGTCAAGGCTAAAAACATTCCTCTGTACACTGCCTGCTCCACCCTGTAATGCCTGCAACCTCAATTCAAAACTCAACTTTAAATCATTTTAAATAACATTTTTATCTTTGGACCTCGTATCTGCATTTTGGCTATTTTTAATGGTGTTTTTTGTTAAATTGTAAATCATTTAGTAATTAATTTGACCTTTTTATATATTTTTTCTCTTCACTCTTTCACTGTAAATCTGAAAGAAAACTTTGTGTTTCAATGTCACTGTGGTTTACGTGTGGTTAAGTTTAGGTACAAAACCCACTTGTTTATGGTTAGGAAAAGATCATGTTTTGGATTAAAATACCTACTTTACATGGTGCTTTCCCAGCAGGAAACATTGCCATGTCTCAGTAAAAAACAACCGCTTTTTGTTGCTGTGTCCCCACTGGAAAACAGCAACAGGACACTAACAAAGCACCCACGTTTGGTGGCTAAAAAGCTGCTGTAAACAGCCATGAGTCACTAAAACACAGCCATATTTGTTGTTTGTTGGTCTCAAACAGTGGTCTGCAGCTTGGCATGCGTATGATCTCGGTGTCACACCTTCTACCATCGCTTCCACCTACAGATGACAAAGTCAACTCGTATACTACGTCACTTTAGAAACATTGGTATGATATGTACAAATATAACGTATCCATAGTTTGCATAAAGGATGACTTCTTCAGGACTCTGAGTCACCTGCGTGTCTCTCTGCTCACCGCTCCTCAGCATTACATCAGTAATATATTTGCCTGGAGTTTATGAAGCAGATTTATAGCGACTGTCTGCTGATTCTTGAATTGTTCCAGTGTGTGTTGTCATCTGTAAAATCCACTCGATAAATTCCAGGTGGTGTTTTATTTAAACAATAACCAGTCCCTGATGCTTCTTTGCAAATCTGACACAATACAGGTCAGTTCCTGCTGCGGATAACACTGTGGTCGCGTTTTACATTCAGTGTTGAGAATAAAAATGAGAAAACCCCTGCACTTTCAAGCACTTCATTCAACTAGCATGTCGTTAATTTGATGAACATGGGGCTTTTTTTATTCTCGCTTCAACTTGTACTTCCTCCAACGTACGACAGGTATGTTGGAGGAAGTACAAGATAAAATGTGCAGAAACTACAATTTTTCGAGGACATTTGTCATTTTAAATTGAGAAGCAGAGTGCACATTGACCTAAAAACTGAGGTACTTACAAACTTTTTCTTGTTTTACAATATATCAATGCCGTTTAAAAGTGCAATCTGCAAAATGAGCACACTTTATGAGTGGGGCTTTGCATTTGTTGCTGATCAAAGCCATACACCTCTGAGTTACGTCATTTGAAAACTGGAGGTTTTGGATTTAAAAAGCTACATTCAGAAATGTTTTCCAGCAATAGAGCTCCAACTGAAAACTGAACTGGCCACAGAGGGTCAGTACTGCACAAAGTAACACAATGCTTTCATTTAATTACCAGAGTGTAGATGTAATTCTGAAGTATACATCATGTCCCGCACAGCAATTGTCAGATAAATAGACAACCTAAAATAATACAGACAACAACAACAACAACAACAACAACGGCACCAAACAGGGCACCTTTCCATTATCATAGACAGACCACACATCATGAGGCCTCTGAAACATCTTGGGGTGGCAAATTAAAACCTCAGTTCCACCATGTTGATTTAGTTGAAAACGATGTCAATATTAAGAGTTCAGGAATTGCATACTGATATATTTTGGTTTCTTATTTCAGAACTATTATTACTAATTATTTGATCTGCACAGACTAATACCAGTACAGTTACAATTTAACTTCCACAGCAATCCTGTTTAAATTAGGGGTGGGGGAAAATCAATACAGCACAGTATCATGATGTTTTGCACAGTACTGATACATGGACGTCAAGTTTCTTTTGTTTTAATGATATAAATGATTAATACTGCAAGTACAAATGAAACATTTGCTGACCTACTAGAATTTAAAAATCTATTGGAACACTATTATTACACTGGAATTTCTCAATTGTAGGATCAATAAAGGTGTATCTTATCTTATCTTATCTTATTGCTTTGTAGTCTAGTAGATAGAATTTGCTGCAATAAAAATGACTGAAGTGACAAACTTTGTATTTAAAACTTTATCTAATTAGACAAAACAGATGTTGACAATTTCTTTTTCCTTTGGGGACGCAAGTTACAGTTGAAAAAAGGTCATAAATTGCAAAATATCACAATATCTGTTAACGCAATACTGCATAGCGTGATGTATAAAATTGCAATAATATTGTATTGTGACCAAAGTGTCGTGATGACTGAAAACTGTGAGGCTGCAGTGTTTGCACTGTCTGAGGAAACTGTCCTATTTTTATGTAGACTAAACCATCATGACCTTATTTTATCAAGCTTTTATTGAATCCATTTTATCCTTTTCCTTGGTGTCATGGTTCGGAGGCCTCTCTGTTAAGAATAAGAACTCTTTAAATCAAATTGTGAAATGGTTTAGTAAGCTCATTGGCGAGTCCCAGCTGAACCCCTCTTCCCTCTATACCAAACAGTTACAGCAGATAGCCACGACCATTTTAAATGACAGTTTGCATCCTCTGGACAGAGAGTTCCAGCTTCTTCCCTCTGGACGGAGGTTTTTAGTCCCAAGTTGTAGAACTAAATGATACAAAAACAGCTTTGTTCCAGCTGCAATCACACAGGTAAACAAGCTGTAGGATCTTGCACAAGTCAGTCACTTTGGAGCATGTATCTTATTTTTTATTTATTGATTGATTTTATCTCATTGTTTTATTCTTATTCTATTGAACTGTTTTCATTCCTTTAACCTATGTCTTGTAGGGAATTTTGCTCCTGGCGTTTTTTAATTATTTGCTTTTATTTCATGGATTGCAGCACTTTCTGTCGTTTTAAATTTCTTTCTTGTATTCTGTGTTCTATGTTTTGTTTTGATTGTTCAAACTGTGATGGATGTTTTGACTCTCGACTGCAAAACTAGTTTACCCTTGGGTATCAATAAAGTAACCTGAACCTGAACCTGAACCTGTGATATTATCATATCGTGGGGCCTCTGGTGATTCCCTCCTCTAGTTTTAATGTGTTACGTTATCTATACATGTTTGGCGATTCACTGTTCTTCAAATAGGCTTGCTGTCCTTTTCTTTAAAAAGACAAATATATGACTTTAATTTTAAGGATTACATACAAGCCTTCTCAAGCTTAGGGGAGGCTGGTGGGTACCCACAGAACACATTTTAAATCAGATATTTTGAGGTGAGAGTTTAAGGGACCCCTTTGAAAATGCTGGTTGTTCCCTGACCAAAATTTGGCGAAATTTGGAGTGTTATTTAGCCCCTTTGCCGACAAGCTGCACTGAAACTGCTGGTATTAATGGATGCCTTCTGTTGTGTAGTTTCACAGGATACCACTACCACTACCTGGCTTAAAAATAAGGGCGGGGGACAGCAATTGTATCAGCAGCACCACTGTTTTTAAATAAAGAAAGATTGCATGGACTGAATATGCTTTGCCTGTTTCATTAGTTCATGGTGAAGTTTTACCAATGCGTTTATTTCTGAGATATTATGGAAACGGTGTTAAATTATTTTCTTTTATATTTTAAAAGGCAAAAATAAGGAACATTTGTGAACCATGTATTTATCCCCTGAAGGGACTTGACATGTTTATTCATTTTTTATCCACGACAGCTTTGGAATCAATTGTAACAGATTAGAATCTAAGACGAACACAGTCAGTGAAACAGGAAACAACAAAACTCTTTACAGACACCTCTAAAGCCCGCGGGGGGTTCAAGTGTTTGATACTCGAAAGATACATTTCGGACAAAGAGCTCCCTAAGCATTAAGCAGTCCCTTTGAAAGCAGTGGAAGCATCCAGCAAGAATTCCAAACACAGTGTATATGTTAAATAGCACCTCAAACCACCTTGATACATCTCCTGCCCAGCGTCTGTTTCGACTTTGAAGTGTCAACGGAGGATCAGAGTGGCTGTTTTTCATGAGGTTTTGGAAACCACACTTTAATGCATTGATCCCTTTCAAAGCGGAATGATTTAAAGAGGTGAAACAACGACAGAAAACTCAGTGGGGAAGTTTACAAGCAACAAAAACATGTGCAGATGTGTGGGCAAAATATATAGTGTACAGTCAAGTTGCTTTGCTGTCCAGATACACAATGCAGACTGGGAAACAGTGCAGGGACAAGCAAACACTGTCATTACGGCATTTCCTCGACAGAAACATTCAATCATCACAAGGGGATTTGGAGGTAAGAGTTTAGATTTTAACTGCCTTTTAATGACCACATTTCAGAATGAAGTAGATCCTAACTACATGTGGAAATAATGGGCCCTATTTAAACCATCTGGAGCTCTAATGTGCGTGGTACAAGTGCATTTAGGTCATGTCAAATTCCACTTTAGCTCATTAAATGGCACATAATCTGGGTGCAAACTAAGGCGCTAGGGGCAAAGGGGTTGTGGTTAGTCTCTAAATTAATCATGGGTGTGTTTTGGGCGTAACATGAATACAACCAGTCAGAATGTCATCTCCCATTCCCTTTAAAAGCCAGGTGTGCCTGCACCTGTCGTGTTTACATGGGGGATTCAGCAAATTGGAGAAGCAAGCGTGTTTTCTGCGTTTTCCTGTGTAATAAGAGCAGTTATGTCACTGCAGCAAATACCGTGGCACATTAAAAGTGCAAAACTAAACAGTAGATATTAACTTTACAGGGGAAACACAATAAAAACTTTTAGCTTTTGAACTAATCAATGGAGTTACTCTGCTCCCTGTGCATAAATGTGCACGGCGTCTCTCTTAACTGCTCTCTATGGAGTAGAGAACAGGCCCTTGCAAGTGATTCAACACACATTAAAAAATGCTGTTAAGTGCTATCTTTACCCGCAAGAAGGAAAACCCTCTGTTAATGTTCCTTTATTGTTTTGTTTTGTTAAATAGTCAGTGGCAATCTATAACATTATATGTTCATTGTACATAAACTATATAAACTATAAATAAGCTATTTTTAAAAATCAATTTACGAATAAATCCTTATTTTATCTGCTATTCTACAGATTTGCGGTGATAACTGGTAATATGTATGTTGATGCTGTCCATCGTCAAGTCTGCATTTGATCATGTGACGATACTATAAAATATACAGAAGCTATTTCAAGCAAAGTCTGGCACTAGGGCCCGTCATCACAGTGTGCACTGGGGCCCATCCTTACTACTGTACGCCACAGATGTGCCCTTTTAATAGTGGAAAAATATGGAGCTATTGACTTTAGACCAGGTTTCTTTCACAGCATCATCCATCTGGGAGGATGGTGTGGAGGCGGCCTACGAACACAAGAGCCTTAAGGATGTCGAGGAAGTTCACTTTTACATCATGAAATTTGTCATATTGTAGCGAGGCAGTAACTTACAAAAAGAACATTTAATTGAAGCTGTTTTTCACGTGTGCGCACTAACGCGCGAGACCAGCGAAAGCACATGAACACACATGAAGGCGGTGCCCATGTCTCACGGTCTCGCACAAGCGCACACACGTCAGCGCAGTGCACAGAGAGGCAGTCAGAGCTACAGGCTACAATGAGGCTAAAAACAGAGTTCAAATGACATTTTTCCAAATGACTTTTTATGTCGGGGCTTCAGGACACTTGGATCACTACGGACGAGCAGTATGGAGATATCCTGTGGTTTCAATTATGTGTTCTTGGACGTTTTAATTCAGTTCAATGAAATTTTGAAATTGTGTTTTTATGTTCATATTTTCGAGACCCTGTGTCCTCATATGAGGACATCACATGGGTTTACTTGTCCTTATACTTTATTCTACTTGACTTAGACCTGTTGTCCTCATTTGTGGACACTTTTGTGCCATCTAGTGGCAGAAAGAGCACAATACACTAATCCATGTAAAAACAAGATGGTGGCCATCTCTGCCAAGTCAGTCTGCAGGCGATCCCGACACAAAAGTGGACAAAACCTGATCACATTTTATGGTTGAAACTTGTTTATTTATGATTAATAATGTTTGTAGTTTGACCAATTTTAGCAACAGTAACAAGCTAAGATGCTGTTACTCAGGAAGTACTCATTTGAAGACATTGAGACTTTATTATCGTCTTGTGTGAGGACATTGGGACTTAATTATCATTGAGAATATTTTGTTTTTTATACTTATCAGGTCCTGCTGATCCCAAATAGCTCGGAGAAATTAAAAATGCACACCAAAGAAAACTTCAAGTCTCAGGAGGATATAAAATAGAATTAAATGTCAAACAAAGGTCATGTGACACACTTATTTTGTGTCTGATGTACTCAAAATGTTTCTGTTACTGTATTGTACCAAACCTATTTTGGAAACAGCTTGCACTCAGGACTTTTAATTGAGTGAGCCAGTTGGAGTTTACAGTGCAGCACATGAACGACAGTATGTGGTCTCTGGAGAAGTGGAGAATCAGATTTCTCTTTCCTTTCTCCTCCGACAATCGGGTCAGTTTATTAGAAGTTTAAAATAGCACAGAGAGTACGCATGCACCAGCGCTTCCAAATGATTGTAAATCATCTGATTATTTGCAAAATGGTAATCATTACCCATGATTACATGCTGCCAATCGGAAAGCGGGGAAAAGGCAGTTCAGCTGCGCTTAACGGGTGCATACTTTGATTAAATTAGGCACATCATTATTAGATTAAAGTGAAGAAAGTAGGTGAACACAGACCTTGACAGCAGAACAGATGGTACCAGTTTCAACAAATGTGCCCCTGAGCAATTGGCTCTCACAATCAAACAGGAGTTTTTACACTGATGCAATTGTTTTAATATTGTGACTAATAATGGGAACACATATAAACATCTAAACATGCTCAACAACAGAAGGCAGAAACATGAGTTATTTAAATAACATGTCGATATGAAGACTGTGTAAGATGGAGATGCGATAGGTCAAAAAAAAAAAAGTTCAGCTGTAGCTGATCAGACAAACAGGTTCTTACATCAAAGATGGCCGGACTGGGTTTTTCTGACCACACTAAGACAAACATCTGACTTGCATTAGGCAGAAATTAATCCAAGGATCCTCCTCTGTACTTTGTTTGAACACACACACACACACACACACACACACACACACACAGGTGGAAATAAACACACAGAGTTCCTTTTCAAACTGATCTGCTCTGCTGCAGAAGCTGCTGTTTCCACTTTCACACACAGGCTTGTGTTACTTCCATTTTTTTTCTTTCTTTTTATCTTTTTAAATAATGACCTGAAAACAAAATCATAAACAGCAGGAAAACACACGCCGACCTCCAGTATTTTAACCTACAAGCTCGGCGCTGTATTGTTGTCACAATGGAAATGAGCGTCTTTAGAAAATGTTGGGGAAACGGAGCCAAATCAGCTTTTGTTTATTAATATAAAAACAAAAGCGATTTAACATGACTGAAAACAAACGTATTAGAAATCAGAAACAGAACTCGACTGGGACACAACACAATCACAGTTTTAATAACTTTAGTTTTAAAAGACAAATATTATATAAGTTATAGATAAATAATTAACATTTAATATGCATTTAATTTAAAACTGTTAAAAACGGATGCAAAACAAAAATTTATTAGTTGCCTTTTTGTTTTTTGTTTTTTATGAACTTCTTGTCTCAAAATATATTGTGACCAACAACACTCTATTGAAATGTACTGCAAATTCAATTAAGAGAAAGCGCACATTCACCCTCTGAAACCTGGAGCGGCATCACTTTTCTTGTGCTGCTTTCAGACATCCTTCACAAATATTTAAACCTTTGAACCACGAGCAAATTGGTGCAAATTCTTTCACAAACATGACAAAAAAAAGGCAATGAGCAACTTGGTAAGAAATGTTCCAGAAATTGCAAAAAAATAATAGATAAAGAAAATTATATTTAAGAAAAATAAAACTAGGGAAAAGCTTTATTTATAATTAGAATTAAAACATTTTAAAATTGTTAGATTTATTTTTTATAAATTTTAAGCACTTTTTCCAGGTCATTTCCTTGTTTGTTTTTAACTGCCTGTCTTTCCCTTAAAAACAAACAAACAAACAAACAAAAACGAATTGTCTTGTTTTTAACTCTTTTATTGGAAATTTTTGGGTTCATTTCCTCGTTCATTGCTCGTTGCCTCCTTCCTTTGTTTTTGAAAGAAATCGAGCCAATATGCTGAGGTTGTTTACGACAATCTAATCTAGTGCTCATACTTTTATGATAGAGTCGATTTTTTGGCCTTTGCAGAAAAAAAGCCAGGAGAGTATTTATGGGATGGAGGAAGGCACATGTTCCCAGTTTCACTTTGATTTTCTCAATGAAATCTCTCTAACAAGTTGCTGGCCCCTGGTTTGAGAGGAAGTCTACAGTATTTCCAACTCCTCTGTACAAGTAAATAAAACATCAATGTTCAATCAATGTTTTTATTTAGTGCGAATCCCCCACAAAAGAATTTAACATTAATCAAAGACAAATATTTATTGTTGCAGTAACGATGCAAATGCAGCATACTCTGTCATTATGTGTCATGTCTCTATTCAGGAATACTACTACAATAATTTTTTAAAAATTATTATTATTATGGAAGTCACATTAAACAAGTTGTTTTATGTTGTCTTTTGCAAAATAAGAAGACAACAATAATAACTCATGGGAGTGTTTTCTAAATGACGTTTGTTTTGCGGTCACATCTTTGGCAGATCTCACTTGCAGAACTAAATTATTCACTTATTCACTTCCCTCTGCGCCACATGTCTGTGTCCAGTCCAGCTGGTTAAACATTATGCGTGTGTGTGTGTGTGTGTGTGTGTGTGTGTGTGTGTGTGTGTGTGTGGCTCCAGGGAACACAGACGGAGAGCATGATGAGCACAGTAATTCTTAAAAAGAATTATTCCGCCATTAGTTTTACATGTAGAGTTTCAAACATTGTGGTCTTACAGAAATTTGAAAATGTTTGTATCTCGCTTCTTCATGGAAAAACGGAGAACATCATTGGATTCCAACAACAACGCAGTTTCCCAAACGAATACAAAAAAATTAAATTAGATTCCACAGAAACTACACAAACCCTCCTGCAAAATAATAATCCACTGTTGATCCCAACCTGGTCTCACTCTGAAGTCATCAGATTCCCACGATGGGTCAATGACTTCCAGCATCAGACACCAACGGAAAAAGTTATTCTTTCATGTCAGCATGATACGCAGCATGTTGCCGTTACTGTTTAACAACGCCCGGCGGCATCAGAAGGGAAACGCAGCGTGATGATAACAAACGTTATGCCAGCGGAAGTTCAAGTAGGGTGGGTTAGAGTAGTGGTGGACGCCTTTCACCCAGGAGACCAGAGTTCACTTCCCGTAAGATTAGTAAGCCAAACCCTGTTAATTTGTCCTAAACCCTCCACTGTGCTTTTGTTGCCTAAACTCATCATGCAGAACGTAATGCCCCAGAGCATCAACAACCAACACACCCTTGCATGGGGATCCTTGCATGTCATATCTTGGCGTGGAAAGTCCATGACCAAACGTCGATATGTGACGAGGTCAGAGTAAGAATGTGTTGTTCATCCACGTGTTCTGCGTGTTCGAAACACTCATAGGCGTAGGATTCGGGTGGGATGCAGGGACACACAGAATAAAGTCATAAAAAGAGTAGAGGACCTTTATTTTGAAGATCCACTAGAAAGCGACTTGTAGGCGCAACAATGCCTCCAGTAAAGTAGGGGGCAGTATGCAGCCTAAAATGCAATGGTTGCAATCTGCCATGAAACAGAAGAAACAGGCTGTGCGGAAAAATGGACGTAGCCACTGTGATGTCACCAATTGGTTCGTGAATCCCAGTTTTGCCGTCTTGGATCTCTAGAGCCAGAAATGACCATATTTGTAGGAGAGGGTGAAGCTGTGAAGGAGTGAGGGGTGGATCTAACTCAGAGACTGTGGTGGTAGCTTGCAGACAGCCGTCACTCAGAGTTACCACGTCCTAAGGCTGTAAACATGTTTATTTCAGCTGTAAAGTTTGGCATTTTAACATAGAGATCTAATGTGATTGACTCGCTCTTGGAGCCAGCCTCAAGTGGCCATTCGAGGAATTGCAGTTTCTGGCACTTCTGTGTTGGCTTCATTTTTAAGCCCTAGAAGTTGCTGCAGTGGGAGGAGTCCTGTGGGAGGACGAAACACGGCAAAAGCTGCTCTAATACAGCTGCAGATCCAGCTCTGTTAAATACAATATTTTAGGTCAACTGTTAGAAACAGATAAGAATTAAATCATACTTAGAAGAAAAAAGAAAAGGTTGCTCTGACTCTTGTGTGCATGATTTAGTATTTCCTGATAGCAGCCTTGGACTTGTAAAGTGTGGTGTCTTTCCTGTGAGCGGTAGCTCTGTGTCTCTGTGTCTGCGTCCTCCTGGCTCAGAGTAACCTTTGCTTTATATGGGACTGTCTCACTCCTCCGGCATGCTTCCCACTGAAGCAGCTGTGAGCTGCACTACATCAGAGGTGGTGATGTTTACTTTTTTTTTGGACAACAAGCCACACAGTGGTGGGATTTATACCTGATCAGAAGTGTTTTGAGTTAGTTTCAGTTTTCCACCTCTGATGAAGAGCAGTGCAGCTGCTCAGCGAGAGAAACCCAAACTGGGTTCTGTGAAAGCATCAACATAATGCACAGCAGACCTGGGCAAGTTTTATTCTGAAACACTCTGATGTTATTCTCATAATATCAAGACTTTTTTTTATATCAAAATATTATAACTTTAATCTTGCTCCAAGAGAACACAGATGTGGGATTTTAAATGTGCAGAGCGTTTGAACATGAGCAGAGATCTTGCTTAAGTAAAATCAATTAAGACACAAAAGCAGCGGGCAGAGTAAATCATGCCTACATGTGCTGACTCAAAGCATTCAATAAGAAAACTCAATTTACTGGAGAATAAATACTTAAAATCAATACAGTATGCCCGAGAGCCTTACTACATTATATTCCACTATATTCTTATATTTTGAATTGTCACCTGCCACCTGAATTGTGTGTTTTTCATCACAAATAAAAACATTTCTACCCTAAATTGGTGCTTACACATTCACCAGAAGCGTTTGAGGCTTAAAATTTCCTGGGGGATTTAACTTTCTTTGCAGCATAATTTCTGTTTATCTTAAATGAGAAAGCAGTGTTTTCAAAATCTTAAAGCTGGCTACTCAGAGATTGCATTTTTGTCAGTGTTTAAATAGTTTGGATTTTAAACGGGAGCTGTGATCCTGTTTTATACGAGTCGTAGAATTATGGCCACTCCTCTGAAGTTGAGCTTAACCAGAAGACGAAGAAAACTTTCTATAATAATCCCTGCGGGGAAATTCAATTTTTCTCACTGTATGTTTTACATTCACACAGGCCTGAATACACACACATGCACACACAGGACTTACACACGTTCATTAAATGGAGAGATAACATGTTTAATTTGTTTAGAAATGAATCACTGATTTTGCTTCATCCAAACTTTAACAAGTCCATTTCTGCTTTGTACAAAAACACAAAAGCCTAAATTATGTCAGTTTTCATAAATTAAAACATTTAAAAAACAGGAAATTTCTCCGGCATTTTAGAAACAGAATTATTTCTTTAGTTTGTATTTATTATATAAGTACATAACTACATTTTATTTTTCATAAGGAGCTGTTTTTGTTTTATATGCTGCAAAAAAGACACCGTAGAAGACGGGTCACTTAGATATCGCTTCATCATTGTTCAAGGTCAAAAAAGATCATACTTTATGATGTTAGTCGTAATAAATAAATTGATTTAAATAATATCAAATAAAATAAAAATTAAAATCAAGAAAATTTCTCACTTTTTTTGGCTGTATCAGAAATATACCAGACCGTTACACCACTGCATCATATTAAACCACACACCACACAACAATCCTCCAGATGTCCCACTTTACAGTCCTGGAGAAGCGAGGCAGCTTTCAGAGGAAAAACCAGAGACTAATGGCAGACGTCTATCTGACATCTGGGCCTGCTCCACTCTGCTCGCCTTTCATCTGTGAGTGGTTCCACAGGTAGACATAAATTATTCTAATCAGTAAAGTGTTTTGTGTAAAGGCATTGCCTTATTAATTCCCTTTAGCTCTCCACGTTGGGGAAAAAAAAAGTTCATCAAATATGTTCTGATGTCCCGTTGTAATTTAAAGATGTTTTTAAACTAAATATATGAGAACTCAAGATAATATCTGACCTCAAGGATCATAATAACACGACTTCTTTCTTTAACGCCATCCAGCATATTAAAGTAAGCATACTCTGCGGGGTGAACTTAAAAACAGAACAACTGAAGAAGTACTGTGATATAGACGATATCTCTTTCCTTTCATATCATGACACAAAACCACACCTGAAGATACAATACGTCTCATTTGCTGTTCTGTCATAGTGTGTATGGAGTGTGAGAAGAAATAAGAAAAGCCACAATGGCAAAAGAAGATAAAAACAAAACTGATAAAGGCGTAGCTGGAGTGGTGAATCTGTTGCTGCTTATTTTAACTTGATTTCATAGACGTCATATTCGTTCTCCTGATGCATTGACCATGTAGCAGCACTGACCTCATGAATATATCCAGACTAACAATGCGTCAGTCCATCTGTTAACTCTCTATCTGTGGCACTCAGCACAAAGCCCACTGGCTCCATCTTTAAATCAGCTCACAATGTTTAATAAAAACAGGATGAAATAGTGCATTTGATAGGGACTATTTTCAGTGGTGGATGAATCCACATTTGGTGCTCTAGTGAGTGTTGGGGCAGCAGGACAGGAAATGTAAGATTGCGTCACATAAACTACAGTTGTTGTTTTTTTTGTTGTTGTTGTTTTTTTATAGGAACGATGCACTTTAACATAGTTCCAGAGTTTATAGCTGCACAATACATCTACTACTATAAACATGCCACTATACACATATTTAAGTACACATAGCACGACACACCAGTACACTCACACTAATACTCCTCAAAAGTCTGAGCGCAGTGTGTGCAGTTGTGCTCATGGTAATGGCGGAACGTTTCAGCAGTGTGTCTCGCTGATGTGTTTTTTCTTTGCACGGCGACACAGCTCTGTAGCACAGAGAAAGAGGACACATCACACTTCAATACACACGATACTTATTAATAGGATTAATCCTGTTGGTTTCGGTCATTTCACTGGATTTGATGACAAGTGAAATAAAATATTGCCAGACTTTCGGCAATGAGGAAAACCCAGTTTCTGTGAGTGCATTTGTTCAGAAAAAAAGTCGATTTTGAAGCCAAATATCCGGGTGATCAGGTTTCGAATCAGCTTTTTTTCATGTACGCATGTGCAGGAAAAAGCTCAGAGAGGGAAAATAACAACAATTAAATCTTGTGCTCAAAATAATCAAATTCAAAGTGCGACAAAGACTCACAGTGACACTAAAGAGCCTCTAAATGATTAAATAAGTAGGTTAAATTCAGGCAGAGTTGTAGAAAATGCACTTCCAGTACCCACACACACACACACACACACACACACACACGCTGGGGCTGGGTTCAATAAATAATTCCAAAATTATTACGAAACTTGCCGTGTGCAGATTTTCTGCCGAACGCGTCGTAAAATCTGTGTGAACCAAACCATTAACGTATTACAGAAAATTACTGCAGAGAAAAGATGACAGCAACGGACATCTCACATATAACAGCTTACAGGACGTTT
Source organism: Epinephelus lanceolatus (assembly GCF_041903045.1). Taxonomy (NCBI): domain Eukaryota; kingdom Metazoa; phylum Chordata; class Actinopteri; order Perciformes; family Serranidae; genus Epinephelus; species Epinephelus lanceolatus. The sequence continues at coordinate 45,404,883 of NC_135734.1, forward strand.
ATTCGCAGGCTGTTACGTGGATGCAACGTGTTGTTACTGCTACAGGACGGACTTTGGTAAAAAAGAAATGAATAGGCTTTTTATGGTTTTATTGTCACATAGTTCAGCTGATTTATTACAGAGTGTGTGCAATATTTCACCCCAGTTTTTGTGTCCATGTCATGTACATTGTTTTCTATTTATGTACTTGTTTATTTGCTTCATATGTAAAATACCAAGTAGATGTGATGCATACAGGTGTCTAAGCACGGCTAATTTGCAAAACACTAAGTGTAAGATTACTGAGCGTGGAGTTATTCCATACAATAATACGACACAGTGGATACAGTAAAATACAGACAAAGATGAGACCGAAGACAGACCACAGTCAGAGCAGAGACAAAATATGACTATGTTACTTAAGTATGAGGGCTTTGTGTTTGTGTGTCCGTACACTGTGCCTAACACATGTGTGTGTGCATGCGTTTATATGTGTGAGCAAAGATTGTGGCCTGCATGATACTGTGTTGTATTGAATGTCATGAAGCTCGACTCACATCATCATCTCATCTCATCTCATCTCATCTTATCTTATCTTCCGACAGCAGAGAGAGTACAGCAAAGCACAGCTTTCACATCTGGACATAGTTGTTGAAAGGTCAGAGTTCGATTCTTCTGATCCTTTGAACCGTCTTTGCTAGAAGCTTTTATTTATTTATTTATTTATTTATCCATTGATTATAAACAGAGCTCAAGCTAGACTTCTTCCATTAATCAGTTAAGTCCATCAGTAAATACCAGAAATTTTTAAACACGTTTTGGTCGTCTGAGATTGTTAATAGCAGATAAGTACCCAGACTCTGCAGCCTGTTTTTTTTTGTTAAATAAATGCTCCAGTAGTACGAGCGCCTCGAGTCGAGCAGTGATCAAATTTCTAAAGGAACGACCAATGAACCATCAAGTTGCTGGTTAAAATGATGTTTACCCAGAATTCTTCATGATAATAACCATCGCGTCTCACAGTTTCACCTCAGGAAATATAGTCACGTACAGTTAGAGGCGCTGCTCATTGACCCAGTGATAATAAAGCTTAATAATTACAGCTGTTATTGTTCATTATTATACATGACTGTCTTTTGTACTGCTGATGTTTAACAGCTGAATTAATCTAATATTAATTGGATTGGATAATTATTTTTTAATTTGATTCACTTTATTAATCCTCCTGAGGGGAAATTCAATGTTTTCACTCTTTTTGTCATTAACACACACAGGTCTGAAAGACACACACACACACGCACAAACTGGACCTATACATGCACTAAGTGGAGAGATGTCAGAGTGGGGCTGCCTTGGTCAGGCGCCCCGAGAGGTTGGGGGGTTCGGTGTCTTGCTCAAGGGCACCTCAGCAGTGCACAAGAGGTGAACTGGCACCTCTCCAGCCACCAGTCCATGCTCCATATTTAGTCCAGACGGGGACCCTCCGGTTCCCAACCCAAGTCGCTATGGACTGAGCTACTGCCGCCCCTTAATGCTTTAGATTTACAGACAAAGATTAAATGAGTTGTAACACCAATGCATGACATCTGTTACGCATTATACATAAAATGTCCAGATTTAATCATTATTTTGTATTTAATTAATTTTACTGCCGTTATCAGAAATAATCTGTTGCAGAAATTTCATATTTATGTAATGATATGTTGCTCAGATTACACTGCATTGTTTTCTCTAAACTGAAAAGTGTGTTCTCGTTTAACGGAGAGCCGAATCAGCGATAAGGTCTACAAAATGATAGCGCTGCTGCGTTTATGTTAATGCCCATTTATTTTTCACATTTTACATTTTTAATTTCTATTTTTCGCTGTCACTTTTTTATGTCACAAGCAGGACGGCAGAGATTGTTTTCCGCATTAAAAGTATTTTGACTGATATTGAAAAGCAGCTTTAAATTATTTGACAAATGCTACGATTACGGAAAAACTTTTTTTAGATATGTATCATATAAAAGATAGAACTTTATTTATCCCAAGTGATTTTTTTCTTATATATAAAAGTCACGTTTTATTGACCTTTTTGCAACTTTTGGCTGCAGAGGTTAGCTCACAAAAAAGTTCTTTAACATTTGATCACTGTCTTAACAATTACAACACATTTGTGAGTTAACAAAATTAAAATATGTGCTTTTAATGTTACATGTGTTGATGTCACAGGTGTCATTTAAGTGTTAAAATGAATCCTGAGTGTTGAATTTTTCACTGCAGCAGCTTCAGTGTCAGACAGATTCTCATCTGATCAATAATCGCAGGTAACAGAATAAAAACCAGCTGTTGTCCTTAAACACAGCTGAAGCATTTCAGCTGACTTCTGATGATGAAATGATTGCGACCCCTTATCTTTCCCCTTTAATCTATTTGTTTTTGACGAGGCTGGAGACACACTGATGACATAGGATTGATGATAACCGACTGAGATCGTGAGGTCGATAGATGGAGCCCTGACAGCATCGCTGCTTTGCTTCAAACTGAATCAGGAAGAAAATGCTCACATTTTCCGCACATGTAGTAGTGAACATATACATATAAAGATGTGAAGGAACGATTTTAGTACTACCAGGATTTACCATAGAAGTTGGTGTAAGGGCTTATAGTTCTCCACCAGAATTTACAACCTGAACGACCCTGTTCCTGCTGAGCATGAAAACATTCCAAGTCCCATCATGGAAGCGATCCAAACATTGGAAACATGCAACAAAAATTCCACTTTACAGCTCATTAGTGATGGATATGTTCATTTGTCCCAGGTTTTTATTGGGATTGTGTAATGTGCGATGCACTTCACAGGCCACATCACAGGAAATGTGATGTAGAGCAGCTGGCACACAGAGGAGAACTGTTGAGGAATTTCGTCTAACAAGCTCACAGAGGATGATTTACTCTAAATTCAGCTGTTTTTTTCTCTGACATCCAAAATTAAGGCGAAAGGAACATTAACGATTCCTCATACATTCTACAAGTGCTTGAGCCTCAGATGTTTCCGCGCGTTTTCATCGCTCAAACGATTCCATGGAGCTGCAACTAGATAAGATCAAAATTTCTGTTCACCTTACCTGTGGTTCCCGGCTCAGTTTCTGTCTCGTGTGTCGCTCTCCTTTTGTCCCCTTTTTCTTTCTCGCTACATGTATTAATTTCTCTGCCTCTTTGGTCCACAAGTCACAACTCTCCTATCCTGTCCTCTGACTTCACCTCTGACTCTCTGTTGTTGTCTTTTGCCTTGTTTATCTTCTTCTCTCTCACTGTCACAACTTCCCTTGTCTCTGGTTCTCTCTCACTCTCTACAAGGTTCCCCTTTTATCCCCCTCTCCTCCGCTTCTTTTTCTAGCACTACCTTGCCCTGCTGTTGATGATGAAGACATACTGGGAGGTTTGTACAGGAGGCGGGACCAGCATAGCAGCCGCTTGGGGGATGGGAAAGGTCAAATTATGCAGAAGATGGACAGATAAATGTGAAGCAGACCCTCCTGGGAGGTGTTGTTCCTGGTAGGTGTTACCACGGTAGCCTATATCGGAGGCCGGCGTCGGCCTTTAAGGGAAATCCTCCCTTTCACCTGTTAGATCAGTGAAGTTTAGTTATTCTGTGACTAATGTTCTTCTCTGTAAACCCACTCACAGGTTAGTTCTCATTCTGTGTATGATTTACTATGTTCAGGACACACAACACGAGCTGTGCATGCGCCCTCAGTGTGTTCACACTGTAAAAGTGACAAAGACTGAGAGTCTACAGCCACACTCGCAGCGCTGTGAGGCTCCACTGGGTGCTTTGAGCTAAATGCTAATGCTAGCATGTCAGCACACTAGCAATGACAATGCTCACACGCTGATGTTTAACAGGTAGTTTCATCATTTCCACCATCTTAGTTAAGCACGCTAAGATTTGCTAATTAGCACTGAACGCAGAGTATAGCTGAGGATGATGGGAGCATCAGTGTTGAGCCATAAAGAATAGAAAACATGTCAGCCCTAATCTCCTGAATATCACTGGTTAAGCTGCTCTGGAAAATAACGATGATGTTAATGTTATCCAGTGACAAGTCTCAGATAATGTGACGAGACAACATCTGCACAATAGCGTACACTATCGGGTCTGTCACAACAGCATGCATTGGGGCCCATCGTACCCTTATGCCACTGCTGAGGGGGACAGGAATGTGGCAGATCTCATCCATCCATAAATTCTTCAGAAATGTAAAGAGGAAAGTTCAGTGTGTATAAAATGTCATGGCACTCAATCTGACAGTTGAGACATTTTGGAGATGAACTGTCAAAGTCACCGACCGGCAGCTAGCAACATCAAGCAGGGTGGAGGAGCAGCAAAACTTTACTGTGCATGTTTTAAAGTTTCTGTTTTATTGTTTATTTAATGTTTTGTTGACAATCTAATTTACATCCCCGCCTGTTCTAACGCACACTGATGAAAAATGTATCACAAAGGAATCAAAGATGGGTATATTTTAAAAATGGCAGGATTACAGGGAGACGGGGAGTGTTGAGATGTTTAAATCTTTTCTTTAATTCCAAACATCATAAAGGTTTTCTTACCTGCTGCCAGACGACCAGGGCGGAGCTAGAGGTATATTCACAGGGTGGCATGGAGGCTAAAGAGGTGGTAGAAATATATAATCAAATTTAATTTAATAATAAACTCAAATTAACATATTTCTACTCATAAACATTAATTTGCCACCTTTTGGTATTTTATTGAATTAAAATACCAAAAGGTGGCATTACAAATCAATTAACTGTTTTATTTCCAAATACTCCAATTTTTTTTCAGTGAAAAAAGACACGTCTGTCTTTTGAACATCATTCCATCACTTAGCCTAAAATGTGGCCAGGTCCAGTCCAGTATATGTGTGAATTTTACTTTTTTTAATATGTTATTTTATGATTAAATTTAACTGATATCATTGTTAAAGTTGTTTGCTTTGTTTTTTCTCTCACGATAGATAGATAGATAGATAGATAGATAGATAGATAGATTTTGTCTCTTCTAAATGTTTTCAGATCAGCCAGTCAATCCCTGAATGACACACACACACACACACACACACAGTTCAGATCAGAGGGGTATTGCACAAAAGTAGAATAAAGAAATCCAGGATAACAGAGAAAGCGTGGCTTGACCTAGTCTGATTGGCGCATCTTGGCTTAATTGACCCTTCGCTAAGCCCCGCCCCCCTTAGTTACTGTTGCCACGCCTGTCAAGCTTTCGCTCCTAGCATAAGAAATATGGAGTTTTCAGTGTTATCAGTGAGAGAGATTCCAAAGGAAATAACATCAAATTTCTGGAAAAACTGTTCGGAGATATCAGAGAGAAGCCGACAGAAAGGTCTTCAATATGCATGTGAGAGCCACATTCATAATATCATCTGCTGGCGGAGTATAAATCACGAGAACATTAAAATAGAGGGAAAAGCTCACCAGTCGCAATGCAAGCGTCAGGCACCCCACGTCTTGACACTTCACGTGAAGGACAATGAATGTTCTTGTACAGCAGGGTAAGTCAATATATGGTTTAAATTTAAGTTAATGTTGAGTTATGTTCCCTCCTTGGAGCAGACAAAGAGAGAGCAGCTAGCACACAAAGCTAGCGTTAGCTAACATTAGTTAGCATCTTAACTTGGAACAAACAGCTGTTCGTGTGGTCTTCCACACTGTTTTAGCCATATCTTCCTTGGGTCTTGGGCTTGGGGAAGGGGAAAAATTCAACACCACCTTTGACACTTTTTGGTTATCAGGTGTCGGACTTGAAGGTAACGTTACCGTATGCATGCCGCTTCGGCATATTAGCTTCTGTTGAAAGCTTGACGGACCTCTCGGTTGCTACACATGGTTGCTAACGTAGGATTGGACAGTGACTGATTAAGGGAGAGGCTTAGCGAAGGGTCAATTGGTTGCATATTTGCTGAGCTAGGATGAAAAGGACTCTACATTCACTGAATGTAGAGTCTGTATATAGAGACTACAAGTCCACTAATTAACAGTTGTACAGTATGTCTATTTTATCTATCCACTCTTCATAAAGAACAAACTTGTCTGGGCAAAAAGGACCTGGCAGCAGGTGAAAATAAAATACAAGAACATTTTCCAGGCTGGTAAGTGACTTTAGTGTAGACAAATGAGGCGATGAGGTAAGGTGTTTGCTGACATATTGAATGTCTGTATGATTGCAGCAGTCAAAAAAATCCTGCCTGTGGCCCTTTGTTGCATGTCATCCCCCTCTTTCTCCCCCTTTCACGCTTACCTGTCCTGTGCATTAAAGGCAAAATGCCGAAAAAAATATCTTTAAAAATAAAAAAAGCCCATAAAACTGGCACGGGGGGGGGGGGCGGCCCACCGGCCCACTGGCCCACCCAGCCAGGACCTGACCACAGCACAGGAGCTGGCACTTGATTTGAATAAAGAGAGGCCAGTGATGGAGGGGATCCAGGGAGGGACGGTGACAGACTCAGTCCCTGCAACAGAAACTGGCTGCTTCATACAAGGTACACATTGCAGTACTACTGCACATGGAACACAATCAAAAATATTATACTGTCTGACTTTGGATTTCCTTGCAGTGTCTGGGGACACACTTCTACTTCTGGAGCCACCAGAAGATGATCTGGCTCGTACTGTACATTTTATTGAAATGACAGGCTTGGCATGTCCTGTCAAAATTCTTAATACATGTTGTCTTGGTACATGTATGTATATGGCAGGGGGAAGGCACATCTGCAGCTGTAGAATGCACATCTGCAGATGAGGAGACGGTGTCACTGGACTCCAGAAGGCTTGAGGTATCATGTCAATTTTGTGGAAATATCCTGCTTATTTAGTCCATAATGGACATGAAGTCAGTGATGTGGTGCTAATAGAAGATGTTATGTGTGTAACAGGACCCAGACACTGCACAGCCTCAGAAGCAGCCTGGTAACATTGTAAGTATTGGCTAAAGTAAATCTACATTATGCACAGATCCTGCTGTGCTAACTTACATTTCTTTTACAGAATTCACAAACTGTCAGAGCTCTATATGGAAAACATCCTGAGAGACAGATAGAGCTGGCAGAGGTAAAAATTCAAGTGGAGAAAAGAAAGCTGCAAGAAATTGAGCTTGATCTTGAAATTAAAAGAAGGACCCTTGTGAAACTGGACCTAGAAATCCAGAAATTAGAAAGTGACGTGGGTATTTCAGTGCACACTGTAACCATATCTGTAATACAGTGTATTAATAGTTGTTACCTTTGCTTTCTATTTCAGGTTCCAAGCAGACTCCCTTTTTCATGAATGTGCAGTATACCATTGATTTGGTGAAGTGGAATTTAAAAGATAACCACACACTGTGTGCTACCAATGCCAGATAAAATGCACATACACAGCAAAAAGTAACATACAAGATCCTTTATTGAAGAGAGGCTAAATTTGTTGATTTAACCTAAGTGGAAAAGTGATGCAACATATTTAGAAAAAACATGGAAATGATGTACAACACATGAATTTGTCACAGGATTGACAGTAAAACTACCAGATGAATCACTCGGATTAATCTTAGCCTGGTTGTTAGCCTGGTCTGGAGCAGGCTAGCTGCAGAGAATAAATCGCCATAGTAACTTGACTGGGTTAAATCTGACCTGCTTTCATGCAACTGACTTGAGGCTAAATTCAGCCAGGATAACCAACATATCCCGGCTTAATCCCTTAGCTTGGTTTTGTGCAATACCCCTCAGGTCAGGCTGAGCATCAAACGAAAGGTTTAAAGGTCAATTACAACACGGCTGGATCACTGATTGCAATCAGCCACACAGTGTTTCAGGTCCCTGTGGGGCCACACAGGATCATCAGGGCCCTGACTGAGCAAACTATTTACTGCCTCAATCTCACGAACACACTGAAACGTATTGGAGTGCTTTCTAAATTCATTATCACTTAATGGTCTAGTGTGAAGGATTTAAAGGGATTTAGTGGCTTGTAGCAGTGGGGATGTCAGATTGTAAACAGGTGTAATAGTACTCATTGTTTTCCGGAGGTTTGTTTTTACCAGCAGCCAAATTATCCGCAGAGGTCTCTTCCTCTACAAAACAAACTGAACCAGTGATTCACACCTGTAAAAACACTGAATAAAACTGTTCCACATTACAAATTAACATTACTCCAAAACCATTGGGCATGATGGAGACGGGCAACTCGCCCAATAACCGCCGTCCTTCACCTGGAAGGGCAGTGCTTGCTTCCCCTAAGATTGTAAAGACTGGGTTTACCTATTACTATTATGTCTTGATGAGGTAGATTGGATACTAGTCTGGCTACTGTCTTACATGACACTGAACTTTGAAAGAGAGATGTTTGTTTCCTGTATTATTCCATAGTTGGGTATCAGCATGTGCACATGTTTGTCATCTGGCATGATTTAATATGATCAACATGGAACCCATTCGGTCTTGTGGATAGGTGACTCATCTTTTTTGTCTTTTTCTGTCCTTTTTGGTCTTGTAATTTAAGGATACTTATTTATTTGTTTACTGGTATTGTTTGATCATTGTATTGTGATTATTGCTTGTTTGGCTGATATAGCCATTAAATAATATTTACCTTTAGAGGAATTACACTTTTTTCATGTCATTATTTTGTTTGTATCTGGATGTTTACATACTGTATGTATTTATACTTGATCTGTTCAATATTTTTTTGATCAGTCACTGTTGAGATAGTTTTTGACGTACTAAGGATAGTCATCTGATTATTTTAATTTTAATTTAATTGGATTGTAGGCTCAGCATACCTATTGGCCACTCTTTGTATTGTCTTTATATCTTGTTCTGTGGATCTTTGGGTCTGATTGGATGATTGACTGATTCATGCCAGCTGGAGTGATTCAGCAAGGTCCTGGCTGTTAGATATGTGGGCTATACCCACTTTGTGCATTAACGCTGAGGAAAGCCAAGTGCTGAAACGCGTCCGTTTGTGATACTGCTGTGCGTTATTAAAAGACTGATATATATGATATTTGTGAGTGCTGACATTTGGATTTATTCAGTTTGTGAGTTTTGGGTCGGCACCCTGTGATTTTTCAAACGGTGAGTCGAGCACGTCAATTCTTTTGTTTTGTTAACAAACCAACACACCCAGAGTGCCTTGCACGTCATATCAGGACGTGGAATGTCCATGACCAAATGTCGATAAGTGACAAGGTCGGAGTGAGAATGTGTTGGCCCCAGACATTCAGGAAGTGTCATTATCACAGAGGTCTCTTACTTGCCAAAACACGTGGACCCCATGATTTAAACTTGAACGAAGCTGTTTCAGAAGTGTTTTTCCGACACTCTCATCATGGAGGGGCTGCTAGCTTCAGTGGCCGACGCCAAAACACAAATGGCCCTATCTCGATCTGGGCAACTGTAGAAACATGGCGATGCAACATGGAGATCTCCATTATTGAGCACTTGCCCCCTATGAAGATATAAACGTCTCATTCTAAGATAATAGAAACACAACAATTCTCAGGCTATTAGACACTTAGGAAAATATTCATTCATTTTCCATAACCGCTTAACCTATTAGGGGTTGCGGGGGGATGGAGCCTATCCATAGACAGGTCACCAGACTATCACAGGGCTGACGCATAGAGACAGACACATAGAGACAGACAACCATTCACACTCACATTCACACCTACGGACAATTTAGAGTCACCAATTAATCTAACCCACTTCTTTGGACTGTGGGAGGAAGCTGGATTACCTGGAGGAAACCCACGCTGACACAGGGAGAACATGCAGACTCCGCCCAGAAGGGCTCTCCCACCCTGGGGTTCGACACCCTCCACCCTGGAACCGAGAACCCTTTTGCTGTGAGGTTACAATGCTAACTAAAGGTTGTATACTCATCTTACTTATATAATGACGAAAACTCTGTCTGTGTGTCTGTTCCACGTTTTTCTCCTCACTGACTTGGTCAATCCATGTGAAATTTGGCACAGTGGGAGAGGGTCATGGGAGGATGTGAATGAAGCAATATTACATCAATTGGCCAAAGGGGGGCGCTATAGCAACCAATTGAAATTGCAAACTTTGAATGGGCATATCTCATGCCCCGTATGTCGTAGACATGAAACTTTGCACAGAGATGCCTCTCCTCATGAGGAACACATTTGCCTCAAGAACCCATAACTTCAAGTTATATAGGTTTTCCACCATTTTGAATTTTTTGAAAAACACTTCAAATCGATCTCTTCCTAGGAAGTTTGAGCGATCTGCATGAAACTGGGTGAACATAATCTAGCGACCAATATCTAAAGTTCCCTCTTGGCAAAAGTTGGAAAACTTACTAAAACTGAGCTTCTATAAGGCAATGAATATTGCGGAGAGCGTGGCTCATCACATAAAGGTGTGTAACATCTCAAGGGTTTCACCCATCACCACGCAACTTTGTAGGCATATGACCACACATAATCTGAGGGGACCCCTCCATTATTGACCCCATCAAACAAAATGGGGGCGCTAGAGAGCTTATTTCTTATCTAGGCCTAACCGCCATATGGATTTTTACTAAACTTGGTAGATATGTAGAACAGGATGCCTCAAGGTGACTGGAGAAATGTAACTCTATTTGGCAACTGGGTGGCACTATAACAACAGAAAAATGCTTAAAAATGGCTAAAATGCGACTGATTGCTGTGGCTCCCCCTGTGGACCAATGTTGTTGTTTTTTTCTAATTTTTGGTATGACTAAGTCATGGTATGGTATGCTTTACTCAATGGGGACTAGTATATTCCATTTTATAATCCATTTCTGCCAATATATCCCGTTAAATCCTACACACTGGACCTTTAACATGCTTGTAATGATCTGGTGTACTGGGGGTGGGGGTGTTGGAGGATGGTGGGAATAAAGCTGCATAAAAAAATACTGTCAGTACCAATCACATTTAAAGAACACATTAAAGTCAGTTGTATTTAACCCTCTTTGAGTCTCTAAGAAATCAAACAGATGTAACATGTTTTCAGCATATCCCACTCAGACTCAAATCCACTCCGCTGATGTCTGCTGTCTCTTGATCTCTGTATTTAAATAAAAGTAATACAGTCACACCCTGTGCACTCAGACATGTTGGTCCATTTTGGTTTATTCAATCACGAGACTACAAGCAATGCAGCAGTGTGCCTTGGAAGCTTCGGAAGGCTTTCATTTCCTCTCTCGTGAATTATCCCTGTTTTGGAATGAAACTCCTCGTGTGGCCTTCAGTTGTTTCTTATTCTTCTTTTGAAAAGAGCCACCCTGTGGGGTTTGATTTAAATCTTGACATGCAATAAATGAAATACAAACAATTTGGAAAGTGTACTTTGATTTTCGCGCATGAAAGCAGAACTCACTTTGTTATGATTTGCAGGAGATTATTTGGAGTCCCTGCAGGTTTCCTTATTAAACAGTAACATCCGTGAGGCTGTAAGGGGTTTCTGCTTTTTCCAGAATGTCTGATTTTTCAGAGTAATTGTTGAGTGAAAGTTGTGTTTCCAAATACTTTGCAGATTAGAATTTATGTTCACTTGTGGCACCGTAAACAGATAAAAGGCATGCACTGTTTAGCAGCTCCAGATGTCACATTATATACGTGACACAGACATTAAAACTGTCGGGCTGATTTATCCTCCTGAAGTCGCCCCCCCAAAATCTGCCTCTCCTCTTTTAAAGTTACCTCAATGACTGGAATAGGTAAACTTCCTCAGCTCTCAGATTCCTCGGTCTGATGTTCTAAGGTCCGTCTCAAGAGAGAAAGGTTGAGACACGCGGGAGTATTATCCTTGTTTGACCTCTGACCTTGCTACGGGCGATTTCTTGCATCGTAAAAAGGGAGATTCGGTAGGTGACCTTACGCTCTGTAGAGGAGAAGTCCAGAGTGTGAAGACCACTTTATTGTAGCTGACTTCTGACTGAAACATGGGACACTAAAGAGCACTGCCTGTAAAGATTTTATTACTACTATAACTTTATATAAGCATGTTGATGGTGGTACAATGGGCCATATATTTTAAAGCTCCTGCATGGGTGGATCTACCAGGGTGGCATAGGGTGGCAAATGCCACCCTAAAAGAAAGCCTTGCCACCCCTGCTGCCACCCCAGTTGGCAGCAACGAATTCAAAGAAAAGTTATGGCCAATTTGACATTTACAAGCATGAACCTCCAATGTCCGACAGCAGTGAATGCAGCACGAGATAACACTAGAGCGGCAAGAGACTGCTTTGTTTGGAAAACTCAGTGAAGCCAGGAGTCGCGAGGAAAGGAGACATGGGAGGAAAGAGGTAAAAACTGATTAACCATTTATCAAGAAATGAAATAATGAGAGCACAGTGCTAGTATAGTTGCAATACTGATTTTGAAGACAAGGTGCAAGGAGAGAGAGAAGGGCAACAGAAACGTGACAGAGATAGAATACAAGGCCAAGACAACCAGGGCGCCACAGCGGTGAAGATATGGAGGAGGGAGAGCATCACCAAGACGAGGAGGGAGAAAGCGAGAGACAAGATAACGTGCAGGGCTCAGACAGTGAAAGGGAAAGGAGAGTGCCTGAGCCATCACCAACGATCTCCAGTCCAGCTGGTCCACATGGTATGGAAATTGTTGCTGCATAGTATACTAAGTTACATATGAATAAGAACAACAAGTGACAAAAACGAACATTTTGCTATAAGATGCATTTAAGAGACATTGCTTAGACTTCTTCAAATAAATATAAATATTTATGTTTGCTTAAATATGAATAATTGGGAAAACTTGTAAGTGTGAAAGTGTGATAAGATGGGGACAGAGTTTTAATATTTTGTGTACAATGTATTGTAGATCTATTGCTCAGGTTAAATTCCACAATTAAATTATAGCTGCTGCACAGTGATGGGTCGGGTCCGGGCATTTTTAGGCAATTCTGAGCAACAAGCAGAAGAATTGGAAGACATTTAGCAACACAATCTGCCTTTTGCATCAGCTGAGGCTTAAACTCACAACCTCTGAGACTAAGAATCAATTTCTATCTCACTGAGCTAATTAGTCAGTGACAATACATGTGTAGCTTCACAAATTGACTAAGCCAGATGTGCAGGTTTAGCAGCGGTCCATGCATGGAAAAGCAGATTTCAAACCACTGTAAAAAATTCAGTTATCGAAACAAAAATCTGAAAATATACATATTGCATCTAGACAGCATGGCGATGTTGGTAATTTGTTTTAACAATGATTGATTTGCTCCATAACTGAAAGACTGCCATTTTTACATTGACTCCAATTGTTCACATTAGAGCAAAATTCAAAATGCTGTCAAAAATTCAGTTTTTGAGATAAAATTCTGAAATTTGCCACACATCATCTACCATGACTCTAGAATTTTGTCATTTTTTCATGAACATTGAAGATTTATTTAGCAAGAATTTGCATGTATATGTTTACAGTACCGTTTACAGTCAAACATTTTGATGCACTGTAGGCTCAATTTTTGATAAATCAAAAATCTGAGAAATGTAGTTTTTGTAGGACAGTCTGAAGATGCTCTGTAGCAAGTTTGGTGTCAATTGAGCACAAATTGTGGGAGGAGATAGGTTTAAGAAGTTTTACAGTTTTTGAAAAAAAAACAATGATGAATTTCATAACTTTTAATAGGTTTAACTGTACAAAAGTTTCTTAAGTATTGGGGCTACAGTTTGATGAAAGTTGTGAAGATGTAGCACGTATGGCTGATTTGTTATGAATTTTCAAAGTTTTGAACTTTAGACGCTTGCTGTAGCGCCACCATCAGGACTATTGGCTTGAGTTTACAGCTGAGGATATCTGGCATGAGACTGGACCTTTGTGCAAAGTTTGGTGAGTTTTCACCCATGGGAAGTATGATTTCCTTGGAAGAAGAAGAAGAAGAAGAAGAAGAAGAAGAAGAAGAAGAAGAAGAATACCTAGGATTACAATAGTGTCCTGGCAGCTTAGCTGCCCGGACCCTAACAAATGAACCTAAAAATACTCTCCCAGGCTAAAATGTTAGTGTGTGTGTTAACAGTCTCATGGTTAGAAATAATGAATGACTGTTCCAAATTGATTGTTTTAACTAGTTGTTATATTGTATAATTACTTCAGATGTAATGCAGTTTGAATCTTTCCTCCCCTCCATCTTCTAGACATATCCAAGTCCAGGTGTGAGGTGCCAGTGCAGCCAACGTGAGAGAGTTTCCCTAAGACCCTCCAGGGAGGAGCCAGGAGAATTGTTCAAGCTACTGAGGGACAAATGGGGAGAATGTGTGTTCTGAGTAAACAATAGAAGCGATGTCCAGTACCTTGTTTGAGTGCCGTGACCCATTTATTTCCACACTGTATTTATGCTCACCTTAGTACAGCTCAGTCCATAGAGCTTCATGGGTAAGTTTTTCTTTGGATAGTTTCTTCTTGTACAAATGCTGCCTGCAACGCTGCCACTCTGACACAGTCAAAAACTGTTTGCTTCCCCTCTCACACGTCTACCACTTACCACCTGTGTCTTACCTTAATGCCTTTCCTGTGATAATGCCCCACCTACAGTAGTGTTACCATACTTCTATCTCCTGTTAAGTGAGATCACACTGTATAGTCACTTATTCCTAATATGAACTGTTTCACATAAAACCTCAAATGCAAGACATTGATTGCATGAGATTAAGTTTGTCTGTATGAGTTTGTAAATGGCAGCCCGTACTCTTATGTAGTGTGAACATAGTATTTCTCATCAAACTGTGATAACTGTGATTAAATTCAGTACATATACAGTACAGGCCAAAAGTTTGGACACACCTTCTCATTCAATGCGTTTTCTTTATTTTCATGACTATTTACATTGTAGATTCTCACTGAAGGCATCAAAACTATGAATGAACACATGTGGAGTTATGTACTTAACAAAAAAAGGTGAAATAACTGAAAACATGTTTTATATTCTAGTTTCTTCAAAATAGCCACCCTTTGCTCTGATTACTGCTTTGCACACTCTTGGCATTCTCTCCATGAGCTTCAAGAGGTAGTCACCTGAAATGGTTTCCACTTCACAGGTGTGCCTTATCAGGGTTAATTAGTGGAATTTCTTGCTTTATCAATGGGGTTGGGACCATCAGTTGTGTTGTGCAGAAGTCAGGTTAATACACAGCCGACAGCCCTATTGGACAACTGTTAAAATTCATATTATGGCAAGAACCAATCAGCTAACTAAAGAAAAACAAGTGGCCATCATTACTTTAAGAAATGAAGGTCAGTCAGTCCGGAAAATTACAAAAACTTTAAATGTGTCCCCAAGTGGAGTCGTAAAAATCATCAAGCGCTACAACGAAACTGGCACACATGAGGACCGACCCAGGAAAGGAAGACCAAGAGTCACCTCTGCTTCTGAGGATAAGTTCATCCGAGTCACCAGTCTCAGAAATGGCAAGTTAACAGCAGCTCAGATCAGAGACCAGATGAATGCCACACAGAGTTCTAGCAGCAGACCCATCTCTAGAACAACTGTTAAGAGGAGACTGCGCGAATCAGGCCTTCATGGTCAAATAGCTGCTAGGAAACCACTGCTAAGGAGAGGCAACAAGCAGAAGAGATTTGTTTGGGCCAAGAAACACAAGGAATGGACATTAGACCAGTGGAAATCTGTGCTTTGGTCTGATGAGTCCAAATTTGAGATCTTTGGTTCCAACCGCCGTGTCTTTGTGAGACGCAGAAAAGGTGAACGGATGGATTCCACATGCCTGGTTCCCACTGTGAAGCATGGAGGAGGAGGTGTGATGGTGTGGGGGTGTTTTGCTGGTGACACTGTTGGGGATTTATTCAAAATTGAAGGCACACTGAACCAGCATGGCTACCACAGCATCCCGCAGCGACATGCCATCCCATCCGGTTTGCGTTTAGTTGGACGATCATTTATTTTTCAACAGGACAATGACCCCAAACACACCTCCAGGCTGTGTAAGGGCTATTTGACCAAGAAGGAGAGTGATGGAGTGCTGCGGCAGATGACCTGGCCTCCACAGTCACCGGACCTGAACCCAATCGAGATGGTTTGGGGTGAGCTGGACCGCAGAGTGAAGGCAAAGGGGCCAACAAGTGCTAAACACCTCTGGGAACTCCTTCAAGACTGTTGGAAAACCATTTCAGGTGACTACCTCTTGAAGCTCATGGAGAGAATGCCAAGAGTGTGCAAAGCAGTAATCAGAGCAAAGGGTGGCTATTTTGAAGAAACTAGAATATAAAACATGTTTTCAGTTATTTCACCTTTTTTTGTTAAGTACATAACTCCACATGTGTTCATTCATAGTTCTGATGCCTTCAGTGAGAATCTACAATGTAAATAGTCATGAAAATAAAGAAAACGCATTGAATGAGAAGGTGTGTCCAAACTTTTGGCCTGTACTGTACGTCTGCCATATGTTGCCACCCCTCAAAAATTCCTGCCCCCCGCTCGCCACCCCATAAATATTTTTCTAGATCCACCCCTGAAGCTGCAGTAATCCAGAATAGTAATATTAACAGACGACTGTAATGCTTGTTGCTCATGGCAGCAACACACAAGGAATTATTATTATTATCATTGTTGTTACTATTAATGATTGCTATGCGGTTTTATACAACGCGATCATTAGCATCACTTACTGGTGAGGCATTTCCTGTACACAAAACATGTCATTCACCGAATTCACCTGTATGTGTAAAACCGTAGTGAAGTTCCTGTCCCACCAAGAGAAGGATGAGATAGCGATAACAGGTAGATAATCACAAGTGCAAGAGAACCAATGTTCTCCATGAGAACAGTAGAAACTTACTGTTGTAAAATCTCTTTCAGTGCAGTGAATGTCTAAACCTCTTTCCTTGACTAGGACACCTTCTAAAGAAATTCTGTGCAACACCCTTACGTATGTGCCTCAGCTAAGGAAAAAACTAAACCTTAAGTGTCATACTTAGGGAGCAAATTTAAGATGCTTTGCGTAACCAGCACTTGGATCTTGAATTAGTGGGGAAAAAGATAAGCATACACTGATAGGCGCTGGGCTAGTGGCCCATCTGCAATGCATCGCACAGCGTTGGAGAGACACTGATTTTCAACGTGAAATTGCGTTAGTCAGTGTTTTTACCTGTTTCAGTGTCTGGTTGTGTTTGTTTTGGAGAGGAAGAGACCTCTGTGGATAACTCAGGTCCTTGTAAAAACCTCCTGAATGTCTGGATCAGATAAAGGCAGCCAGCAGCTCGTCTGCAATGGATTGAACAGCGTCTGCGAAATGCTTATTGCACATGAAACTGCTTTTCTTTAAGTGACATTACAGGCACCAATATGACCTACATTAAAAAGTCGGTACTCTTGACAGCACAAATTCAGATAACCTACTGAAGCAGCACCATCCTCCTGCAGGGAGAAACAGCAGCAAAACAAATGCTCCCATGTTACAAATGGGCTTAAAATTTGTAACAGCGTGGGACACATCTTGCCTCACTGCATGTCAGCATTGAAACTATTCCACTGTAGTCCAGTGATCTACCTGGTTCAGGCTGTCACAGTGATGCCCTGATGCCAGGTTTGATCTGATATTAGTACAGTTTGTAATGTAGGGTGACCAGGACCTGTAGAGCACCGTTCATCCTGGGCTTAACTTTATGTTCAATACTTCATCAAGTATCGGGAAGTCCACGGCTGGAGGAGGCTGCTGGTAAGTTGAGTTGGAGTTGAATCAGAATCTATGTCTAGCTACCCACTGTCTAACGGGGAAAACAGCGAGAGTCCCAGGGCAGCTATGTCTGATAATGATGGCTGAATTTAAACCACACTTAAGGGTTGGAGGGTGGGCACTACACCTCTGTGACTAGAGCAAAGCAACAGCGATTAGCTAGCCAGTGGGATACACACACGCACTATATGCGTGCACTGCCAGACCGGCTTACTGCAACAAACAACAGAGAAACTCAGATTACAACACACAGAGGCAATGTGATTTTATTCTCTGGGGTCCCCTTGAATGACGCCGCAGCATTGTACTGTTCAAACCGTGATCCAAAATCCGTATCCAAAGTCAGTATCCAAAGTCCGTACAGCCAAAGTCAATAAAAACAAAACGCTGATATCCTTAGTCCAAAAAGCCAAATCCTTTTCCGTAATCCTAGTCTGTAACACACTGTAAACTGTAATCACTGTTGTCTCTGGTCTTGTACCTACTCCCACAAACCAGATGCACCTGCTCTTCCCCCTTTTATAACCTCCCGGACGAGTCCGCCCCGCCCTCCCCAGCAAAACTAATGTGAAATGTGAAGTAAATGCGGAATAATTACGTTATACTTTTGTATCTCTCTATCCAAATGCAGTTTTCTGCACCTTATTTTGAAGATACAAGTCTGATCTCAGAGGAGTTGGACAAGACGTTCAGCATAACGTTGCAATTAAAAAAAACCTAAGACGAGATAACTCGTCTTTGGCAGTGAAAGAGTTAAATATGGATCCGGATACGGACGGAGCCTTCTGTCCGTGCTCCGCAATTATTTCGTCCGTATTTCTGCACGTTTCCATAAAGCTTACAGATACGGGCCAAACGGAGCAGTACCACCAGAAACCGTGGGGGCAGTGTTGCTGTCACTACCCAATACGTAGCTCTAGTGAGACATGAAGAAGAAATAACAATGGCAGAACTTTTGGAGGAAAGGTTGTGCGAGTTAGTAACTATAAACATCTATATGATGTTACTTCTCCTGGACACTGGGATAAACACATGCTATAGAACAGCTGGGAGGAGACTGGAAGGGAATTAAATGTGAGTTGGTCGGTAGCGAAGGAGAAGTGGAGGTCTGTGCGAGACAGATTTGTTGGAGCCCACAACAAGTCCATGAGCAAACGGAGTGGGGATGCTGCTGATGGGGTGGATCCACCAATTCTTCAACGCATGGGATGGCTCAAGGCTTATATAAATCACTGAGCAACGGCGACCGACTACCCAAATAATGACATGGTAAGGATTCATAAACTTTTGACTCTGGGCTGCCCCCTGGTGGATATATTGGTTAACATCCATGCCAACGTAAAGGATGCATGGAAGTATGTGGGGCAGTGCTGATAACATCGTTTGAAACGGACGTGTACATTTTCGTACATAAAGGGAGCATAAATGGGCCTTAATAAGTTCTTGTGTTTTTGCTTGTTTGTATGAGTCATAAATGCTTGATGTATTTTGGATTTGTCCATTTGTTCCTGTTCCCACCGTTGTCATGGGGCAATGCCAGCTCTTATGCTAGTCAATTAGCGAGAGATAACATAAGAGATAACAGGTACACAAAGGTGGTTATCTACTTATCTACAGCTTTCAAACTGACATCGTTTGGCCGCAAATCATATCACCATGATAGGTATCGTCCTAACGCTTTATGAACTAGCGTCACCCGTCTGTGTGTCATACTGCTGCAACAGGCGCCATTGAGCCAACTGAAAGCACAACACAGCGGTATCTGACAACTTTGGAATGAGAATAGGCCGGATCAATGTATAGAAAAAGAGTTGCCTGGTTGAATGGTGCTGTTCAAGATTTAGCCGAGGAATCAAAGGTCCTGATATCCCACTGGAAACTGACCTGGCACAAAGGTCGTCCAGGATGCACCATCAGCTGGGGCCCATTCTTCTCCATCTTTTTCTTGACGTTTACATTCTAAAATGTCGACCTGGCTAGCTAGCAGAAGTCTTCTGTTACGCATTTAATGCTATTGGACTTCTGGGTCAAAGCCTGGGGCAGAAACTGTGGAACATGCACAGAACATCTCGGCCAGTAATTCAATTCCCAGTCACATTATCTGGGTGTGTTGGTTCGACTTTGAGAAATTCGATTTAGCATAATTTCTTTCAGACTAAAACATTTACATGGATTTTAAAAGTCTGGTTTTAGTCACACGAACACAATAAATCAATTTTCTCTAATGTCATGTAAACACACTGACTCTTGGCTGAGTGGTCGATGTGTATTTCAGATGCACTGTGAGACTCTCCACATTTCGTGAGCACCTGACATTATTCTGCCTCTCATGATATATTGAGATAATTTCTGTGATGTATTTCCTTTTTATGGTGTACTTTAAATTATTATGTACAGTATTTGTTGGATTAGCCCACATTTCAAATCTGCTCTAAAACATTCTTGAAGAGTTTTTCTCTGCATGGGTTTGTTTTTTCAGCAGCAGAACACATTTGGATCAGTTAGAGCCAGTCTTCTTTTTTGTTACAGATATGTGTTGAAAAACTTTACATTACATCCGTGTGTGTTCCTCAAAGAGTTCATTTGACACGTAACATCTATCAGAGACATTCCCCACAGGAAGGTGATTTATGTTGTTGCTTGGCATCACAAAGAGGATTGATATTTCATTGCAAAAATATTTATAATCATTGTACATGCTTATTTTCACATCCAACAGAAACCAGAATTTTCTTAGCCACTTCAAACAATGATAAATGAACTGGCAGCAGTAGATCCTGACAGAGTCAGAGGGTCCAGAGACTGAGAGTTACAGCAGGCAACAGACAAACACTCTTTCCCAGGGGCTTTGCAGCAGAGCTGACATTTTAATTGCTGCTTATAACTTAATTTTGAAGAGTTGCAGCACAACTTAGAAATTAAAAAACAAATGTTTCTGTCCAAGCTGTAAGCATGATTTTCTTGCCATGCCAATACGCCCCATTAAACATAATGTTTTGCTTTATTGGTTGAAGTTGACATTGTAACTTTTCTTTATGGAGTTGTCTGCATAGCATTTACCATTGCATTGCACCATGACATTTTACCCAAGTAGGACTGTTTGACTGAACCCAGCAGTTCAATGAAGACTTTCAGTATCACATGAATACATAAAGTATTCAATATAAATGCAATTAAAACACAACTTAAAGTTTTTGTAGTCTGTCAGAATGTCTAGCGTGGTTCAACTGTTTACCTGTTACATAAACTGCATGGATGAAGGTCATCAGGGGTGGACTGGCCATCTGGACTGATTATGCAAACTGGCTTCGCAAGGTCATTTTATCATGAGCCTATGTCAAGTTTTACATATGTATATACACATCTATACATATAAATATACATATACATATAAATACACATATATACACATATATATATGGCAGGAAGAGCGTACATGGGACGCCATAGACAAGTGGCTGGCATAGTGTACAGGAACATCTGCACTGAGTATGGGTTGGAAGTCCCAAGGTCAGAATGGAAGACATCTCCTAAGGTGGTTGAGAATGACCGAGCTAAGATCCTGTGGGACTTCCAGATCCAGACTGACAAACTGGTGATGGCTAACCAAACGGACATCGTGTTGATGGACAAACAACAAAAGAAGGCAGTGGTGATAGATGTAGCACTCCGGAGCGACAACAACATCAGAAAGAAGGAACACAAGAAGCTGGAAAAAAATACCAAGGGCTAAAAGGAGAGCTAGAAAATATGTGGGCAGTAAAGGCAACAGTGGTGCCAGTGGTAATTGGCACACTGGGGGCTGTGACCTCCAAACTGGGAGAGTGGCTCTAGCAGATTCCTGGTACAATGTCTGGGGTCTCTGGGGAGTGCAGTCCTAGGAATAGATAAGATACTGAACCCTCAGACTTCCAGGGCCTCTGGGGAGAGGGTTATATATGTATGACATTTCCACCATAAACAGAAACAGAACATGCAGAAATTAGTGCATAAAAAAATCACCAGACTGCAGGAAATGAAGTGATTGATGCTCAAAAAAGAGACCAAGAGCCCCTCTTTAATATGTGTCCCCTCAAAGGTTGAAAGAAACCTACATCTTTGTGTGATTGACTGTGGTGGGCTGGTCTGGGCCAAAATGCCAAGGCCAAGTTTCTGTCCTAGTCCATCCCTGGAGTTCATTACATTTCATTCACATAATTGTGGTAGTCTAACAGAGTTATATCAGAACAAAGCCATAAAGCCTAAAATGTGTGTGATCACGGTCATGGTAATATGTACTAAACAACAGTCCACATCCATCATGACAGCTCTGTGAGGCTGCACTTAGTCACAGTCATGCTCTGTGCTAAGTTCATAGAAAATTCTGTTCAGAGTTGCAGGTTTTCTAATTCCAGAGCAATAACTCAACATGTTTGCAATCAAGTGACTTAAAAGGAAGGGCAGGAAGTGAAAAATCCACACACTGTGTGAACAGTCCCTCCAGGATCTTGCTGCAAAAAAACTTGAATTTGCGGCCAATTTTGTCAAAAATTGCAATAAAAATTGCTGCATTTTTATGTGATTTTTTGCAGGAAATTGCGGCAAATGACATAAGGAGAAAAAAATGTGATTTTTTAAAATTACTACCTCCAAAAGAATAAGTCATGTAATCACTTGCTATGATAATCATACTGAATATTACAAAAATAGCTGCAAATGTTTTTTATAGCTCTCTTCTTCAGTTTTATTTAATTAGTTTCAAAACATGGACTCCTATAATGTTGCAAAATATCCTCAGTGAATATTGTAGCTCTCAAACCAGACGATGTGACTGCAAAACAACATGTAAGCTACAACTTCTGTAAAATTTCAACACATTCAACACATATTGTATGCATTTACACAGTGCAAATTCTTATGTCAATACAGAGCCTTTCTCCATACTGCAATGCCATTAGCGCATTTGATGACACGTCTGATGACATTTCAAACTTTTTCCAGCCCAAATGCGGAAAAACGCGGAAAAATCGTGGGACTTTTGAAAAATTGCAAGCCCCCGCAAATATTGCAGAATGTCGTTGAATTTGCATTAATTATTGTGATCACGATTTTCTGGCGGGACTGGGAAAGTGACAATATAAACGGGTTGGATGAACCTGCAGGTATAGTCAGAAAATTGAAACTTATGTTGGATGTGATACATACAAAATAAAGAAAAAATATTTTCTCCACAGCTTGACCCATTTACTAGATGTTAACACAATTGTCAAACCTTGTGAAACCTCCAGATCTCCTAACATTACTAATGAACCATGGCGAGCCGATCAAAGCGTACAAGAGTCTATAACTCTATTATGTGTGATTGGCTTCACGACTGAAATGACTGCTGTCTTGTTTTTGGCCAGGTGAGTAAATGTGCTTGAGTTTTATATTTCACCTCTGTACATGGATGCATGTGGTCAGGCTAACGTTACCGGGTTGCATCCAACAAACACCAGACTTTCACCCAGGAGCCCGCTGTTCGCTTCACATGTGAATGTTGACCCAAATTATGATTGTTTTTTTTTCTAAACCTAACCATGTGCTTTTGTTGCACAAGGAAGTAACTGAAAATATGAGGCGTTTTCCTGACGTTAAGTTTATTTTGAAAAAGACTGTATGCATCTAAGGAGCAGAAACTGTACATTTCCTGTGAAAACAGTTGTGTATTTAAGGCATGTAACATGCATAAATTAACACGATGTCCCAGAACATCAACAACAGATGTGTCATATGTAGACGTGAAAGTCCACTGACAAAGCAGCAGTATTTGATGAGTTGGGATGAGAATGCGAGAATGAGAATCTTCACCAATACAGTACCTTTAGAAGTAAACGTAACCCCTGCAGACATATACCTAGACCGTAGATTGGTTCAGCGTTTCTACCACAAACAGTAATGTGGGTGGGTTTTTGTCACTTACTGCTCTGTCTAGCACTCACTGTATTTCCTCTTCACCGATGATGCAGTGGGAAGTCTGCACCTCATTTATCATCCACAGAACACGACTGCATGCAGCAGGCTGGAGTCAGAGTATCTCTAGATAGGATATGTAAAACCAGTGGGTTTGTGCATTGAGTCCTTGTCAGGCAACAGCAGGAGTTTGTGGCTCCCAGAGCACACCACAACAACACTCTGCCATGTTGTTATAACATACATAATCCAATCGAATAGAAGTTAATATATATTTTTTAAACATTTATAGATCCATTCATTACTAAAAGTGTATGTCAACCAAGAGAGAGAATAAAAACAAATGGAATGGCAAGAGTTGTCATATTAAATTTAAGGTTGCATTGAGAAACATTACTAGTAACGTTCCACCTTAAAAGTTGCCGGCAGTTGGTCAGACTCCAGCTGCTGTGAGATGCAGCAAAACAATGGTTAATTTTATAGTTCTAGTTAACCAATATATGTAAGACTTGGCACGGTATGAACAGTGGTTACATGAGTTTCAAAACCAGCCACAACTCAGCCCTGAGCAGAGCGACCGTCCTCTATTGACCAATCAGACTGCAGTGTTCACAGCTCCACCTTTTAGTACCAGATCTGTGTGCTAGGTACCCCAACAGAGGGGGGACCAAACATGGGAACGATAGGAACAATTCTGTTGATATCATCCACAACTTTTCACAGTGGAAATAGAACAAATGTGTACCGAACTGAGCTGAACCTGATTGCTTGGTGGAAGCAATGAGGCTATAGGCATTTGTGCAGTGTTGGCATTCTTTGCCTCCAGTTGCCTGTCCTCTATCTGGAGAGCACACCTATGTGTGACGTCAAAGGAAAGAAGCTATTATAGTTCATAACTTCAAGAGTGAAATTCTTACACATGAGAGACATAATTGCTATCCTGCACCTATTTTCTACAAATGGAAACGTGCAGTCTGGTGGGCCCCAAACCCCTCCCACACACACACACACACACACACACACAAGACAAGAAACAAATTCCATGAAAGCTGAACTGTTTGAAAACTGATGAGGGAACATTTAGTTTGTTCTGTGTCTCTTTGATGGTCTAGTCCAAATAATGACCAAATCAGTTAAGAAAATAATATTATATACAGTGCAAAATTGAAAGATGTGTTCATCTTAACAATAAATTGGACTGGACTGATCACATAACAGCACTATACAGAAAATGCCAAAGCAGACTCTACTGCTGAGGCAGCTCAGGTCTTTTGGAGTGCAGGGGGCGCTCCTGAAGACCTTCTTTGACACTGTGGTGGCATCAGCCATCTTTTACAGAGTGGTCTGCTGGGGCAGCAGCGTCTTGGCTGCAGATAGGAAGAGACTGGACAAGCTGATCAAGAAGGCCAGCTCTGTCCTGGGATGCTCTCTGGACTCTGTGCAGGTGGTCACAATAAACTGCACCATGGACACTTTATGGACACTATGGACTCTTTATAAACACCATAGCTGTTTGCTGTTTTTTGCACATACAATCACTTGCACTAGATGTGCTCATTTTTATCCACTGCTGATTATTATTGTTGTTATTATTATTACTACTGTTATTTATCGCCATTTCTTGTATTTTGTACTTTTGCATGCCTAGTTTTTAAGTTTTAAAGTTTAATTTCTGAAATCTTTAATCTGACTCTTTCCCCTTGACTGCTGTAACACTGGAATTTTTCAATTGTGGGATCAATAAAGGTGTATCTTATCTTATCTTATCTTATCTTATCTTATCTCATCAAATCTTGTCTATCTGTCTTGGATGGTTTACTGAGAGGATCAGTGTATCCTGCTGTGTTTATTCCCTGTTGGCTAAAGAATTTGGGTTCTTGATTTTCTGGGCAGTTAAATAAAACCATAGACTTTATATCTGGTTGTTTATACAGCTCATTAAGTCATTTTATTTGGAAGCCCATTAAAAGCAGCTACAGGCCGCAAGCTGCAAGTTTTATGGCACTGCCTCAAGGACTGGATGAAGAGTATGAGAATTACATGGTTTAACACTAAAAAAATTGTTTCCAGGATAAACCTCTGGACAGTGCATCTGTTGCTCCTGGACCACAGGCGTGAGCAGTTTTGGCCTGGAGAACAATGGAAACAGACGGAGAGTTGTAAGATCCTGACTTCCTATGATGAAGATTGGAAAATGAATTGGATAGATGTTGGAGAGAATTGGATACTGAGGAAAGTGACTACATAAAAGACCTGGATGAACCTGCAGGCAGCAGGTATGGTGAGAAAATTGAAACTCATGTTGGATGTGATCCATACACAAGGAAGAAAAGTTATTTTTCCCACAACTTGACCGATTTGTCCAGCGTGAACACAGTCGTAGTTACAAATTACCTCCAGATCTCCTAATGTTACTAACTGCACATGGCGAGCTGACAGAAGCATCCAAGAGTCGAGTGGACTGTAACTATTTTGTGTGCGGTTGGCTTCATGACTTTATGACACACTCACTGACAGTTTTTTGGAGATCAAAGACAAAAAGCCCCAGACCAGGCAAATTGGCACTCGCTCCTGTGTGTGAATTTTCAAGGACTCGATCTGAGAGATTGGTCGCAGACACCTGAGCGATATCTAGGAAGTTAAATATCTGGCCCTCTCTGCAAGTCAGAATCCTGCAGTGTTAAATTTGATGTGACTGGCAATGGCGGCAGTCAATGAAAGTGCAAGCTAAAAGGCGAGGGAAATACTGGGGAGTCGTAACACCTGCAACAGAACATGAGCGAGAATACACAATCCTTGCTTACGACTTCTCGTCAACAATTCTCTACGTATTCTTTTCTCTTTTTTTTTCTTCAAATGAACGTGCAAACAACTTTACTAACTTCTTGCACACATCCATTTTGGACAAAAAAAAACATGCATGATTTTGCAAGACTTTTCCCGTACCACATTTTGTATACATTTAATTATAGTTTGGAGACCAGAGAGACTTGTTGGGGGTTCCTCTTAGTGAAATGTCTTTTAATATAAGAACCCTTGATGCCGATAATGTGCAAGGCATAACAGCTTAAAGACAGCCCATTATAAGACGGGTAAGTGTCAAGCAATCTGTCAGCTTTGAATGTTGCATAGCGTGTAGTTGCCTCCAGGAGTTGAGTTGGACTAACCTTGTGGTTATTTGAGGACAATACAGTTATTTCTTCGTGAACTTATTGGGGGGTGGGGTGTCCATTTATTTCTTTGTTTGTTCTTTGAGACACAAGAGTCATCATTTGCACAGCCACAGGGGTAAGTGGACAAACAATTCGCTGTAGGAATTTGTGCAAATAACAATGCTGTCTCCACAGAGCAGCTGCTCAGAGAATAAGCCGACAAAACAGCAGCAAGTCTGAAACAAAAATGAGCTGCATTTGCACAAAGCACAACTGAAAAGATTTCGTCCAGACCAAGAAAATAACAGCAGAATAACTTAGAGGAGTGATTGACCGGACCACACATCAGCCATCAAAATAAAGTTAATGGGCTTTCTACTGGTTTAAATCTCTTGGTAGGCAGAACGAAGTATCATACCAGGAATAATGTTGCAAATTAGATTTGGTCTTCCAGCTTGTTTTTCCATTTTGCCACCATGTAACATCGCATTCTGCCACAAAAGATGCTTCAGGCTACACCAAAGAAATGTGAGCGATTGTCACTGACTAGAGTTAGTGTGGAACTAAAATTCTATGAATTCTGAATGGCAGTGATGTCAATGATGAGCTCAGTCGCCATGTTTCAGATGTGTTCATTTCAATTGATTTTACACAGTATTAACACTATATATACACATGGATATTGTTAAAATATTTTTGTCATAAAATTGAATGGTCCAGGTCTTCGAGTCTTTCTATTAGGTTGTTTTCTAATGCAGAAGGAATAATGACCCAAGTAATAGTTAATATAGTTGAGCTTGTTGACCCATGGATGTATAAAGAGCCCTGGATACAGGCGGAGCCCCATTCATTCCTGTGAAAGTTGCTCAGTGGCGCTTGAAGCCAAAATGGTTCATTTGCCACGTATGAAATTACCCAGATGATCAGCACTGCTTCTGCTCTGTGCAGCCCATAATGCAGGCGCACGGGAGACTTCTATTGGCCGAGCCAGCTACTTCTGGAAATGTTGCGTTAACTTGAATGGGGATAAACTAATCAAATCGTGCAGCTCTTCTAGACTTTCCAAATGTTATCAGAATGAATGGACTGAATCCAGATCAAAGGAGTCATTTCACAGCAGTTGTTACGCTCAAAAGTGTATCCACTGATTTACAGACTTCTCTTTTGCCATACAAATCAATAGCAAAAAGTCTTTTTCGGCCGCAGAGCATCACGTGACGGTGAATTTGGCCACTACAAAAATTGGTTTCGAAGCCTGGCGCACTTCCTGGGGTCTTGTGTTGACTCCATACACAGGTGACTGGTTCGAGGTATAATTGGTGACCCACTGGTTTTTATAATAAGGGGTACTGGGTAAATTTTACCCACACTGGGACCTGACTAGACTGACCCAGCACTGGGTACAATGATTTACGCAAACTGAGTTGAAACTGACCCAGTATTATTTTTTAGTGTGTAGCCTACCACGTGCAGGGGCAGAAGGTGGATGCCTCAACCATTTTATGTTACATTTAGCTAACTACTTCAACAATTCTTTGTCCATTACTTTCAGTCACCTTTTTTGACTTCTCTTCTGGCTCAATAACTAGTTTTAATGAAATTTATCTAGCAAAAAAACAGCTTTAAGGTGTCACTGGCTACTGTTAGCATGGACAGGTGGAAACTTTCCATGGGAATTAGCGAGAATTTATGGTAAATAAATCAGTCTGTATGTCATATGCAGGTAGAAACAACCATTTCCCCATATAATAAGCAGATATAATCCCTTAATCTGCCAAATGAATCCATGAATATGTCGATACGTAATGTGAAATGGGCCATGTGGTCAATAAGCTAGCTAGCACATTAATGGGGAAAAGTACTTTGATTAATTAACTCAGTTTGATGCAATCAACACGCTAAATCAAGCAACAGCATCCCACAAGCTAAAAACAAACATAAGGTGTTTACAAGTTTCAGCTGTGTACTTTGCTTTAGGTTGCCAGCTAACGCAGACGAAGGGTGTTCCATACACTTTTCGCCCTTTAGATAAGTGTGTTTGTGTGTTCATTTAATGGGGGAATATCCACGGGAAAATCTACATTTTGATTTTAAAACTTTCACCTGTGATTCGTAAGATCAGATGGTCAGTAGTGTTTCACACAAGCGACAACAGTGTTCCACACAGAGCGCATATAACATGATTTCAATGGCAAAAATGTCACGAAACACATGAAATATCATGTTATTATAATAATATATTATCATTTGCTACTGTTACAACCATTTTAAATACAGCATGATCAATTATATATAACTGTATCATCATTAGTCGCAGGACGACATGCGAACAGCATCTGTTCCATAGATTTATAATAATACTGGTCTGTTATGACAGACTTGCAACTGCAGTTTAAGTTTGTAAACTTTTTGTGTAATTTTCTCAATAAAGTTGATTTAAAAAAAAAAATGGCAGCTGCAGTCTGAGAGTACTGCCAAGAGGTCATCTCCTGGCACTCATTTTAAAAATGCCCTTTTTAAACGTACGCTTTTGCTGCTCTAGTCATCTCCCCTCTAAATCTGCGGTCAGGACTGGCAGGTGCAGCGTGCAAACGTACTAAAATTTCCCAGGAACAAATGGCGTGGAATGAAAGAGGGGGACTTGAAGATGAAAAACATAAATTTTGTTCATGATCTGGAAGTATTTAGTAGTAAGTCAATATTACCATCCATATATTTATTTTTATATATGTATAATTTTCACTTGAGTGATAAAAACGTACATGAAAGCTTATAGTGATATTGATAGTGCAGTAGTGTTGGCAGTACTGTGGGCTGCACATGTAATAGAAGAAGCACAGTACATGCAGGGGGCTGTAATCTCACTGTATTCCTATTTAATAGTATGCTGGCAGTTGATCTGTATTTGTGATGGAAGAGTGTGTTGTTGAAAGCAGCATGATTTCAACTCAATAAATGGGCGTACTTTTAACTAAAACATGCCAGAACATGCTTTTTCATATATTTTCCCCACAAATAAGACCACTGTTGGCGGCACGGTGGTGCAGCAAGAGGGTTCGTGGTTCGAACCTGGGGTGGGGGAGCCCCCTCTGTGTGGAGTTTGCATGTTCTCCCCGTGTCAGCGTGGGTTTTCTGCGAGTATTCCAGCTTCCTGTCACAGTCCAAAGACATGCAGGTTAATTGGTGACTCTAAATTGTCCGTAGGTGTGAATGTGAGTGTGAATGGTTGTTTGTCTCTATGTGTCAGCCCTGTGATAGTCAGGGTGACCTGTCCAGGGTGAACCCTGCCTCTCACCCAGTGTCAGCTGGGATAGGCTCCAGCCCCCCAGCGACCCCCAGCAGGATAAGGGGTGATGGAAAATGAATGAATGAATAAGACCACTATTAAAAAAGGTTACATTTTTATAGCGGTTTTGCGCAAAATTCATCAAATTCCCGAGCTTAATGTACTTTGGGAAATTTCAGTAAATCTTCCTGACATTTACTGACCCCTTTAAACCCTAGATAGCACTACCTGTTTCATGAGCATGTGCAGATGATGATGGGATAGTTTGGATTGTGGGGCTGTATAAGGCACCTATTTATAGTTAGTGTATTAAATACAGTATATGGCCGTCCGATTTGGTGACAAATGTGTAAATAAGAATATGCATTTGTTGACGAAAGCTGGTGTTAGACTTGTTGCATCCCAGCGATCCAAATATGCACATGAAAGTCCATGATTACACTTGATAATTGATTGTAAATGTAATTTGTTCCTGTTAACGTGTTATTCTCATAATTCAGGCCGTAAACTCTCCCAGAGCCTCATCAGTTTACAACATGCAGTAATTGCCACTAATAACAGACATATTTTCTAAACACAGGCTTCTAATTTGCAATTTCTTGTTATTAGGTCTAATAGTTGACATATTTCCACCACCAAAGACTGATACTGCAGTGATGGCGAAATGGAGTGTAAATGAAAACCACATTGGTGCATGGAAGAGAGCCTCGTGTTGGCCCAGTTGGTCAGCCAAAACTGTAACCACATGGAAATTAAATGAAATGTCAACCGGCAAAGACACAGAGAGGGCAGCCTCAGGACGGGAAATCAAAGCAATGTTGATCCTTTCAAATGTGAAAAGATAAAGAATGTCATACATCTAAATCCTATAATTAGAGAACTATGGAAACAAATTTACTGGTGCTCTCTCCACAGATTTTTGTCCGTCTGTTCACAAATCAGTAAAACATTGGCTCCATGAAGAGATACCTTTTGCTCTCCCGAATGCATTTTGTATTTCTCTACACATATTACTTACAGTGAAGCTCATGGTGGTAGTTGACATGAAAACAAGAGGTAATTTCATACTGATGTGTGTGTGTCTCTACACTGACTCTGCCTTTTCAGAAGACAAACCAGTTTTAAAGAGGCCCCCAGGAACGCTGCTCAGCATGGAAATCAGTTTTTCCCAGTGGCCACCAAGAGGCAACCGCTGAGGCTGGAATATGAAGCATGTGCTGAAGTGCCAAAAACTGTAAATCCCCACATTTAAAATACCAACTTTACAGCCGAAATAATCAGATTTACAGCCTGGTAAAAAAGATGGTTTTGGTCCTTATAGCAGGGATTGTCAACTGGCAGCCTGCTCAAGGATTCTTGTGATGTGCCGGTACCCCAGATGTACCCCTAATCCAAGGTGGGGCCTCCTTGGATCGGACTTGGCTCTGACCTGTGGAGGCATGGACACAGGATCTCTGGGAGTGTCCTGCGGTGTCTGGCACCAGTGCGTTGGCAGCAGATCCATTTAGTCCAGTGGGTTGTGAGGTGGGTTAATGGCACGTGCCACAGATGCTCATTCAGATTGGGATCTGGGGAATTTGGAGGCCAGGTTGACACTTTGAGGTCTTTGTCACATTCCTTGGGCCATTCCTGAGCCATGTTTGCAGTGTGGCATGGTGCATTATCCTGCTGGGGGGCCACTGCCATTGGGGAGTACTGTTGCCATGAGGGGGGGGTACTTGGTCTGCAACGGTGTTTGAGTGGATGGAACATGTCAGGTGGTATCCACATGAACAATGCAGCAGAACAATGCATTGGAACAAAATAATCAAAGTTATTCACTTCACCTGTCAGTGGTTTGAATGTTGTGGCTGATTGCTGTCTATGCAAAATAAGGGCAAGGCCATTTGAGTGACAGGGTGTCTGCGAGGCATCACACCTCTCATCCAAATGCGACTTCTGATTTCAAAAAGCCAAGATGGCGATGGCCAAAATACCAAACTCAAGGCTTAAAAACAACAGACAACAGGCTTAAAAACAACAGTCAACAAACCAGTGACGTCACTGAAGCTACATCCATTATTACATACGTCTGTGGTGGCCACTCACCAGTGGTGTCCCCAGAAATTTTTCATATGGGGGGCCAGATCTGTTGTGTTGTTGTATTGAATAATAGAAGCTGAAAAATTTGTCAGAGACCATTCGTCCTTTCCCCTAAAACGTTTATTACAACTTAATATTAATTTCAGACAACACAATACTGACTGGAAATGAGCCTTTAAAGTTTAGAAACACAGCTTACACAGCTTTATTCAGCTGTGCCTCTTTCTGATAACAGCATTTTTGTCTTTATACAAAATAAAAAACATTACAAAAAGATGATAATACCCATACTCACAGAAAATACACATCTTTATGTAACCTATTCACATGTCTTTTCTGTTTTTGGCTTCTTTGTTAGGCTTTGTCTTCAAAAAAGCATTATTTGCCTGTTGCTGTGTCTTTTCACAAACACCTCCACAAAATCATCTAGATTCACAGCCGTAGCTCTTCTCCACTCTACATCCAACGGCCCAAAGTTGCTCAATCGCTCATTACTCATCGTATTTCTCAAGACAGTCTTGATTAACTTAAGTGCAGAAAAACTGCGCTCACATGCTGAGGTGGTCACCAGTAATGCAAGGGCAATTTTGCAAAGTTTAAACATCTTATGAAAAACCTCCCTGTGTGGCTCAAGAAAGACTGTCAGCTCTGATAAACTGCTTGGTGTCTCCAAGCAGTGTCTGAACTCTGGGTAGTGACTGAAAGAATGAGATCGCAGATACAAGCGGTGGAAATGAGTTTCCTCCGTGGGGTGGCTGGGCTCGACCTTAGAGATAGGGTAAGGAGCTCAGACATCTGGAGGGAGCTCGGAGTAGAGCCACTGCTCCTTCGCATCGAAAGGGGTCAGTTGAGGTGGCTCGGGCATCTGATCAGGATGCCTCCTGGTCGCCTCCTGCTGGAAGTGTTCCGGGCACGTCCCACTAGTAGGAGGCCCCGGGGCAGACCCAGAACATGCTGGAGGGATTACATATCTTGTCTGACCCGGGAACGCCTTGGGGTCCCCCAGGAGGAGCTGGAAAGTGTTGCTGGGGAGAGGGATGTCTGGGGTGCTTTGCTTGGCCTGCTGCCCCCGCGACCCGGCCCCGGATAAGCGAATGAAAATGGATGGATGGATGGATAGATGGATGTCTCCAGGCCACTACTCTGTTTCCTAGAAAGAATTCGCTTGAGCTGAGGGACTTCATATTCAAGATCTTAGGTGCTGCAGTTGTATTGTGAGGCAAAAGGAAATGTGACTGTAAAATATCTGAGTTTTTTCTCACCAGAAACATTGGTGACAAGGAGAGCGTCAAACTTGAGGTCTATTTGGGCTAAAAGACCTCTTGCCTCCACAGCTCTGTCTCCATTTCATTCTTTGGATATTTCCCCCAGAAGGCGAATGATGCCTGGCAGTCTGTCCGTCACTGTCTTGCACGAGTTATACCTGCACGCCCACTGTGTCTCTATCAGCCTTTGTAACTCCCTTGGAGCCCCTTCAAACATCTGTCTTTGAATCTCTAGCCATCTTTGGTGCACATATGACCCTGATATGAACACATACATCTTCTGAAGCAGTGAAAAGAAAGGAGGCTCTTGACACTGTCCACTAGTACCAAGTAAGGCTAATGAGGCCACTGATTTTATGCGTGCTGCACACCTGTGTTCTTCCCACTCATGACTGAGGCCCCATCACATGCTTGGCCAACAAATTGATTTTTACAGTCCAGACCATTTTTCTGTACAAGGTCAATGATTTCCTGTGTCAGGGCAGCATCCAGGTGCTCTGCTGCCTCCAAAGTGAGATGATTTCATGTACATTCCCATTGTAGTGGTATCGAATGACAAAGGACATCTGTTCCTTCTTACTAATGTCTCTGCTCTCATCAACTATAATACTGAAGGCTTCATTTTCCATGACTTCTCCAATTATTGAATTTTGGACCATTTCAGCAATGTGTCCCAAGGTATGTTGGATTTTTATGACCTGTCATTTTCTGTTTTTACTGTGGGATCATGCTTGGCTAGCAGTTCCATAATAGACAAGAAATTTCCTTAATTCTGTTTCTTTGTGCGCTCTCTGTGCGATGTTTTGTGTGGCTATGAGGAGCAGCAGTTTTTATATATTCTCTGTTTTCCCTCACTAACTTATCATATTCAGCATTCAAAGAGGCTGAGATGGAGGATTTCCTTGCAGCTGACTGTTCATTCTCTACACATGCTAGCATAGCATTAGTGTGTTATTCAGATTTAGCATGGCCTACTAGTCCACCATCTTTGTAAGTAGCGTTTTTCCAATTTTTGAAACCCTCATCGGACGTAAATACAGAATCTTCTGAAGAGGGGAGACTGAAGTGCAAACAGGCATACAGTAAGCAGAGTGTTTACTCTGAGACTACTCCAGCCATTCATGTGTACGGTACCACTCTTTCATGAAGCTGCGCTGTCGATATCCCGGAAGAGTTGGAGGAAAAAACTTCAGTTGTGGCTGTTTGGGCCTCTCTGCTCTGGACTGGGAAATATATACGATTAAACAAAAGGAAAAAAAATTTAAGCAATCTGGTTTAACCATGATAACACATATACATATATTCTATGCGGCTAATACAGGCGCACGTGTATAAATTAACAGTCCCTTTATTCCAAAAGTCGTAAAGAAAGCAAGGGAAGAACATTTAATAAAGCCCTGGAGGGCGGGAGTGGATGATCCTGGTTAAAGAGTACCCGCCTGGATGGGACGCTCTAAATCTAAAGCGAGCGCGCCCGCAAGGAGGCAGGGATCATTTCATTGGTCAACATTAAACCCGGCGTTCTATTGGTTGGGGGATTTTGACAGGGCTGTTACACAAAAAAATCCAAGCACAAGGCAGAAATCTGAGAGCAGAAATTCCGAGCACACAGTTTGAGCAGAAACAGAGTAGATCAAAGCGCAAGTAGAGGCTATGTGAGTGCGAGGGCAGGGTTTGAGGGACAATATTACAAAATCTGAACGTGAAATCAATAAATAATGCTCTCAAACTGATATACCACTCTCTTGAATAAAGATAGGAAAAAAGTTACATATCGAACTGGGTGGACTTTCTCTTCGTCCTCTGAAAACTGACACAGCGCTGCAGTGACTAAAAAGCTAACTCGACAACAGTCCATTACTTTAGCTGATCAGATGGATGCTAAAGTAAACTGAGTAATACCACATCAACGCCTTAAAAAACGAACAGTTCAGTTAATACACACATTTTTACAAAAATAAATTAAAAAAAAAAACTCGCTAGTTTACTGTCCAGGGGTTTCTCTCCCTCCTGTTGTTGTGTAGGCACTCTAACAGTGCGCTACCTGTCTGTGATGCATTGTTTGATGCTGCATTCACAGTCACTGTTACAGCAAGTTTTCATCACTCAGCTCGGCCTCAGCTCATACATGACGACACCTTGCTGTGCAAGTATCTTCTTCATATTAATAAAAACCAGGTGCAGCTGTGACTTCAGCCTGTAGAGGAAAGAGCAGGTTATCACAGGATGACACTTTTTCCTATTACAGATGTGTTTACATATCACTGACAGAGTTAGAGACGTGTGAACAATTTTGCCAAAGCTCAGGCTTATCGTAAGATGGCACCCTGTGCAAATCTAAACTTTAGGTTTCCAGGCTTTGAGTGAGAGCTGGCCAGTGCTTAGCTTGTCATGCCTCAAGTCTCGGCTGAGGCTGTAGTACAGAGAAACTGATCCAGTTATTTACACTGACATAAATTGACTGCAGTTGTGCAGCTGGCAGCCTGTTTGTGTCTACTGTGCCGGACCCTGCTGTTATTATTCAGCAGTGTCTTTGTATTCTAATGCGCTGCATGCTACATGCTGCAGTTTTGCTCTATAGCTACAACACGCTTAATGAAACTGGGATTCACTTGATCTTCATCTTCACTTTCCTGGCTCAACTGAAGTCTTCTCTTGCTAATGTGTTAACACCTTTTCACGGGTTTCACACTGTTTTCACACCTTTTTTCGAAACATTTTGGGAATAACTTAACCTATTTTCCCACATATATGTGTCTAGGTGCCTAATGTAAACAAGATTTCTTTTACATTGGTCCAGTATTGAGCTGTATGGCAGCAGCCAGGGAGCTGCACAATGGCTGTGACTGAAGCATAGAGCAATTGACCTATGGCTAAGCCCCGCCCTCAAACGCAATGAGCCAATCACAGTGCATGTACCCATTCCCATACACTCGGACATTCTCTGCCTGGACGTCCATTGAAATGCATTACAGAAAGTCAGTTTTGTTCAGTTTTATGAGCTTTTTCAGAGATTTGAAGTTTAAAAATGGTCAAACGGTGTGCATGGGGTACATGCAACTCCAACACAAGGTATCCTGAGAGGCTGGGCGACCAGGTGTATTTTTTACACTTTAAACTACATCTCAACCGAGAAAAGTGTCTCCTTTGGATAAAGTTGTGTGGTAACGTTAGAGCACAACATCAACTCAACATGAATAAGATTAACAATGATGTCTACATCTGTTCTAAGGTAAGTCAACATTGTGTTTGAGGCAACATATTGTCACTTTGCTGGAAAGAAATATAACGTTATCTTTAACATCTCTAGCTAACGTTAGCTAAAGTTAGCCTAACGTTAGCTCCTAGCTGCGTTGTTCATCATGTCACCTTGTTTGCTGGGAGTTCATTAGCCTGTTTTGTTCTAGTTTTGTACTTTGGTGATCGTACATCATTGTTAGCTGTTGTCCAAAGGGCTCTAGTTAAGCTAACGTTAACTTCTGGAGCTTAGCTTCATTAACTTATCTGTAATGGCAGAGATAACAAAGGTTGGCAAACGTTATGCTGAATGATTCAGTGTAAATACTGTAGCACCAAACTAACGGAGAGACACTCTTGGTAAAGATGGTAAAAAGGCCGTTATCCTTTTCTCATATTCTGAGCCAAAAACCTTAACTTCAGTGGCACTTTAACTTGTTGTCTTTGATGGCGACGGCAACGAGATGCGGTTCACAAGCGTACACTGTGACCTGTAAATTTTGGCTTGTAATTTAAGCTTTTCATCGACCTTCTCAACAATAAAATGATGAATATATCTCTCCAATGTGTAGTTTAGGCCCTTTTAGTTACTTCTCAATGACATCTGATCGTTATGTCTCCAAAAATCATCAACTGCCTCCTGCGAAATGCCGTGTACTGTGACACCTGCCATAGCGCCGGTCACTGAATGTTGATTGTTTGTTCGAGTGAGTGGAGGGGGCGTGGCTTAGCCATAGATCAACTGGACGCCGTCACTGTATCTCCATTACAAGTGTTTATTTTTTTGCCACAGAGCAGCTCAGATTGTTATTGTAAGTGTCACTTGTTGCAAGAGGATAACACAGGAAATGTGTGTGAGATCTGGGGAGAGAACAGTAACCAGAGGAGTTTTCAGAAAACATAGTTTAGTGTTATCTAAAAGATTTTCAGTGTCATGGATGATTATTTACCCAATTTTGAAAATTTGGATGAGGCCTCTGAATTTGATCGCCGCTTGTATTTATGAGCCAGAGTATAGTACGCATGGAGAGCAGACGACGAGAGAGAGAGATGGACAACATGCAGCGAAGGGTTTTACTTTACTGTTTACATATTTGTTGCACCTTGCTGATGCTTCTTGTTATAGACCCTTTTAGGGCAGACGTCACAACGACGTCAGTTTGTTAGCTGGAGTCAAAACACGACTCTCCACCACAGGGCTGTAGGCTATATGGGAGTCTTAAAATGCTGTCTTGTTGTGTTATTGGGAGCCAGAATAGAAGGAGTCATGGCTCAAAACTTAAGTTCTATCACATACCAGCCGCCACTGCCCGTCAACAGAAACAAAGACAGCTATGGTTAAATGTGATAAGACCAAAGGACTGGACAGAGGACATCATCACAAATGCTCACATGTGCAGCGCACAATTCATATCAGGTTAGGGAAAAAGGATTTCCTGGATGAATAACGTCATGTGTATTAACGGTTATCGTGTCCACCTCATCAGAAACTGGGGAGGGATTAAGAGGAATACTGGATTTCTCTGGAACGCTAACTTTCTAGCACATTAGCTAACGTTAGCTTCCATAGCAAAACAAACTGGAGGAAACCGTTCCAGTGTCGTCCTCCTTTGTAAGACTGGCAGAGTGATCAACCACAAAGCTTCCTGTGACATCATCCATCCACTGAGTGAGAGCATACGGGTCGGCCAGTCTGGTCCTGTTGGTCAGTGTTTAGTTATTCAAGTGACACTGGCAGTCCCGAGGGGTATTCCAGAAAGCGGGTTATGTGAAAACTCAGAGTAAGTTAACCCTGAGATGAGGGAAACTCTGAGTTATCCGTTCCAGAAAGAGAGGTAACTGAAACGCTGAGTCAGTCACCATGGTTACAGACTCTGTGAACATAACCTGCTCGCTGACAGGTTTTCTTCAATAAACCCTGAGTTTTTCTCTGTCTCCTCCCTCTTTGCACACTGTTTCATTTCCTCATTCATTCAGTCCGTGTCAAAGCTTGTATCAAAGCGCATTAATTAGCGGAGATTTACCGTCTGTCACAGTCTAAATCCTGCTGGATATTAGTTTGTTACTCAGGACTGTTTAAGTTATTGAATTTATGCACATCAGTCATTTCTTTGGACATCGGTTTTGTCTTAATATTCAAATATTACACAGCGAGAATTCACCCTCAGCTCAGAATCAAACCTCTGTCCTTTTTATATTTATTATTTTTTATAACACTGTGCACAAGGATCAGACTGTTAGTCTGTTAGAGCAGCTCCCAAATGTTTATTGCACATAATGTGTAGGTCTAATTATTTAAATTTTAAAAATCGGTATAGACACGTAGTATCAATGACTAATGATCTCTATCACTGATGTCATTGGTCGCACTGATGGAACATAATTCCTATAGCCTAATATTGGGGATTATACTATGTTAATATTTCTGAGTAAGTAATGGTGCAGCATTTCACTGTCTTTAAATTTACTACATTTGTAGCTGAAAGTCACTGAATGCTGTTGAGTCAAGATACAAATAGATGTCCAACATTTTAAAATCTACTGTATTTTAAAGTGTCTTTTCAAGTGCAAATCACCAAACATATTATTACTGGGTCAGACTGTGAGTTTACAGTCATGTCTTTATGTCTTTGATCTATAGCCTAGCCTATATGTTTTAAATCTTCTGCCTCCTGTGTTTTTCCCCATCAGATTAAATCTGAACAAATATATTATTATATATTATTAATATAATGTAATGTATCTACAGCCTGATACACAGTCAGATTCCACCACTTTATCTTCATTAAGGAAATGTAAGTGTAAGTGTATGTAAAATGTAAGTCTGATAAATGATGGATAAACGGACAACACTGAATAAAACTTTATGGTTAACTTATTTACACTTCCCTCGCTCTGACTCAGGCTCTTCTTTTAAAGATAAACATGCACCGTCTGCTACACATGCATTAATATCTCTGCATCCACTGGATTAAAATGGAGGCCTGTCTTTTATTTACCTGTTGCCATGGTGAATCGTGGAGTCGGAGCTCCATTGATGATGTTTTTTTATTGTCAGCTTACTCAGAGTGAACATACTCAGAGCTGACTGAACTAACTCAGATCAGCTGTTCTGGAACCGGTAACTCAGAGTTTCCCATCTCAGGGTAAATCAACTCAGAGTTCAGGGTTAGAGTCAGAGTCTGTTGAACCTCCTACGTGGAATACCCCTCCGGAGAGTGAGTGACCTGACATGGTGCGTTCGTAAATTCAGTCAGACGCTCTGTTTCTACATGAATTATTGAACAGTTAAGTTAATCACACATTCATTCCACTCTGCACTCTTTCACTCCGAGAGTGCAGTGCTCTGACATTTAAGCACTCCAAATTTAAGACGGTCCACTTTGTGCCAGTGTCCTCCAGCACTTGGAATGAGTGTTTCTAAACACACCACTCATATCTTCCTCCATTGTCTAAACAAGCCAACAGAACTTTGTAAGTGAGCACTAGCTAATGTCTGTGAAGAATTGTTTTGCCTCCAGCTAAGCCCCGCCCACCACAAAATGTCATACTGTTTAGTAACAGTAAAAGTGTCTATTGCACTTTCCACTTTTTCCAACAGCCTCCCCTTGTCATGAGCCTGGTTTGTTCATATTCATGCTATGGACTTTATTTGTAGTTTTCTGTTTGTGTTCCTTGTTTCATGTTTTTCATTCATATTTAATCTGTTTCGTTTTATTTGTAGATTCTCTCCTCATGTATCATGTCTTGTTTTACCTCCTGTTTTTGTGTGTTTTCCGGCCTGTTTTCTGTAACACCTGTCTCATTAGTCCCTCCCTGTTCCCAGAGTCTTCCCTTCACACCTGCTCTGTATTAGTCTTGTTTGTTCCACCCTGGTGTTTCCCACCACACCGTTGTTGTCAGCCAATCCCCTTTACTCTCCTTTCCCATGTCCACCTCCTCCAGCTGTGTCTCGTTCTTGTGATTAGTTTTCTGTATACCTGTGTGTCTCCCTTTGTCCTTTGTCAGTTCGTCTGTGTTCGTCCTGTGGTCATCCCTGTTCATCGTGTTTTTACCGGTTGGTTTTCAGTTTGGTGTTTGCTCTGCTTTCATTTGGATTTTGAGTTGCCTGCCTTTACTGGATGTTTTAGACTTGCTACATTAACAAATTACAGGGGGCGGCTGGTAGAGCAGGTCGTCCACCAATCTAAAGATCAGAGGTTCGATCCCCGGCTCCTCCAGTCTGCATGTCGAAGTATCCTTGAGCAAGATACTGAACCCCAAATTGCTCTCGATGGCTGTTCCATCAGTGTGTGAGTGTGTTAAAAAACTGAGTAGCAGGTGGCACCTTGTATGGTAACCTCGGCCACCAGTGTATGAACGTGTGTGTGAATGGGTGAATGTGACTCGTAGTGTAAAAAGCTCTATGAGTGGTCGGGTGACTGGAAAGGCGCTATGCAAATGCAGGTCCATGTCCATTTACCATTAAAGCTTGCCTTCTGTTTAAGACTCAAACTGTCTGTGGTCTGCATTCCTCCTCTAAACTGAAATTTGACACCCCTCTTTGCTTCCTTCAACCACCTTCTTTAAAAGGATGGCGTTACGATATTTGTGCATATCCAAAAACCTGTTGATATACAAGCCTTTCATAATGTTTAAAAGTAGTAGTAGTTTTTTGGGGGGCATGTATTTCCACCCCAGCCTTGCAAACGGGAGTGGGAAAGGGGAAAGGTTAAACCTGCCTTATTTCACAAGTTGGCCAGACAACATAATAAAACTCGTCTGTTAAACACTTAAAGGAATACGCAGATGATTTGGGAGTTATGCCCTTCTTTATCATTTTCATATTGAGACAACATGATCGATATCTTTTTTGTGTCTGTACGTCCAGTGGCTGGGTCTCAGCGGTTAGCATTGTGGCTTAGCTTAGCGAATACAATTGAAGTCTATAGGGGGTCAGTAG